>NW_008824233.1:580770-605631 GCF_000699105.1 Pygoscelis adeliae | reverse complement strand
ACCATCCCACACCAGCTTCCTTGCTCGATTCACTGGCTTCTTTGCTTCATCTTACTAGTCCAACAGTTGCCCCCCTTTACACCAACTGGTACCATATATTTTCACTAGTTAGGGAGGACGAGTACAGGTGAGAATAGTTCAGTTCATGTCCACAGTTATTCTGAGGCAAGGCTTCCAGAAGTGAAAAGCCATACTTTACTCGCCGGTACATAGAATTATTACAGGTTTCACACACACACACGCTTCAAGACAGTCTTTTTCAGACTGTTTCAAATTTCAGACATAATCACAGTGCCTTGATTAAAATCAGCACAACACCAGCTTTTGCTGTGGATTACAGCTATTTAGCTGTCTAAAAACAAGCTAAAAGTCAGCTATTTCTGGCCTTCTAGCTTAAGATGTCAGGTGCAAAGAAACAGAAACCTGAAAGTCTATGAATAAGTGGTGACACAAGCTGTTCTGAAGCGACGCAGATGCACGATAAGTGGATGAATAAACTTTAGCATGAATAGCAGCCAAAGTTGACCAAAGTCAACATCAACACCAGCTTCCAGGAGGACTGCTGCCTGCTTTTCAACCCTATAACCACCGACCTAATGCTCTCTCCGCATTGGCATCGATACATTGAACAGGTCAACCACATCGAACCAAAACAGCCCCCAGCAGAGTTAAAAAAACAAGTAATAGATCACGGTTCCTTTCATTGCACGGGCATGGCATCTGCACTACAACCCTGCTTTGTTCAGGAAAATGCCTCGCCTGGATGATGTAGACCAGGGTTTCCAGGCCCAAAGCGGTGACTTGATTTGTAGCTGTGTTTTTAACAAGATTTCAGCAGTGAAGACGGGTTGTAAAAGATAGCACAGAGAAATTCATGTTTCCTTAGGCTGTTATGACATCCATTTATAATATCCCATCCCCCCAAACAAGTGTAAGTAGGAACACAAATAATCAAGTTATGATTAAACATTTTTTCAATTAGTTTGATTACTGAATCACATTTCAAGAATAATTAAATGTGGGGAAGAAAATTTACTAAATAGGAATAATGTATCAGATAGGAAGAATTTATTTACAACTAATTTAGGGTCAGACTGCAGCGCTCTCAATGATAATGGCGAGCAGTAACACTGACGTTGCAGTACACTGACTGCAACACTATTTCTTCTGTGAGTATATATTCCACGTACTTCACACATGAGAAGTTCACAAAGTGGCCTCAGCAGGGAGCAGGTGGGAGATAATGCAGTTTTTGCATGAGGTGAGGAACCTGCAGCTAAATCTTGAAAAAGGCAAGAACTGAGTATCTGCTAGCGTTTCCGAACTTTAAAACACACCACCAATGAAGGCTGCTGGCAAATTCTCTTTTTTCCCCTCCTGAGCCTAGACAAACAAGTGGTTTACAGGAACCCTATCCATTACTCAGGTTGGAGTTAGCAATTACAGCAGATGTATTACAAATAAATATTAAGATAATATACCAAAAATGTTTGCACTTCCACAAAGCAATACCACATAGATGGTTAAATTAGAAAATGCTCAAGTGACATTGTATTAGGATAAAGGGTTTGCAGAGAGATTGTCAAGGGGATCTTCCGACAGATTTTTTTTTTTAAATGGCTTTACTGAATACTGTGGCTCAGAGATATTTTCACTTTCTAATTTATGAATCCTAAAGATGAGTCATGTCTGGCAGAGATGATTTAGTAGTATGCAGAGGAGGGATAAATTCCACCAAGACAGACAGAAATCAAACCAACTTTCCTTTGAGCGTTAATGAGGGTTACACAAATCCCAGCCAGACCTTTCCAGGATCCAGCTAACATGGAAGGCTGCTCAAGTCTAGAGTTTGGGGTACTTATTCTTTGCATAAACACTTCAAAACAAAGCTCATTAAAGTTAGTGGGAAAAGTGTCAGCGAACAGACTGGGTTTGAAATAATAGTGCAACTCTTTCAAAAGGTATCAATCTAGCTCCTTTCTGAAGGACTTTGTTCATTTGGAGGCATAGAACAATAACAAGGAGTTTCAGATGTATTTACAAATAAGAAATACACATACAGTTTGGGACAGAAAATGAGACATTACTGTGCTCTTGGAGTTTTCCTTTACTATTTGATACAAGAAAAGCAATGAAACATTCAACTGAAATATTTTTTTCTCCCTTGCCAGGTTTAAGCTAGATGTTCAATCAGTGTTATGTTATCATCATCGATGTTATTTACTTTGTGGTTGGACAAACAACATCAAAAAATCAGTTATTCACTAAATCTTAATTGGGACAGAACTCCTAAAAGTCGTATCATCAGCATTTCCATGTCAGTGGTGAAAATAAAGCAGCAAAACCACCACAGTCAGTAGAAATAAGCAAGGGAAGAGAGAAAAAGACATCTAGAACTTCAATCAAAAACGTAAAAAAAAGTTTTACAAAACTGCTTTTGGGCCTAATCTAATTTTGATAGTAAAATAAACCTTTTTGCAAGACTAAGATTCTTATCACTGTGCTGGGAACAGCACATATGTCTGTATTAATTGTAGTAAGATCTTAAAACAAGGACGTACATTACTACTCAAGAAAGTATGTTGCTACTCAAGACATATCTTCAAAGCCAGGAATTTAATACCAAAGAACATCAGACAAGAAGAATACCATGTCCTTAATCTGAATAAAACACTACCCAGCTACATAAATGTGATAGAAAATTCTCTGGCTCTGACCAGCATTGTAGCAACCCGATCCCTTGTGAAAAAATATTTGGGTTTTCTGCAGGTGTACAGCATTCCACCACTTCAACAGAAAAAAACCAAAGTCAACTTAAGGCTTTTCTTAATTCACTTACTTTTTAAACCATTTTGAACAGCATCATTTCCTTTTCTCTCTTCTTAAACCTTGCCAATTCTTTACAACCTTTTTGCAGATCTTTGAGGTGCTTTCAAAGATTTTTTTTTTATGTTTGCTTCATTGAGTTACATAACTATGAAAAAAATTATGGCATTTCAGGGAGTTCAACATTTCAGTCATTTTCAGCATTTATTTTTTTAATTCTACTTCTCGTTATTCACTTAGCTTAATTGCCCTTTAGAATAACTTTATCCATTCCCAAAATATATTTGCAAAATCCCCCTTCCTCTTTGTTCACTTCACCAGTGCTGTGCTCTAATCCTTTTCACATAACTATGAAAAAAATTATGGCATTTCAGGGAGTTCAACATTTCAGTCATTTTCAGCATTTATTTTTTTAATTCTACTTCTCGTTATTCACTTAGCTTAATTGCCCTTTAGAATAACTTTATCCATTCCCAAAATATATTTGCAAAATCCCCCTTCCTCTTTGTTCACTTCACCAGTGCTGTGCTCTAATCCTTTTCTTTGCCAAGATGTTGAATTTTTTTTCCCCCCCCCCCCCTTTTTTTTCTAAATACCTTCCCATCAAACTTTAACCAACTTTACATACTCCTTGACATACTCGGTAGAGAAAGACAAGTTAACTGGCATTAAAATCAACCTGCATTAAGGCACCTTCTTTCTTTTGAAAGAGAGCTTTGGTATGAAAGCTGTGACGTGCCAGTCAGAGCAACACATTTTCTAAGGCACACTCACGGTCACATCATCTGCTATCAGGAACAAACACGGAGCATGAGGTGGAGCGAGCAAATGGGATGAGCAGAGCAAATCCCTTGCTTTGCTTCAAGATGTAAACCATGAAAATTTATAATTAAAAAAAGCCTTCATAACATACAGTCCCCAAACTGAAATACTTTCGCAGCAAAAAGCAGGTTTCTCATACGAAAAGTTAGGGAGCTCTCTCGGAATTTAAATTTAAGGAGGATTTTCCACATCCAAACGTCAGGCTCAAAACTAAGTGGGTTCAGTCCATGTTCTCTGACCATTGCCCTTCATTCAGTCTCCTGAGAAATGCTCTGACATATTTAAAGCATGCTTTTACAAATTGTTCTATATATCACATCTTCAGCATCTGCAAGGTCTTCCAGTGTTGGTTTTCTAGTTCGTCTCCTTTACTCCCCTGCTTCACAGACAATAAAGAGCAGTCATAAACATTTAACAGCCAAGATAAGCTAATAAATACAGCCCTAAATATTATTGCCCCTACAAACAAGAGTGAGAGAGTAATTTCTCCTAAAAAAACCTCTTTAAACCAGAGAGCTTTTTATTAAGCCAGCAAATGACAGCACAAGAGGCACCTCAGTCGAACACTAAAGCAAAAATAACTGCATCAGGCTTTGAGAAGAACCAGCAAGACCCACTTGCTCAGTTGAGCAGTCAGTTAATTGGATTTACTTGCCAGTCTGGTGCATGTTTTTCTCATTATCTGTTCACCTTGAAAAGCTAATGGGTAACCCTTAATACTACCACCCCCTTTTCCTGCAGCGCCCTTCCTATTTTCTGCTCCGCTCTAGCCCCGTTTCAGGCCTGCAGCCACCAACCCCTTCGGAGAGACGGTGTCAAGTTAACGCTGAAACCAAAGCAGTTGTAGACCTTGCTGTGTATGCAAGGGCAAAGTTTCTTGCAAAGTATGATGCAATCTTTGGCCACGTTCAAACAGTGGAAAAGCTTGCAGAAAATGAAACCTAATATGAGACCCCCACCCTCCTTGGGACATTCCCATCTCTGCCCTGGTCACGGCTGAACACACTGAATTAAGATTTTCCGTAGCCTCAACCGAGAAGGTCGGATATCCCTAGAGAGGCGGTTAAATTGAAGATCTCTACCAAGGATCAGCCTGTTACTTATATTCAGTGTCTTAATTCTCGAGATACTACTCTTTTCCTGTTCTTTCCTTTTCCTCCTTGTTACACACATGAACTTGGCTGGGCTAAGTCTTCCTTTCCCCTTCTTCTCACAGGGTGTTTTAATTCAGTCTCCCAGCGTCTCCTTTTCATAGCTCCACCATAAAGAACTTGCACAGGCCATTCCTGCGTTTTATTTATATATAAAAATCTCTTTACTCTAGATTTATACCTGCATCACCACATATTATCCAGAGACACATGCATACCCTGCATAAAACGTTTTTTGTCTACAAAGCCAACAAAATAAGACATATTTGCAACTGACAGATCAAGCCATTTTTAAAGTTAGAAAAAGAGAAGTAGCAGAAAAAGGGAAAAATTAAACACTTTTTCTAAACTCCCCTTCCTACTTCAATCAAACATCCCTAAGCAGCTTTAACCTGAGATGAAATGTGGCATATGAATTTCAGGAAGATTAGCTTCTTTTGCGGGAATTTGGTTGTCGAGAGTGAAATCAGACTTGTGATTGAAAGGTAACTTTGAACTCAACTCCGGAGAAGCTACCGACAGTCCATAATAAAGGTATGTTATTATTCTGACTTTGAACAAGGCGTGATCACATGTTGCAGGGGTAGGCAAATTCTTTGTCAGTGTCATGGGGCACTTTTAATTTTGAGGGCCACTTAAATGCCTTTACATTTTTAAACTCTCACCGTAACTAAAGGGGTATTGTTCATTTCCAGTCTGCTAGATCTGGATTCTGCATGTCCCGTATGTGCCTTACTTTGAACATTTTGTTCTTGTTTCCTGTTCTCACTCATCACAAAAACAGATGAGAATCACACGTTATTGCTTCAGAATATTAAAAGTAAATGCAGAGAGGGGTTAATTTATACCTTCCACAAGAGATTTGGGAGTGTTATTATGAAACATCTTGAGTGTTAATAATATTTTCTTTTTATTTGCTTTGTTTCGCTGAGCATAGCTGTAGAAAGAATAAAAAATAACCTTGGGTATTGTAGGAAATACGCTGCAATCCAAAAGTGATTCATAATGCAGTTCTACTAAGGGCCCTGTGAATAGAGCATCTCAGCATGTTTCAGGAACAGGAAAAAGAAAGCAAGTAACCTCCCCACTATAAAAATGCCAATACTTGTTGAGCCACAATTAGCAGGCTACTGCCTATAGGGACAGGCACGTCCCTCTCCAACACAAGAGGGATATGTTTGTTTTACCAAATTAAAAGGGAGTTTTGTTATTAACCAGCTACAGCAGAATTTGTCTTAAAGGTCACAAACATACCAAATCAAATGAAAAAAAAAAAAGAGAGAGTTGGGCCGCCTTTCTTTATACAGGGGCCCATTAACCCGCCAGGACAATGTAAAGAACCGTTTTCCTGGATTAAGCGAATGTTACAGTGAAGCACGAGAGAGTGGCCAGGCGCTCATCCCTGTAGAGAGGACCATGGGGTTGCCATCCCAGGAGCATCCCAGCCAGAGCTGCCCGGGCAGGGCAGTATAACTGCAGAATGCAGTCATTAGCTTTTGCCTGAGGAAGAGGGTAGTATCTCTTCTTTATTCAGAAAAATACTTACATCCCATGCACGTTCGGCATCGTAAACACTTCTGTTTTCTGCCTGCCACAGCACGTATTAAGGTTCAATACAACAAACACACATTTGTTGTATTGAATCTATCTTTGTTTTGAAAGATAGCACACTACAAAAGTGCCTGTATCTACAGCACAATCGCCCCTTCCCCTAAAGGTATCTCCTTTTGCAACTACAAGTCCTGTAAGCACTGATAACATGACAGAAATATTATTAAGCAAACATAAAAGTTGAAGCCACTTCCATCTTCCAACTCCAGGTGTATGATTAAATCCACTCCAACCTTGCTCAGACTTTGGAATCTTTTTTCCCCTTTGTAAATTATTCTTTTTTTCTTCATCCCACATGGCTACCCCAGCTGCAAAGAGCCCGTATAGGAAAATATTAACCCATGGAAACTCAAGCCTTCATCAGCATATTTAGAAACTAATTAGCTTGAAACTCAGAGCACGAAGAAAATATTTCAAGGATAACACATCTCCTTTCTTTCTTTCATGACATTTTCCTCCGTTATGAAAGCTGATAGTCCACACCATGCATTTAGGTACTTTATCAGAATTACTTCCCAGCAAGTTAGGTGATGGCAGAAATAGTAACAAATGACTGTGTGTCAACAAGGGGGTTATTGGCTAAAGAGAAAAAGAATCTGTTACCTTCAAGCACACGCCATACGATAATTTATTAAAGTGTCAGGCGCAAGCCTTTAAGGTAAAAATGAGCTGACTCAGAATTCTCCGATTATTGAAAATGAATCCTTAATAGAAGTAAATGGACAAGAACAAAATTTCCTTGCTGTGTTTGCCATTCAAAATTAATTGGAAAGTGGCTGATTTGAGAATATTATATCCTCTAGTGAACTGAAAATGCTGGTGTTTTTTTCTTCTAAAACCAAGAGTAGAGAATTAAATTAACTGAGGTTTGTTTGCTCAGAGTAAGCCACCAAAATGGATTAATTAATCATCATTTATGAATACTCTATAACATCTAGCAGCCAGGTCTTCATAAAACTGCAAGAATAGCAACATGACAGTAAAACAGTTATAAAAACAAATGATAAATTTCCTGCATCTCTCCAATCTGTATCAACTTGCCTGGCATTTCTTTCTTTGCCAGGATACCAAGAAAGTATCCTGGTGAAAACTCTTATTCAGTGTTTATAAGAGGGCTCAATTTAAACAGGGTGATTTATAGTTATTCTACAACTGTGTGCTGTGCAGGGTCCTGGGCAGTAATTTCCATAGGGAATGTCAGTACTGCTCTGAGAGACCTTACCTTTCTCTACCTGGATACTGTGAAGTGCCACATTAATGATAGACATAATTCATTCCATCATTCAAAACACAGTTAGAACCAGATCTTACTTAAGCACATCTATAAAGAGAAATGTCAAAGAAAGTCGTTTATGGACTCTTATCCAAGCTAATAGTCATTTTGACTATTTGCCATTAGCAGATATGGGAGCACATTTCTCCCAAAGTTCAGCCAGCTCAGAGGATTATGTTTTAACTCATTCATTGGAAGGATAAATAGGGAGAAAAAAAATGACTGAAGATCCAGTTAAAAAAAAGCAACGGCACTAGGTCAGACTGCTGTTGAACTTACCAAAGCCCTGTTGAAGAGTATAGGGCAGCTTGCATCTTTGCCTGCTGTATTGAACCGTGATCGGTGAAATACTGTGCTTCCTCTATGGGTATTAACACTGACCACCCCCGAACAACATGTTATGCACCTGCAGTGCTAAAGCAAATGCTTCGTTTCTTAAGGTGGTCAGTCCGACAACATTAAAGTCCATGTTTACTTTAGGACTAGTTTCATCCTGCCTAGAAATATTTTCTCTAGAACCTGCCAGAGCAGTCAGGGGACATCTCCAAGCTGTGAGATGACAAAATTTAACCCCGGGTCATTGCAGGTGAGCGAAATTTGATGGAGCATTCCCAGGTGACCCACAGTGTATATGCAGAGAGACTCGAGTCAAGCACACAGCTTGGCTCAAATGCAGCGTTCATAAATATTTATTACCACTGTTATTAGCTATTTGGCAGCCTGGCCACTGCTGGCTCCCCTGGTTGAATGCTGTCTAGTTGTTTACACAGATTCCTGAGTGGCAGAGTCTCCTCCTCTTATCCAGCCATGGATCCAGCTGTAGTACTGCAGCCATGCAGGTACTACATGCTTAGAGCAAACTCTCTTAATTATATCTCATCATATCCTCTGCTGTCTACATAACTAACATTTGATGTTGCTTAAAACATAAGCATTGTATTTCGATTTCTTCAAAGTAATGAAAGCTGTTTATTTCCATTAAAGTAAAAGTCCTCTATAGCCCTGCTCTGTGTTGCAGAGCAGAATTTGTGATATATCTGGAGCATGTCCAGAGAAGGGCAACAAAGCTGGTCATGGGTCTAGAGCACAAGTCCTGTCAGGAGCAGCTGAGGGAACTGGGGTTGTTTAGCCTGGAGAAAAGGAGGCTATGGTTGGATATCGGTTGGATATTCAGAAAAATTTCTTCAACGAAAGGTTGGAAAAGTCCCTTAAGAACATCAAGTCCAACCGTTAACCTAGCGCTGCCAAGTCCACCACTAAACCATGTCCCTAAGCACCACACCTACACATCTTTTAAATATCTCCAGGGATGGTGACTCAACCGCTCCCCTGAGCAGCCTGTTCCAGTGCTTGACAACCCTTTTGGGAAAGAATTTTTTCCTAATATCCAACGTAAACCTCCCCTGGCGCAACTTGAGGCCGTTTCCTCTTGTCCTATTGCTTGTTACTTGGGAGAAGAGACCAACACCCCCCTCGCTACAGCCTCATTTCAGGTAGCTGTAGAAGGTTATAAGGTCCCCCCTGAGCCTCCTTTCCTCCAGGCTAAACAACCCCAGTTCCCTCAGCCGCTCCTCATAGGACTTGGGCTCTAGACCCTTCACCAGCTTCGTTGCTCTTCTTTGGACACGCTCCAGTAGTACCGCAATGTCTTTCTTGTAGTGAGGGGCCCAAATGATCAGTGCTATCATCATTTCACTCCCACAGACCCAAAAGCAAAAATTTTACTTTACTCACGTATACAGGGGAGGCACAGTGTATTATTTAGAATTATTTTTGCATTTTTCCATGCTGTGATAAATACAAGGCTTGTAAGACAGCACTGCCTACAGTGCACCACTCAAAGGCACTGCAGAGGACCTTGGACTAATGCTGGCCCATGGTCGCCATTCACCCGTCAGCTCAGGGCAGCCCTCCTGCTGCGACGGTGGTACTGTCAGGACAATATTTGCAACATTAAGAACAGTATGGGAGAACTATCATTATTTCACTGCAGTAATAGAGAAAGCTTCATGATTTTCTGTAGATGCAGCCAGAGCGAGATGTAATTTGGTATCATAAACTGTTGCCAAGGAATACTCACATTATTCATTGGCACAAAATAATTGAAGCTGAACTGATTTTTATCTGCAGAGGATTATGACTAAAGAGGTTGACAGCCTTGACCAGTATTTTGTAGCTGCTTGATAGAAGTTAACAAGGAGCATGCGACATATACTGTCAAGGAAAAGGGTTATTGATAGCTATCTCCTTGTACAAACTCCTTTGATCATCTTTGAAAACTGGGGACCAAAACCATCTGAGACTTCTCAGAGCTGTGTCTTTGATGATACTTTTATTATTCTGCCAGAAATGGTTGGTGTACAAATCTGACTTAAGACAATAGTACCCAAATCCGTTTTCATCTGGTTCATTTGTATAATTTGAAGTTGGGTTTATTCTTGAGTCTGAACTGAATAGGTTTTTTTTTTTAGAGGAAGTTTACAGCCTAAGGAAGTCTTTCCAATGAGAAAACACAGATGGCAACAAAACAAATTCCTATATCATGAATTTCACTTAAAAATGAAAATATTTCCTTATAACAGGAGGATTGAATTGCTCTAGACTTCTGCAAAGACTTCATGGGGCCCACAGATGTAACTGGTAGCACTGCATTTGTGCAGAATTCATTAAACTTTGGCCGCAATTAGATGTACTGCTGATCACTTATACAAGTGTGACAAATGAACAGACAAAAAAATCCATTTAGTTTTTCTACCCTAATGCAGCTATGCACTGATTGCATAAAGTCATCAACAACAGCAGTTATTTTTTCACAGGCTCTGAAAGCATGCCCTAATAGTAAAAAAAAAATCACTCTAACTGCAGGCTTAAAAATATATATAACTAATGGAGTGGAAGCTCCTGACTAGCTTTCTTCATCTAGGACCCCACACGTCAGGGATATCAAAGATGTATATAACATGGGAAACAGTTGCTGTGTTGGAATGTGGTCATGATTTAGCCTTCATTTTAGAAGTGAAACTTGGGTAGATATTAGAAAATAAAAAACCAAGCATAGCAACTTTATTCTCATAGGGAAAGGAACAACGCACAGGATTTTTCTGTCAATAATAAAGAATTCATTTAATCATACCAAATAAATAATGGAAAAGTGGAAGGCATCCTGGGTAAATGAGAAACAATTTTGCTCTTTGAATAGGGAATGTTAAAACAACATACACACACTACAGCATTTTTATAGCTGTCCCAAGGCCACATACAGCCATTGATCGACAGCAGCTTCCCCTCCCATCGCTGGGAGCACTTTGGGTGGAACACAGACACTGTAATGAATACGGGCATGGGAAATGAAACACCATTCAACGTTTTTGTTTCCCCTTCAAAGACAAAAATGTTTCTTTCCAAACACTGCCTTTGTTGCTTTCTTTAGAGATATCACGTTTGGAAAATATTTGATTATCCTGTCAAGAATGCTAAAATATAAAAAGATGTGCAGAGTGGAAATAGAGTAAAAGTAAAAAAGCGATTTTCAGGCACATAAATGATTTTGCTTCAGTAGCAGAAGGGTCATGAATATGAATAGCGCTGAATTCTAGAGAAACAATTTGTCATTATTAAAATTAGTGCTTTGTCAACACAAAAATCTCACTCCCAGCTTCCTTTTTGTGCTGCTACACAAACAGCTGCATTAAGGGCCCGAGTATTCTGGGATTCATTATCAGTGAATGGGGCTCTGGCTCACAAGGTACAAGAAAAGTCTGTAATCCATAATAGGAGGCTGTCAGGATGTGAAATATATTAAACACTTGAAACTGAAGGAGGTATTTCTGTGGTCAGCCTAGCATGGAGCTACTTGGTATTAGTAAATGGACACTTGACAGTTTCGCCTTTCTCAGCCATGACATCCCATTTACACATTCAGAAATACAACATGCTGCCATCTAGATCCAATTATGAGCGTTTGCTCTTGGAGCAACCGTACAGCATTTTCTGTACGGAAAGAGGCGGAACAGCAAAATTCATTTTTCTGGGAAACATTCATGCAAGAGAGGAGCAGAGAAGAGCAGTAAATATGCTACCACATTTCTACAAGAACAGGATGCCTGCACCATATATATCCCAACATGTCTTTGTTTTGCACAAGATTGAGCTATACCCCTGGTTTATTTTGCATGCATTAATTCCTCCCTTCTTGCAAATTTTATTTAAGAGGTGCAGAAGCGAGGAAAAAAGTTGTTAAAGTCAGTGAACAACGAGTTCCTCTTAGAGGAGCAGGATTCACACGCGAGACCTAGCTCTGTTCCTGGGCTTTCCAGCAATGGGGCAGGGCCAAAGGACGAGCAGGAGGGAAGGACCTAAAAGGGAACACTGAGCCTATTTAATTATTGAATGGCTGAGAGGATGAGGTGGAGCACATTTATACGTAAGTTTTGTAACTGATTTTTTCATTGCAAGTGCTAGATCGATGATGGCTAGGCATAGTTTCAAACATCAACATAAAGGTATCGGCCAATATTTGATTCCCAATATTGAATAGCCATCCTTGAGACTGGCCAGGTACAGCAGTGAGAGTGGTTGGGTTACCCTTCAGCTGGAAGCTGGAGCACTAACAGTCTTTTTTCCAGCAATTTCTGTTCTAGCACATAGGCACATGTTATTCTCAAGGAGAAAGCAGAAGCTTTGTGCTAATTTCATAATTGTTTTAATTCACTAGGGTAGACGGGAAGGACATCGGTGGCTATGGAGCATGAGCTCCTGGGGAACACAGAGGAAGCAGCCTTATTAAATATCAGCTCCTGTACAAACCAACACAACTGCAGATTTCACTCAGCCCGGAGGGATTCACACCAGCTGAGGGTAGGACTTACCCTCAGTCATCCAAAGGCACAGCTTTGAAGTGAAAGTCAAACACTCCTGCACTCAAAGCTGCATGTATAGCATAAACTAAATCCTGCAGTAAACAAATGCACACATGCAAAGGATAGCGTTTTAAAAGCAAATATGTCCTGGATTTGGAAGTCACTTCACCCTTTGACCTTCATGGTATTTGCGTTCCTGGTGGTCACATATAGTAAGGAATTTAAGCCTCTGAAAGCATAGCTAAATGACCAGCGGGACCGTCATAGCTACCCGGCTACTGCTAGCGCAACGTGGGTCACCCGGCCAGTCTGAAAATCCCACTAGAGTTCAACACTTTTTGCAAACTTCTCTTTAAATCTATGTCCACACTGCAGGATCTACAGTGGTTTGCAGTTCTCTGGGATGATCCTCCCAAAAAAGACAAATGTGATTTCCAGTCTTAGAGTAGACTAGCATCCTAGTGCCCTCCAGAGACAGGTAGCTAACCTTCGTCCAAAACCAAGTGCTTTTAGTTAAGACTGTACTGAGTTTAGCACTTACAGGAGGAAATAAACCTCTATATTCTGCATTAATAGGTACATAGGGCTGTGCGTCTGGAGAAAGCGCACTAACTCTGAGAACAGGATGCAGTTTCTGGGCACTTCAAGCAGATCTAGCACGGTTTATATTCCAATAATTTTGAAACCAAACCTTTTATTTTTCTCTAATCGCTAATCTAGATTTCATTTTACGTGTATAACACAAGCATGCATATACTAACATTACATATAGAGAATATGCTGTATAGGTATAATTTCTGGATATAATTGCTTTTTAAAAGCCCTGGAAACAAGAACCAGACAGTAAAATGGCTTGGTGGTGCTGTCATTAGTTTACAAACAATCTCATATCATAGGTGTGACCAGCTCAGGTTTGTTAATAAGTTACTAACCAAATATTATGGTTTAGAAGCAGAGCTGGTAAAGAGCCAGTTGAAGGATATAGCTTCTGTCGGATTCTGTCAGGTGGAGGAAGTATAAAATACCCTTTCTTCCCCCCTGCCCACCCAGCCTAATGGAAATAATATGATTTATCAACTAGAATGGCATATTAACTGCACAGGTGGTCTGAGAAATTTAGGACCACTGTTCGCCTCCCACTTCTTTTCTTTTGAGCAGAGAAATTGCAGGCCATTGTGGACATCTCTGAAATGGTAATAAGAGCAGGCAACAGAAACCAGGAGAAAAAAGCCCATTACAATCGTAAAATCAGAATTTCCACAGTCTGTGGGCCACAGCTCTCCATTTATTCCCATTGAATATAGATATAAATAAGATGCTCCTGGAAGTGCCGCACAGGTCACCCTGGGGAGGGTAGACCAGCCCAGCAGCAGGCTCCCCTGCGGGAGATTAATTCTTTGCAAATCACACCATCCATCTGTGCTGCAGTTTTGTCACCAGCAAAATGTAAAACTCAGAATTCCCTTTTTTGTGCAAGTCTTTGAAAGCCATAGCTGAAAAGCTGTAGATGTTTCTTACAATAAAATGGGGGATTAAAAAAATTATTAAAAATAGTGTTTCTGTAACAAAAGGACCCCAGCTGCAGAAAAGGGAAAGTGATTACAGGGTATGAGAGGGAGGCAGCGACTGAGATCTGGATCAGAGGGTGGATGGAAGAAAGAAGAAAGCAGAAAGAAAGTTTTCCTACCTACACCTTCAGCATTCTCTCCCCTTCACGCCTCTCAAAATATGAGTGATCACAGCAACGGGGACAGAGGGAGAGAGAAATTGCCAAAGCTAAGAAGATACTGCATCAGTACAAACTACAGCATCATTTGAATGCTGCCGTCCTGCAAAGCGTCTGCGTTCTGGCACCAATGGGCGAACACGACCAGCGCCAAAACAACACACAACCGACCTCGTTTCCCATAGCGTGTTGGCTGTGGATTGTATAGTGACAGCAGGGGATTTTACTCAGTGCCTCTCTGCACATTTGTGTAACACACATTGCTTATGCTAGTTTAACCTTAAGAGTAATGCGATGCAGCCAGAGCCCTTTCCCCAGCCTTAGGAATTCGAAACAATTTATTGCCTTTGCACCGCACCGTTGCGCAGAGCAGCATCCTGCCTCCCTCCTAAAAGCATTATCCCTACCTTGATGAAGAGCTGCCTGCTGGTTAGTGTCAGTCTGTGTGTGGTAGCTTACTTTTCATCACAGAAAGTACGAAAAAATGCTCTTTCTCTTTTATTCTCAGTTTTGCCCAGAGCACTGCAGGAGGGGACGGTCCTTGGTTTTCACTGGTTCCCTCACTCTTGCCCTCGAGGTTGGTTCTGAAGCCTTTTTGGGTCCACCAAAACAGCACGGCAAAGCAGTGCGATGGCGTTGTGTATCCCAGTGCCAGCCCCAAGGCACGCAGCAGCATTATGCTAGCTCAGCACATTTCTAGACTATTCCATTTTCTATGGATTGATGCATCGGCACGAAAACAAACTTTTGTGTCCATCCATGCTGTAAACATGAACAGTTAATACCCATCTCCTTTTGTCTCAACTGATTTGGAGATAGACGGCAAAGAATTAGATATGGTTTTCTTGTGTATAATGCATTATATTTGAGGGGGTTTTTCACTTCAAAAAAGATCAATGGAGCAAAAGAAGTCAAGAGAGATGTCCAAGATCTTTTGACTCCATAAAGAGTGATCAGTTGAATCTTTTGGATCGGACTGCAGCCTAATGAAACTCTTAAAATAAGCTAATATCCATCTCCTACAAGTACCTTTTTACATTAAAAAAATCTCATTCAAATTCAAGTGTAAAAAAGCAAAAAGAGCAAGTAGGTTTACTTGCATACTTTATTTGCTGCAAGAATATTAAATTGCTGCAATAATATTAAATGTCATCGACAGACCCTTTAGCACTTATCAAAAAACACTTCAGAGACAAGATGATATTCTCTATCAACATTTCCTATAAGTGTTTTCCTTTTCATCATTTTAAAATAGTTTGCAGGAAGCATTTGTCACATTTTGAGGAGTTGAACTCTAAACTAAAAAAGATATGTTTGTGTTGGGGTTGAGGAGGGGGGAGGGGGGCGAGAAGGTCAGTAGACTTGAAACCCAAAGAAGAAGATTCATTACCTTGCTTGTAAGTCTCTGGGGTATGACATATGGACATGCACAAAGTTCAGGGCAATTTTAGTGTTCATTCCAGTTATGTCAAACACTTTCAGTCATAAAATGCATAGGCACTGGAATCCACGGGGTCAAGCTGACAGATAAAAGATCTTGTACAGTCGCTGATCTTTGCTCAACAGAGGCTCAGAATGGAAAAAAAGTGAAGAATAAACTACCTTTTGTGGAATAAAGCGGGCACAAGTGCAAACACACTGCAGATGGGCCATAAGGGACGCTTTCTCCTAAGCTCCATCCATCTTCACCTTATAGAAAGTACTAAGAGCCTTATCAATAATTTAACAAACTAATGGACTTGTTCTTAAACATTGTGGGCTGATGCTTAAAGAAGCACCACGTTGGCAGAACAAGATGGTGAAAGTAGAAAGCTTGTGGCTTTTTATTCTGTGGTTATTTTGAAAGTCGGAACAGCGTGGTGTGCGACGGACACAGTATTTTTGTCAGCAGCACTTTCTTCTGCTAGAGCTCGAGCCTGGGACCACAAAGCAGCAACGTACTGAAGGGCAAACTTCATCTTCAGATGGTAGCAGCGGTTTGCTTTGGAAAGCTCTTCACAGTCAGCAGGACAAAGCCACGCAGATCAGTGATAACAACCTTCCTGAGACAGACCTGGGCATTTTGCAGCCATTTTAGGCATGAAGGTCCTGAGTTTTGAGACTCAGCACTTCCCACCAGTTTAGCTGCTGGGGAGCCTGGTTGCCACCCAGCTGAGACACATGCTTCCAGGGCTGTAGCTCAGGGACCAGGGTGCCAGGACAGCCCACCTGGTTTCCCAGCCATAGCCTGCCCCTGGCAAGGAGAGCACACACCTTGACATCTCCAGCATATCTAACATACACTTCAGGCTTCGAAGGACTGCAGCCTAAACATTGCACCCCATGTCTGGGTTGTGCAAGGCACCACTCAAACTACATCCAGCTTCCCTCAAGGCACAGAGAAAAGAAAAAAAGCTCACTGACCTGAGCACGCACCCAGGGTGCTGGAGACCCAGAGCTCCTGCTGCAGCTCTCAAAGGAGGAAGATGAAGATACACACACTGCCTCCTCTCCTGCAGCCCCTTCTCTGCTGCCTGCACATCACTTTATAAGCTCACACCCAGCCCCCAGCTGTGCTGTCAGTTCCCATTCCTAATCATCCAAAAAGAGACTCACCTGGATGTAGATAGCTATCTGCAAAGCAAGCAATTTACCCGTGAATCAGGTGTCCTCACTGCTGATGACTAATCTCTTCGGAGTCAGGTGCTTCAGACCCCAAAATATGCATCGCTTATACCCCTACCCCTGCCTGCAGACCTGCATCCTAGCTGGGTAATGCAGGTAACACAAGTGGCTGAGCAGACTGGCGATTGCTCATGCCAGTCTTCAGGCACCAAGCCCTCCCGAGGCTTTTACAAGCCAGCTACTTAACCGAAACCAGGCACAAAAAGGCTAGGAGATAGAGTGTGGAGCCTATGTCCCGTTTCTGAACCCAGTCCAACCTGAAGGTGAACGGACCCCTGTCCATGGTCTCACAGGGTGCACGTGAACCGGCTGTGTACAACGAGAACGTAAAACACTGTCAGCACGTTGGGAAGCCGATCCTCCACGCGCTAACGCTTGCGGCTCAGCGTGGTTTCCTCTCGTCATCAAGGCCACGCTTTGCTCTCAGGCTGAGGTGTTCAGTGTGGCATGAAGGGGCATCTCCATAAAGGTCATCTATACATCCTTCCTATATGGAGGTATTTTAAACTTCACGTGAAGGAGGACTTCATGGGTAAGGACACTGAAGATACCGCCTTTGAGTGGATTCTTCATCTCTCCTGTGAAATTCATAGCTGCGGTAGATGCGCAAGGCTTTGGGAAAAGGGAAACTCCTATGGACCACGGATGTATTTTTCTCACCAAGAGCAATCACTGAGTTCACAAAGCCGATGCTTTAGTTTCCTTTTCCAGAAATTTCCTGCATTATGGTAGGACAGCAAACTGCTAAACTTCCCACCACCATATTCTGGAGTTCGCTGTAACCAACATTATACTTCTAATTTTTTACTTCGCGTCAAGGCCTCCTTGAAGCATGGTATCATTACTAAGAAGTGCACTGCCTGGCATGCTGTTCTGTTTAATTGCTGTGGTCACATTAGTTAATTTGTACTTTTTGCAAACTGCCGCATATTATTCATTGTCAGCTTCAGAGATGGTGCTGAAAAAGAAGAAAAATATACGCTGTTCAGTTACCACTGGTATGTTATTTCTTGATAACAGCGTAATTAAATTCCACGGTCATTGCGCATCCTATCTTAGGCCGATGTACTGAGTAAAACAGTCAAGTACCAACACTCAGTTTGATAAAATCTTCATAAAAATAAATAATGGCAATGCACAGATAAACCAAGCTTTTGCAGCCGCAAAACTGGGTTTAATCACCTCATGTAAAGGAAATACTGGGAAATATATTCTTCACATTATTCTTACAAATTCTCTTTATCCCTCTGAAAGAAATTATAAGATCTACAAAGCAGTGGCCATGTAAAGGAGAACCATAGCAAGGCTGATAAAAAGGCAGAAGTTATATTGGCTTTAAGGAGAAAACGATGATAGTGATATTTAGCCGAGATATCATCACTCACAAAGGCTTGAAATTTTTACATTTCAGACCTTATTCACCTACTCACAGCCATGCCATTTTAAACAAACTAGCCAACCTGCGTTCGGCGGAGACAGCGTCTTAGCCAGATTTTCAAGTTAATTCCATAAATAGCAGCCCCGAAATTAAGCTTTGCCTACATGTCCAAGGAGCGGAGAGGTGGCTCCCTCGGAGGTGCCAGGATGCTGGGGACTCCTAACCGAGGGGTCACGTACGCCAGTGCCTCCCGGCGGCCTGCCCGGGGATGAGGAACAGTGAAGTAAACAGGAGGCATGCAAGAAACAATTTTTATGTTGTTTGCGAAAAGAAGTCAAAACAGAAGAATAAAAAAAGAAAATACCTCTGAAAGCATCTCCTGAATGCCAGTCCCTGGAGAGCCCGTGAGTCATACATCCCTTCAGATAAGAAGGGGGATTTTAAAGAAATGGCGCATACGTGACAAGTATGGTGATTTGTCCCTCACAGAGGGGCTAGGAAGTGCAACTGGTGTAACGGTTTCATCGTCTTCTTTTGGGTTTGGGTGGGGGAGAGAGGGTTCGGCAAAGCTCCTGGGAGCCCCCGTGCCTCCTCTTCCAGCCAGACGCTGCTACCTCCTGACGTCCTGCGACTGAAAGGTTTCTCTTGCCTCCCAGATCAGCATCTTCATGACCCATTTGTCTAACTACGGGAACGACCGCCTGGGCTTATACACCTTTGCGAACCTAGCCAACTTTGTTAAGAGCTCGACTAACCTGAAACTGCAGACGCTGCCCCCAGTTCAGCTGGCTCAGAAGTACTTTGAGCTCTTCCCAGAGCAGACGGACCCTCTTTGGCAGGTAATGCCCTCCAGTTACAATCCGCTTGTTGAAATAAGAATCTTTTCCTGTAAAAAAAAAAAAAATCCCACTTCACATTCAGATATGTTATTTCTTCCTGCATGCCTTCTTAGATTATTTAAATTTTCTTGGGAGACCACTGCTTGTGACTGGAAATGGATTAGCTTCCACTCACCCCAAATCAGGCATGGTAAAAGCACCTAACTGCCATTTATGTGAGAGCAAGCTTCCCTTCCCGTCCCTCCTGTCTGTAGTTTTGCTGATGCATCGTGTTGTGTTAACTAATCGTGTTGCACTATCAGTGAGATGCCCTCAGCCAGCCGGTAGCGAGAGCTACCTCGAGGCAAATGATGCAGATTCATTGCACTCCTTAATGGGGAATCACTGACGTTGGATCGCTGCAGCTACAAGGAGAATTTCCCACCATCTGGACCCCCTTTAATGAAACAGCGAGGAAGAGGGAGGGCAGGAGGGGTCAGGGCAGCAAACACAGAATGGGCAGCTATTCTTAAGAATGGAAAAGGGTTTCTGCACAGACTGACTATTTTCTATCTCTGTTTCAAATGCACAATAGTGCTGCTTGTAATCTCAACACTCTAATCTCCTAATCATTGTTACGCATATCTGGCTCTTCTCTTACTCAGAATATGATGTGCCACGCTGTGCAGGCATAAGTCCAGAGTGACACCGTGCAGTTAATTTGGGCTTACACTGGCAAAAAGGAGCAGAAAATTTCCCTATTATTTTTGGCTCAGATGCAAAGGAAGTATAAATGTATAATATTTCCATTGAGTTTAGTGGAGCTGCAGTGATTCACATCAGTTAATGATTTTCTCCATTATATTTTGTTAACCTTATTTGCAAACTGTATCTTCTATTACCGGCCAATACTATGCAAAAGCAGTATCTATATGATAACGGCTTTAAAGAGCAGTCAGTCCTAACCTTTTCTGTGGGGTCTTTTGTTCACACATTTTTATTTTGCATTCATAGGTAGTAGAAAGATAAGGAGATGAATAATACCCCACATTTCTATTTTGTCCTTCCTTTTGGGTTCTTATGTAAATTAAAATTGGCACTAAGTCCTATGCATCTGAAACCATTTTGTCACCTAAGAAAGTAATGCCTTGAAGCTATTCAAACAGAGGTTTCCATTTTAACCTCAAATGAAAACTTGATTAAATCAATGTTTTAATCTTTTTTTTTTCTTCTTTTTCTTTTCTTTTTTTTCTAATGACTGAATTTAATCCTCAGTCATGCAAAACCATTATATACACATTGAATTTTAGTCAAAGGGACCACATACGTGCCTACCTACGTGCCTATGGACTCAGTTTATGAAATGAGCCTGACTAACGGAGAGAAGGATGTGCAGTAGTCTCACAGGGTGTGGATTTTGACACCAGTCCTTCCAGGATTTGCACAACTGTGTAGCATTACTGACTTCACTGGGACCCCTGGAAGGATTGGTCTGGAAGGATACCTAGGAGTTTGGTCCCCGTGTACCTGAATGCTTCCATGGATCCGTACCAGAGTGCTCAATATCTGTCTAGAGTAAACTCTTATGAGGACATGTGGGATTTTACTACTTAGTGTAAGGCTCTGGCATTAGTGCATAACATTGAGAACCTGCAAAGACTCGCGTGCATGCAAACATTTAGGATACCCCCAGTGTGATGTACACAGCCGCCTTTTCTTCTTCAGAATCCGTGTGATGATAAACGACACAGGGATATTTGGTCCAGAGACAAAACTTGTGACCACCTACCCAAATTTCTTGTGATAGGACCCCAGAAAACAGGTAAGAAGTAATGAATTTGTAACCGAAGCTAGCCCCCCGGTTTTGTATCTGTGTATTTGTGTCCTGTAAACTGAAGGCAACTCCCTGCTATAGAGATGGTGCACTCCCGATCCCTGCGGGGTAACGCCTTCACTGCCAACAGAAAGGGACAACTGTTTCTATAGTAAAATTGCATTCATTCACCATAAAAAAAAACCCAAGCCGTCAGGCTGGCCAAGTGTTAAGATTGTTATTAAGTTCTTTGACAAATTATTTCAACATCGTTTGAGACCCTAATTGACAATAAATGTATTTACCACCTTGCAGGCCTCTGAGAGGCTCAGGGCATTATTTGAATTAAGCCACATATTCCCACTCCCAGGATAGCTGGGATTTTACAGAAAGTGGATGCTGAGGCAGGGAAATAAATGACTAATCCAAGATCATATAGAAATTCTGCGACAGTGACAAAGAGACAGCAGGTCTTGATTCATAGTCCAATGATAGCTTGCGTAGCATGAAATCATCGAAGAGCAAGTTTAAAGACACATTCTCCAAAATTTCATTTACCATCATATATCATTTCCAGTTGTTTTTGTCAAACAAATACCAAAAAAGCACTGTTACTGGGATTTTAAAGCATACTTATTACATACAGGTTTGCTAGCATTGAAATAGACAGTTTATTCCTCGATAGCAGACCCCCAGAAAAAATACACAGAGGACAAAAGTGCAGTTCTGGGAGCAACAAAAGCATAATCCCACACTTAGGGCTTTGGGAAAGTTTTGCGCAACATAAACACGTTTGAAAACAAACGTGTTCAGGCCAGATTCCCTCACTGGTTAAATACACAGTCAAGCAAGCAATGTCATCAACAGCAATACCGTGCTTGCATCAGAGAGCAGAATTCAGAGTTTGGAAATGGGAAAAATCCGATGAGCAGAGAAGTCTGCATGTATTCCCCCCCTCCCTCTGAAAGCCCCTTGTGCTTACAGAGGCCTTTCATCAACAGGCAACTTTCTTATAAAAGGTGATCTGATTTTCCTGCACATCTCAGCGTGCGTTGATTTAAAGTACTTTCTTGAATTAATAAAGTCAAAGGGTTTTTCTTCTGTTTTCTAATGGCATCTCTTTTTGTTGTCGTAGGAACAACAGCGCTTTATTTATTTCTTCTGATGCATCCTTCCATTATCAGTAATCTCCCTAGTCCAAAAACTTTTGAAGAAGTTCAGTTCTTCAACGGAAACAACTACCACAAGGGAATTGACTGGTAAGAAGAATAACAAAAAAGAAGTGTTCATTATTAATACATGGTAAATCACAATGGAACAATTACAGAAGCATGTATGACATTGACATAATTACTGGATGAATTTGTTATGCTTGGCATTGTCAGACAGAAAGAGAAACTAATTTGTAATGATGGGACATTTAATCAAGTCCTTAATTTTGTTTAGATATCACAGTAACAATTTTCGTATTTTTTACACAAATGAATACAATAGCCAGCTCAGTTATGATGTCTGTCTTCATGCTGAATAGCATCTCTGTCTTTTCAGAACTGTATCTATACTGAATTATACTCTTTTTCTTCAAAAGCAGCTTTTCATGAAGTAAGATTCGATTCTTCTCTTCATGAGAAAAAAAACCCACTATAAAGCATTTCAGCTGGTATTCCTATCGCAATTTTAAATATTGCTTTTACTATTTTTGCTTAAGAAAAGCATTTTTGTAAGGCTTTCATTTCCACAGGGAACAGCAGTTCTCATCCTTGTGTGAAAACTGAAATATAAGACAAATATCACACTACACAGAAACAGGTTAATCTTGAGCGGTTTTCCTTGCCCGCGTACGGCATGGAGAGCGTGCAGAGCAAATGAGGCTGACTGATAAAAGCAGGCTGTCCCCGCAACTACGAGACCAGCTTCTCAGTTCAAGGTGTCACGAAAAATAAAGGGAAAGAAATGCTTGGCGTTTATTTTTCCATACTGCGTAAAGAGATCACCCATGGCTATCGTAGAGGACATGGTGCAATAGACTCAGAGAAGAAGGAGCGGTGATACAGGGGGGGTCTCTCCTCTGCAGCCCCTTGCACAACGTACAGAGGAAGAGACTGGCCTCTCAGAGCCCTCTTCTGCCATGCTGCACCGAAATTGGCCTGCAGGTTCAAAAGTCAGTAGGGTCCTGTGTGCAGGGTGAGGCCCCGCACACTTCGTTTCCATGGAAAGAACACGAAAAACGGTTAGTCCCACCAAAATTGGAAGTTCCCGGAGTGCTCAGCAAAACTAAAGGGACCGAAAATTGCCTCCAAAACAATTTCACCTTTTTGCTTCGTTTGAATTCTTCACCCTTTCAGTTGAACCTTCTGTTTTACTTACTTTTACTTCCAATCCATTTTAAGTGGAAAAGACTATTCAAAGCCAAAATTCAAATCTTGCATTCTGAAAACGTCTAAAAGAAAAGATTTGTCAGTTCCAAAATTAAATATTTCAACAATGTTAAAATTAAATGGTTGACATTTTGAAGCTTTTCCCATTTTTTTCTGCAGCTAGAACTGAACTCACTCCAAACTGGTGAAAGATATCCCTTTGACATTGAATTTATTAGCAAAAATCCCATCCACCAAAGGAAAAACCTAATTACCTGATTTCACGGAGGCTTTAGCTATTACCAGCACCATGTAAGAGCCAAGATGCGTTCCCCTTATTCCAGTTCTGGAGTGAGCTGAGAAATTAAATTTTGCTTCTTGAGAATTATGTCTGAAAATTCACCTTTTCACCTACCATGAAACGGGAAGCACAGGGATACGACCCTTTTGTGATACTGCTAATTCTAACAAGTTTCTTCACCTCCCAGGTACATGGATTTCTTCCCCTCTCCTTCCAACATCACCACCGACCTCCTCTTTGAGAAAAGTGCCAACTATTTCCATTCTGAGGAAGCTCCTAAGCGAGCTGCTTCCCTCATTCCCAAGGCCAAGATCATCACCATCCTCATCGACCCATCTGATCGGGCGTATTCCTGGTACCAGGTACAGACCTTGCCTTCGAGAAACGGACAGTGAAATCAATGGGAGGGGATGATGGCCAACATCAGTGGGAATTTGTGTCCTTGAGCAAGAATGGGATTTATTGCAAAGCATTTGCACTGTGTAGAAGTGGAAAGCTGCTGAATGCCAGCTTTTGCAGTTGGCACCTGTGACACCAGTGTCATAAATGATGAAACTTCTCAGCACAGAGCTGCCACCAGCTGTAAACAAACAGTTTAATCTCAATTACAGCTGACACTGCATAGAGGAAAAGCAGTGCTCCTCGCCCAGGAGATACACGGGGGAAAATGAGCACTGCCTAGCTAGAAAATCAGAGCTCTTGATGCTGAGAATCTGGTACCTCATCCCATCCTCCAGCGTGTAAGCTGAGCAATACGTGGTGGTGTACAAATATACGCAGTGTCTTCTAAAGTTTCCAAGGAGTTAAAAAGAGCTGTGTCTGGAGAGTTGGGTTTTTTCTCTCTCCTTGGAAACAAAAGAGAGCCTGTTGTTTTTCCGAGAAAACTCTAGGATGCTCTTTCTTGCCTTTTACTGAGCCGGCAGCTTTCCATAACAAAGTCTGAACTATTTAAAAAAACTCTTTTTAAAGAGATGTTTAAGCATGCATGTAAGATATGGTGTAGTCATACAGATAAAGGAAATACTAAAAGCAGTGTTAAAACAGACGCAAATTAATAATGTTGCAATAAGCATAAAATACACCATTTCTGATACTGTTATTATGAGTTCTGCAAGGAATAAAACATGGCCTAGGGCTGCATTTTGCACCCTTTTTAATATCTCATTTGCACCTTTACAACTGCCAATGCGAGATGCAAAGCAGTAAAAAAAATTGTGCCTACTTTGGCAGAATTTGGCTCCTCAGCTCCCCTCCCGCCTGTC
>NW_008824233.1:565848-580749 GCF_000699105.1 Pygoscelis adeliae | reverse complement strand
AGTGGGTGGGTCCCCCCCTCCCCTCCTCTCCCCCCCCCCCCCCCCGGCTCCTAGCTGGCAGAATCGGCACTGGTGGGGAGCCGAGGGGCTGTTGCAGGCTGCAGCCGGGCCGGCCGGGCCAGCATAGCCCTCCCGACAGCTTTCGGGAGGCTTACGGCTTAATCTTCAGCATCCTTGTGATCTGTGTCTAAATATCTCCCGTTAGCATCAGCGATCCCACGAGGACCCCGCTGCCCTGAAATTCAATTTTTATGAAGTCATTACATCCAGCCACTGGGCGCCCTCGGAGATAAGGACTCTCCAGAAGAGATGCCTGACACCCGGATGGTACGCTGTCCATATCGAAAGATGGTTAACTCATTACCCTGCTTCACAGGTAATTTCCAACCTGTTGTTTCACCAAGCTCATCGACTCTTGGAAAGTCCCAAAATGAGTATGGCCTCATGATTAGAGGTGATGAGACCTTTCCCGCTGGAACTCTTAGCTGTTAGGAAATGCAGATTTGGCAAGATCAGTATATTTGGCAGAAGTGTGTTGATTTTACTGTCTTCTGATGGAAAAGATGCAACAGGAGAATGTTAGGAACTGTGGCCACATGGGTTTGATGGGGGACTTTGGGGTTTCCTTCCAGGATCAGCCAAGGTTGTCAAGGCTTCTGGGTCCCAGGAAACAAGCAGCTGCAGCATGAGACATTGTGGGAAGGTTTGACAAATTTATTTAGAAAATGCCAGGGCTTTTTCTAAAAAGAAATTTTGTTCCGCTTCCCACTCACTCTCTTTCATAGAAAAATTCACATTCGTTTGATCCTGATATGGAATTAGCCTTTCTCAGTGTTAGAGCAGAAATTCCTTCTTTTGCCCCATCTTCCTTCAGGTGTTTTATTGAATTGTCTTTTATAATCTTTCCCATGAAAAATTTACATAAACACATAGACCTAAAGAATATTCCCATTACTAAAAAAAATTGTTTACAGATATAAACCTAAAGCAAACATTTTAGTACTACAAAATATATGCATGGGCACTCTTTACCCGTGGATGTGGTCCATAGCTCAGTTCATATGTCTACCTACTGTAAGAAAAAGCTGTAAAAGGGTATTTAATGAGCAAGCATAATGAACAAGTATCTCCAGAGATTGCTGTACGTGGGACAGAATTTTGCTGAAAGGAGGTAGAACTGAGTGTTGCCTATTTAGTCAGGGACCTGGAAAAACAAAAAGAAATAGAAGGGCTGTCTTTTTGCAGTCCTCACTTTTCTTTTTATACAGTCCCAGCTGTACTGCAAAGAGAAGCAGGTCAATCCCATTTCCAGGAGAAAGGAGAAAGTCTTAGTCAGTCATTTACTTTCTTCTTTCATCTCTGACCCTTCTACTCTTTCATAAATGGGGAAGGAGTGCTGCCTAAAGCAGCTGAGCTTACAGCAAGGGCCGTTCCCAGGCAGTATTGCCCTAGGAGCAAACAGTGCACGTCTCCTCATCGGCCACCACGTCCCAACTTGTTCCTCCGAAGGAGAAGGGAAATTTCATGCTCCCGGCAAATTGGGAGCATGAAAAGGGTGCCGGACATCCCGTGCCCTGTTACCTGTGCTCCTTCTCTGCCCTTACCCAGGGCTGCTGCCCCCTCTCATGAAGATTTCTCTCCTTCTCTTGCCGTAGCGAAGAGTGCAGCCCTCTTACTAAACATTCAGGGGCACATTGACATATTTCTTGTAAAACCGGTAACCATTCACGTTTCATAGTTATAGTGATTAATTTTACAAGATATACAACAAAATGCACTCATTCTTAATGAGGAGCACACAGAGAGTGCACTCACGGTGCTTATTAATGGGCACTCAGTAATGTGCATTCATTCGGCCTCTGCACTCAAAAACGTAATAATTCATAATAAGGCTTCACAAAAAATATAAAACACGTCTGCCCAGAATAGTTATTAGTAATACTGCGTGGTACTGCAGTAGACTTTTGAAACATTGTCTTAACATTTGCTTGTGGAGGCCAATGTACCTCTACATCACATCAATCTTTAATTAAAAACAAAACAAAACAAAACAAAAACCCCTTTGCCTACAATTTTGCAAGCCTATATGGTTGATAGGCTGGTGGTAGGTTTCAGATAAATTGCCACAATATCACTTTTGAACATGCAGTTGTACAGTTTTTGAACACTTAATTCTAAGGTACAGATGTTATTAGCACTGTACAAAGTCACATGCTAATTTAAATCCGTCTTGTCACAGAAGGGTAATAATGTCATTCTTTCGTTAACCTTAGTCGTGTTTCTAAATAGCTAGCATATTTACCCCTACAGTTGCTTATTATTGATGGACAGCAGCTCAGAAGTGACCCAGCTACTGTGATGGATGAAGTGCAGAAGTTTCTTGGAGTCTCTCCTCATTATAATTACTCTGAAGCTCTAACGTGAGTCTGTTCCTTTATTATCTGCCCTGTGGGATCACGGTGTACATCCCATCCTACCAAGATCACTTGATCGTTAATTACAAACAAACAAACAGACAAAAACCACATTACAACAATGATAATTTTGCAAAGTTTGGGGTTTTCTTAAAGTCATGTTTAACACCCATCCAGTTTTCCCTTAACTTGCATACATAGAATACCTTACAGAATTTAATTGCATGATTGCATACATTTCCACATGCAAACTCTACTTTGCACAACATACAGAACAAATGACTGCTCAGTATTTTGTATTAGACGCAGAACAAAGGCCCAGATTCATGTAAAAAATGTCTGCTGAGTTTGAGTGTTCGATCGGAGATGCCCAGGACTTGTTTTCTCAGGGTACCTAGTTTTGCTTTCATCGCTGCACTGCTTAAAATATACTTTGAGTTGATGTGAGTTGTGCGTGTGAGAGCTCAGCAGACATTTGCGCATCAGACTGTTGAGCCTTATGACAGTCTCCAGAAGCTGAAGACCACATAGCGTCAGCTGTGAAAAGCTTGGCTTAAACATTTTTATCGCATTCTTATAGGAGTCTAATGACAGAGATTGGGTTAGAGGCACTCAGTATGACGAGATTAATCTGGTCGCATGGCTTCTTTGATTGTTTGCTTTTGACGCGGACCAAATATATCATTCCCTAATCCCATCTTCGTATCTGGTCGAGCCAATTCTGCCGACCTTTTACCTGGTAGTAACCAGACACATGGCACAGAAGAATATAGTCTGTACACTTGAAGTCTGGTAAAATTATAAGCTACTAATAGTAGATCCCTAACCTGGGAGTGCCGGGCTCAAGCGCAGCACCTGGAGCATGGAGAGAAGCTCATATTTGCCTATGAAGCACAAAACCCTCAGACCGAGCAGCCGGACTGTTGGTGGGCTGGGTGTCAGTGCCAAAACTGCAGGTGCTCTGCAGAAGCCCAAGTCAAGGTCCCCTGACCTTAGGGAAAGCCCTCCCACAGCCTTTGGTTCAGATCTAGCAAAGGCGGCTGTGATGAGCCCGGATCACATTTCTCACCCTCACTTTCCCCATGAAAGGGGATTAACGGCCTGTGTGGCACTCTCTCTTTGACATTTCTCACTGCCCCGCAGGAAGGCAGAGTCTCTGCAGGGGCGGGAGTGGGCTGGATTTCTCTCTCCCCTCTTAGTCCGGCAGAAAATTGCAAGAAGCTTTTGCAGTGAGCCTCTCTGTGTGAGGGGCATCATCTCATTACAGCCAGAAGCACTGGGCTGGGAGAGCCCTGGGACATCCGTGGGCTGAGAAGCCTGGCACTGCGGTGGAGGTTTTTCCAAGCCAGTGTGCAAGCAGAAAGCACGAGCCTGCACGTGGGGTGGGAAGTAGAAAAGCCTGTACCTTACCTTACCTGCAGGCTGGTACCAGGAAAACTGGGGGAAAACGAGACCATGGACTTTCCACCTACCCCACACTGCCTCCTCTCTGCTTATGATTACTATTTAATGTCTTCTCCGCTGGGATGGTTACGGTTATTTGTATAGTAGGTATGAAGTGAGAGTTGACTGCTTGTTGTTCTTTGGGTCTTAAGAATGTTGCTCTGCCAAAATCTTTTTCTAGAGGAAAAATTTTGGATTTCAGAATGCAATTTTGTAAGTCATTGGTTTCCGAAGCAGATGAAATAGAGGAGGAGTTTGAACACACAGCTGAACTACTGATGTTTGAACAACTGCTGCTGCACATCTGCGGTGCCTTCTGCTAGGTTTTTAAAAATACACACCCACATACATAGATCTTCCTTTCTGTAACTAAATTAAAGTTAGTGGAGTCACACACCAGGAAAAAATTTGGCCTCTCATACTTGTTTGGACAGGAAGAATGGATTGTAAACAGATCTATAAAAGTATGCAATCACTGTTTAGAGGCATCAAGAATGCAAATGTGCTGTGGAAGCACACGCTTCTGTACGGATTTAGGATGGAAGAGAAAAATGCGTTAAACAATGAAGTTGCTTTATGGTAGGACTGCCAAAGTAAAAAAGATTGCATAGGATCGTTCCTAGTCATTATTGCCTAATACCTGTATGCCACACATTTTTAAAGTTGTCACAAAGCAGCCTAAGGACCCAGTCCTGCAAACACTAGTGAGCAACAAGTTCATCACCCTGAGTAATTACATGAACGTCCTATAGGAGAGTAAAATCAATCCAGGCAGAAGGAAGGTACTAATCAGAGCCATGGAAAGAGAGCAGAGGGGAGACAGGCAGGGCTCGGGCATCTGGAGAGCAGTGCACATCATGCCGGGTCAGTAAGAGCCACAGCTGAGACAGGCAACTAGGTCGTAGCTTCTTACATGCGCTGCTAAAGAGGACCTAGACTCAGACTAGATGTAAGGAAGAAATTTTTTACGCTGAGGGTGGTGAAGCGCTGGCCCAGGTTGCCCAGAGAGGTGGTGGGTGCACCATGCCTGGAAACATTCCAGGTCAGGTTGGACGGGGCTCTGGGCAACCTGATCTAGTTGAAGATGTCCCTGCCCACGGCAGGGGGGTTGGACTAGATGACCTTTAGAGGTCCCTTCCAACCCAAACCGTTCCAGGATTCTATGATCTGCACTTTTTATTAGAGTAGTGAAAACAAAAGGAGAAAATCAACTAATGTTGCAAGGCTTTTACACATAATGCCAACAACAGAAAGAGAATGGCATCCCCGCACAAAGTGCTAGGAGAGGGAAACGAGTCAGTGGTCTTCATGAAGTTCCCACTACGGCACTGAAGAGATGCATCCCACCTCTCCCCCACCCACTTGTTTTCACAAGGAGTGACAGAGGGCTTAAATTTTTTCAATATCTGAACTTAATGAACAGAAACCTAGGACACATGGGACTAAAGTTACAAAAGACCTTTCCTTTTAATCACAGGATGGCCCTACCAAAGCTTCACTGACTGCTAGGAAAATGTATTTCATGCCCGACATCCTCAGATGACTCACGGTCCGGGGTAGCGTGGGCCAGTGGTTCCCTTCTTCCTTTGTTTTTTTCATCAGGCAGCAAAGGAGGGAGGCAGGACAGAGCTTGGCTTTGGCAAAGGGCAGCCAAAATGCCGCTTCCTCCAGCCCGGCTCATTATGCCACGCTCTGCCCACAGAGGCAGCTCCTCATCCAGCCTCACAGGGGAGATTTCCCTCGTTTTCCCTCGTGTGAACAACAGGAGGGAAAGGAAAAGACAGGATGAGGGGAGCGTGCTTAAGTAAATGTTTTCTCTTGGAGTGCCGCTACCTTTTGTCAGAGAATAAGAGAAAGATCCTTATGGTGGCATTGCTCAGCCCTGCCCTCGCAAGAACCCTCCCCGCCTCTAGCATCGGGTACTGACTTCCCGAGAGGTGCGGTGGACGTACGGGTGTCCAGGTTCAACCCTGCATCTCCCACAGGCTTACTCTGCAAGAGAAGAAAAGATAACCAGGCCTGGAAGAAAGGTTTCTGCTGACTGCTTTGAAAAGCTCACTTGTAACTTTAGCCTTAAGGCTATCACTAATTTTAAATAAATACTTCCATTGTGCCCAATTACGTTTTCAGGAGTCCTGAGAGTTTTGTAATACCTGAACGCAATGGGATGAATTCAGCCCAAGCTGTCTTACCGTCTTTTCCCCTACCCAAATTTGCACATTCTCTTAATAATGTTCAATGTGCTCCTTCTGAGGCAGAAATATTGTTTGGGGCATAGTTTTGCAGTTTTCCTTTTACCCAGCACACTATATTGCCGCTTCTCTTGGGAAATTAGTGCAAGCCAGCTAAAGTACTTCACCATGCAATGAGCAGATGGAAAAGGCCAAAGTAGAAATGAATCTTATCATCGATATATCCCTTTAATCAATGATTTATTTATTTTTAATTGATACAACTACTGAGATAATTTAGGAAACAAGGGTCATGCCTGCAATAATAGGCTGGGCAAGAAAAAAAAACGTGAAGAAGGTTCACCCTTCTCCAGAAATTAGTTCACTTATGTACAGCAGCAAATTGCAGGTGCACCCGTGTTGTATGGAGAGACCCAGGGCAAAAAGGTAGTCTGTAACTAATTAACTCCATGTTCCAGCCAATTATACTTCATCCTTTCCAAACATCTGCTGAAGAGCAGAAATGCGAACCTTTTCAATGTTTTATGCATGCTGCAAGTCCCATAGCAATAAATTCAAAACTTAACGCTGCATGTTGTTCATTCCTTGGTGAGTACGTGTTTTAAAGCCTTAATCTAAAATTCCTATATCTTTGAATTTTAGACATCAAAATCAAATTGCGTATTTCAGATAAGACTGCTAAGACAGTGTTTATGCTGTAATGCCATCTTTGGAATGAAAATGATATTTAGATCTAATGATATGGAACAACCAAATTCTCAGGTGCAGTTAAATTATCAACAACCAACCAGCAGTTCTTTCAGTAGACCTGAACGCTGCTTATTTCACTCGAAAATCAGCATAAAACATTTCAGTCTTATATTTCTCATCGTTTCGCAGCCACGCAACAGTCACACACTTTTCTGTATAGACAGACTTCGGGATTGAGTCTGTGCCTGTTGAAGTCAGCAAATAGATCCGCCTGCCCTTTTTAACCCCTCTCACCTTGACAGTGCTGACCTACAATAGCATCGGCTCCAACTGGCCGTATGGAGAGCTTTCCTCGAGCACAGCTGATCGTGTCCGGGCGAATATAGCGCATCTAATTCCAGGAAAAGAGCTGATCGCTAATTTTTGCAACAAAACGTTCTTTGTTCAAGTGTCGATTGATCAAAACATTAGCATCCCACAGGGATACACGGAGCAGTTTGACATGAATAAAATCTCCGACCAAAACCAGACAATAAAATGAGAGTCACAGTCTGGAGTGGAGCCGTGTGAGATCCTTGAGACTGAGGCTCAGGACCTCGACTGGCGTCCTATAGATCAACGCTTAAAACGTGTACCCTATATGCTGGACAAGTAGAATAAAAAATTAGCTAGTGTAGGTAAAGCACAGTGTGAAAAAATTCTTGCCTTGAGCCACTCCCAAGGCAAATTTGTGGAACAAATAAATTCCCAGAGTTTTCACAAGAGAGGAAAACCGTTTCCCACTCTGTCCTCAGTATTTCAGTCATCTAGAGAGATGTGTGCAGCAATAATTGTTGTCTTAGCTGGGAGATTCTTCTGTAGTGAGGTCTTTCAAAAAATATAATCCTCTATAGGTTTGACCCTCAGAAAGGCTTTTGGTGCCAGTTATTGGAAGGAGGGAAAACAAAGTGCCTGGGAAAAAGCAAAGGTCGAAAATACCCGCCAATGGACCAAGAGGTAAGGGCTTTCCAGAGATTTAAGTTAACGTTTTTTAATATCGACCCTGTGTTTGACTCCTAAAACAAACACACCGATGTCTTTTTTTTTTTTTTTTTTTCCCACTGGCTTGATATTTTTAAAAATCAGAAACTTTTAATGAACTTTGAATGACAGGAGATTAATTGCCCCCTCTTAAGAGCCCCTCTCTGGGAGCCGTGCATATCTCCTGGGTGGGAGCACCTGCCGAAATCTGCCGTCGGGTGGGTTTCCTTCTTTGACTGTTGTTGTTTGGTTTTTTTTCACCCTTCTCAGTCTCGAGCGTTTCTGTCGAGCTACTACAGAGACCACAACGTGGAGTTGTCCAAGCTGCTGCACAGGCTGGGGCAGCCCCTGCCCTCCTGGCTGAGACAGGAGCTGCAGAAGGTCAGATAGCACGCAAGGGCGGGGGACCCAAATAAGGACGATTTCCTTCACCGTCAAACCCCTCGCTTCTCCGACTCACTTGTGATCATCAGTAGAGGACCTCATGAATAACGCTCTTTCTATTAAAAAAAAAGGAAAAAAAAAAAGACAGAAAAGAATAAAAAAACCAATCCCAACAACTGTTTATATGCACGTGCTGACAGTTATTAGCATCGACCCCTTTTGTCAGCTTCCAGGAAATAATACGGAGCTACGTGGCATTACCCTTTATCCAGACCGGGATTCGTGCATAGCCTAGTTCCTCTGTTCACCAGGAAGTACCAGAAACTGTGTGTAGGACGGATTGACTTCAGTGTAGATGGCAAATTGCAGTCTGTCAGGACACGAGCAAAGGATGGGAACATCTCTCGCTGGACTGTGAGGTTGGTCATCCCCTCAGGTTTTTCCACGTTTGTTTTCACTGTTTTTTCCCCCAACTCTGCAAGTTTTCCTATCATTTTATAGGGAGATATTCAGCACTTTGCAGGCGGGATCCCTAATGGTTATGATATGTGTAGTATTAATGCACCACCATTGCTCTCTCCACAGAAAGAGGTGGGCTAAATTCTCACCTCACCTGCTTCCCTGGGATTCCTGTAATAACTGATGACAGTCTGTGCTCTTTCTTCTGTTGTTTTGCTTTGTTTTCCCTTCACAACAAGACCTATCCTGATTTACGGGAGTCGTGTGAGTTGTTGAGGTGCAAGGCAGCGAGGTGGCCCTCCTCCCAGATCTCAGCGAAATCTATTGCCACCCTGATAAGGTTTTTCATCGCATCTGTTGGGTTCCTACAGCAGCTGTGACAGCTCTGAGATGTGAAATCATATCAAAGATTTTGTCATGCCGTAGGACTCCTTAAAACACTATCAAAACCTTTTTAAATCTAAGCAGGCCATGCAAGCAGTGTACTGACAATAACCTAGTATTGACAATTTTGTTTCTATCTGGAAAGCAATGTTTTTGCTCTGAATCCTTCAAAGTAAGAGATTGGGTTAGTCATTTAGGGTCTCAGTCTGCAAGCTATTACAGGAAAAAAAAAAACTTTAATGGCCAAAGGTATTTGTTAAGGTTTTGGAAAAAAACTACAGTCTGTTGAAGAATAAACTCTTTCTATAGACTTTAATGGAGTTGAAAGGACAAGCATCTCCAGTATATATCACATTTTCATACATGACGCGTATATTGTTATGCCTGCATATCTACCTACCGTATATCTAGATCAGACATACACTTAGTTTTAAATATCTGCATTTTGTGCAGATAGGTAAATGAAAGGGTGGTTCACCAAAAGTATGATATTATGAACTGTGCTTTCTTCTCAGATCTGTGTGGGCAAGGTCAACAGGACTGGGCAGAAACTCGCTGGGAAATTTAAGCTGAGGGAACAAATACCATTTAGGCATTTTAGCCTTGTAACACGTTTTTCTCAAGAAAACAAACGCTGGCAAAGCTTTGCCACATGTTCCTTATGCGGCACAAAACGGAGTAGGTTTTAGTTTTCAAACTTCCCCACCTTAGTTCCTAGGCACAAGCCATTTCAGGTGCTGCAGAGGCTTCGTGCTTTCCCCTCCCCGTGAATTTGATCCTTACCTCCTAGCTCAGGAGACGGAACTGGACGTTGGGGTTGCACCATGAATTCAGACTAGTGAGAGCCAGCCTCAGGGAGCACAACTCAGTACACATCATGGACTGCGGTATTCAAGAGCACTTAAACGAATTAATTTAGGCTTCAAACCAGTTGATGCATGTAGATATCTTTCTTAGCATTTCCAAACTCCTAAATCATGAGCCTGTCCACCAAGGTCATGACACTAGCTTATTTTGGACTGACTAGTCCAGTGCTTCCCAGAGCTATCCTGGTGCCACCCGTCCTGCTCCCAGCGGCACTTGCCGGTGAGTGTCCTCTGGCACCACCTGCCTGCCACAGTGTTTCCTCTCACCTGGCCTCCATCACTTTCCTCCACCGCTGCCCATCTGAACATGCCCGGCTGCTTCTTCTCTCTGCACCGTTCCAGACCTTTTTCTCAGCCCCAGCACTGCCCTGGTCCAGGTCCCTCATCCACGCGAGGAGCCGGCACTGCCCTCCTTGGTCCCGCACACACAGCCCGCGGGGTTGCAGAGAGGAGAGGCTGAGGTGCAACCAGCACCAAGTCCCGGCATGGCCCCTTGTGCTCCTGCTCTCCACCTCAGCCCTTGCTTCTTCTGCGGGAGGACCCGCAGCAGGGGTGGGAAGAGGACAAGGACAGGTACCCCCTGGCCAGCGGCTGCTGGCTGCCGCAGGAGCACGGCATTGCCCAACCCCACCGGTGCCGCAGTAGCCTACTCACGCAAGGATGTACACGAACGTACAGGAAAGCCCAAAAGACAAACGTTGCCCAGTCTCATGTTTGCTTTTAAATATTGAAATGGGATTCATCTCACACAAGCGAGACATCTACTTTATTTTATAGGTGATGAAGGGAAATAGAACTTCTAGGACACCATTCATCTCATCACAAAGCAGACTTCTTAAATGAGTGAGATTAATCTTGCCTCTTCCTCTCTATTGATTGTAAAAGGACAATAGACAACTCGTTCAGAGGAAGAGCTCAGCTGTATAGGTCTGAAATTAGGTGAACTGAAAAGGAGATGGTATTTTATCTCACAGCTATAGTTGTTGAGAGGGAGCTGGGAGGGTCTGAGGGAAGGTTTTGTCCTAAAGTAATTTTTCTAGTTCCTATATTTCAACCAGGAGGACTCTTCAAAATGAGCTAGGGCAAGCTAAATGCCAAATAAAAGGAACCTTATGTGGAGGTTTTGGCGCTTTTTTTTTTTTTTTGGGGGGGGTAGTCAGTTACATACTTTGTTGCAAATTCACAGTCTTTTAACTTCTAGCACGGATAATACCAAAGATGACAAGTCTGATGAGAGTTTTGGATAACTAAGTCTTGGTCAGAGAAGAATATCTAAATCAACCATTTGATAAAATTTTAGCTGTTAAAATGCATTAGAATTGGCTCATCATTAATTGAAAGATGACTTCATAACTTCTTGATTAAAAGCTAAATAAACATGAAATTGGTTTCAGGAGGTTTTCAAGGAAATGAGACAAATACTGTAAAATCCGGAAAATTATTTCTTGTTCATAGCTTTTCATTTAGAAAAAAAAAGAATCAAGTCTTTCCAACTCTCAGCTCTGTAATAGCATCACGTCCTTAAAACACACTGGATATTTTTATACCTCATTGTTATTTTTTAAGTTTGAATGGGCATCACATTTCCGAGAGATCTCGTGTTCCATTGAAAGCTGACATTTGAATTGACTTCATTATGTGTCATATAAAGATGAAATAACAGTATTTCAAAGTTTCATTCCTTCCACTTGTAATAGGACCCATCAACACAGAATTTCTCCGGACCACCGTATTATAGAGGAGCCTTTGTGAACTAGCTGTAAATGATCTCGATTTCTTTTATGCCTTTCATCACTGACCATGTAATTGTTGGGATTCTTAAAGACCAGCAAAACAAATTTAATAAAAATGAAACATTTATTCATGGCAAGGGGGCTGTAGCCGGGAAAGATAATGCTGGCCCTTCTTTCTTATTCATAAGCTACAGGATTCATCTCCACAATACCTCCATGTGGTGCAGGCTGTAAATCAATAAGAGTTTTACATAGTAGAGGGCTGCAGCTGCAGTTCGCTCCCATTCCCCTGGAAGTACGGATTCCTGCGGAGGTTTGACGGAGCCTTGCCGCACTGAGGACCTGACCTACTGCCCGTGGGGACCAGCGGGAGTCTTCCTATTAGTTCCAGCAGACCCTGGTTGGCCCCCAAGAGCCGGTTTCATAAGGCACGATCTGTGTGGTTCAAGCACCACATAGCCCTATCACCGTTGGAAATCCATCGCTTAGTTTGATTTCTACTACCGAGCGGCGATTTATTCCCCCCCATCTCTCTCGGTTGGTGCTCTACCATGGTTGGAGCTACAAGCCGTCCTCCACCCCCAGCACCCCGCAGGGCTGCACCACTTCTGGTCTCGCTGTACCAGGCAGGTCCCTCTCTGCTCCATCCTCCCACCTTGCCGGCTGCGAGAACTAGAAAGCCCTACGGGCCAGACACAAACGCCAGGGTGTATGGCAGCATATTTGATGATTAAAGCAGGACTTCGGCCCTCAGAAAACCGAGCTTGTATAATTGAGGTTGTCTTTGAGTGAGAAGCAATCAGAACGGAATCCAAAACCTTCTAAATTATGCATTGACCTCTCAAGGTCTAAAGTAAAGTTGCCAGATTAACTGCTCATAGATGTTTTCTAATAAAACAAATTTTCTCTCTTGATAAGGAATCAGACTGTGTCCCCAAAACAAATTAAGATGGCGGAATTATAAATTCTTGGGGGAGGGAAATATTGCGTAATGAAAGCGCTGATGGGTCCATACTCTCTGATGTGATAATAAGGCAGCAGGGACATGCCCTGAATACAAAAGCAGAAGCTGAATATTTTCTCCCCTTCCTTCCCCCTCCTTCTTTTCCTTCCCCCTCCTTCTTTTCCTTCCCATGCGTGTTAAATTTTGAGCCAGCGTGGTGCATCTGAAAAGCATGCGACGGGCAGAGCCCGTGAGACGGGGATCATTATTCATCTCCAGAACGATCGTCCGAGAATAAATTGGGTGCAAGGTGCTCATTTCCCCTAAGCTGGGCCACCTTAAAAGTTAGACATCAAGTCCAGGCTAGTCATTTAGTTTCCATCAGTAGTAAATTATGTTTATAATGGGTTTAAAATTGATGTTTATAATAGGTGTGTGAGCATGTGACAGCAGTGTAAAACAGGTACAACATAGGTATATAAATCAGCAGAGACTAAGTGTCTAAATTTTATTGTAGTTAAGTAAGATTAAGTTCGCCGCTGGTGGCAGGAGAAGCTCTCTTTGCACATGCAATTTAGCTTTGCCATTTTAGCTCTCGGATTGCAGTGCCATCTCTCTCTTACCGGTAGACACTCTCTTTCTCAAAGAGCTGAAATCTCATACGATCCCCTCACTATGTTTATCCCCATCGACATCGGATCATGAAACTTAGCTTTAACAATTAGTCTGTCCATCATTATATTAGTTCATACACCTCTGCATAAATCTGCCAGGAACTGTTGCTTCAGAGACCTTTTTTTTTTTTAATTTAAGTTTATGTTCTTGGGATAGGAATTTCCCTGTCAGACAACATTTCTTATATTGTCTTTATTTTCTCTTTTTTCCTTCCAGTTCATCCTTTTTGCATGACTGCAAAGGTGTGGACCTGTCTGTGGATTGGACTCCTCCATCACTATCCTATCTAGAAAAGCTACCAAAAATAAATAAGGATTTGCAAGCGACACAGATTCTGAAGTGTTCAGTGCTCCAGTGACTGGATAACTTTTATAAGACTTATTATCATTTCTGTAATATTTCAAAACAAAAGACATCCTCTTGGTAGAGCTGAGGAAAAACTTCACTGTCTTGCCCAAGCTCTCTTTTTTTTTTTCTTTTTCTTTCCCCTCCTACATGATGACAGCAAATCCAGTTGAACAAATACTTGGTGTTGAAGAAAAAGGAATCAAAATACATTTTGATCACGCAAAGTATTTTTGTTGGGGGGGTGGTGAGGGAGGTCGAAGTCTGTATTTGCTGGAATTGTTTTAAATAATTGATGTGCACACACCTTATTATCGGTTCTTCTCACTGCCGCAGAATAAACACTTCTGATGGTGTATTATAGAGAGAGCTTTTCTTCTTTCCTTAAATCCTCTTCCCCATTTTCTGAGCCAAAATCTGCTCTTCAGTAGCCTCTGCCATATATTTCAAGTTGCGCACTGGCTCAGCTTCTCCTGCCTCGGCAACTCCTCGAGGCTTTCACCCGTCCTCGCCACAGCGGCCCCGACGCCGTGGGATTTACAGCGCTGGCCGCACCAGCGCTCGGAGTGCCATCGACCTTGTCCTTTGCCTCCCTCCTCCTCCACCTCCCGGGCAGGGAACGTTAATTCAGGCAAGTCTGACACTTATATGTTTGTTATGCTGCATAACGCGCATTTACGGGCCTGCCTTTCGAAAGTATTACCCGCCTGCACCCCGTGAGAGCTGTGGATATTCGGACAGCCCTATGTAAGCTCGCTCTCTAATTATCGCACCCGGCTTTTTCTCTGCTCTGTTTGAGGAATCTTAAAAGGACCTGGTTTCAGCTGATGCAAAGCTCCTTGAAGGTGGCTTAAACCATGCGCTCGGAATTACGAGACACTGATTTTTTTTTTCCCCCCTAAAATATCATAATGCTTCTACTTTTTATTATAAAATATTCATTTGTTTTACAGATCTGTGTCAGAATGATGTTAAATCCCATCAGACTCAAGGATTCTTAGTACAAACCTTACAGAATAGCAAATTATGCCTCGCTAGAGCTTTTATCGTTAGGCAAATTAGAAATGACATTACAGACATCCTAATACCAGTTTTGGCTTCTTTCCGGATCTGCTTGACGCTTTCAGACAAGGGAGACATGGTAGGTAAAATTTTCAAAATATTTAGGACTTTAAGTCTGTTTTTAAAAAAAGTTACTTTAGGCCCTTAAAAAGCAATCGGCTTTCTATCATAATTATTTGGTTTCAATTGAGTCAGACAGTTAGGCACTTTTAAAAGCCCTCGCAGACATTTGCCTGGTCCCAAATGCCTTTACACATCTAAATGAAGAGATTACTGAAAAAAAAAAAAAGA
>NW_008824233.1:550871-565809 GCF_000699105.1 Pygoscelis adeliae | reverse complement strand
AGCGCCAGTTTTTTCCCCCGTCGCTCACAGATCCCCGTCCTTTCTTGGGCACCTCTTGTATTTCCTTTGTGTTCCCTGGGTGGGAAAGGAAGCCACGTGGAAATCGCAGCCGAAACCCGCCAATGAACCTGAATGGTTTTTGCCTAAAGCAGAAACCTTTCCAGGCTCAGTAGAGTTTCCTGCCCAAATCTTATTTAGTAAAAGGATAGCAAAGTTCTTCCAAACATTTACCACTTCTACTAAATCCGTTAAGGTTCGCATTTTCCCTTCTAGCTTCTGGAATCAGACTAGTCCCTCCCAGACCACTGGAAACCTGGAAGCACTAAACAAACTTCTGAGCTCATCCGTTTGTGAAAAGGGCTCTTTCTATATGCAGTTTGAGAGAGGAAGACCGCTTTTTCATGCATGTAAATATCCAAATTCCAGTTAGAAATTGATTTATAGTACTACAGAAATGAATTCTACATATAATTTGTACTCATATTTCCATTCATGAAGAATTAAAGACTTCCTAGGGAAACCAGATTGATATTTGCATTTCGGTCGGCTGCAGCTGTTGGGTGGGGAGAAAAACATTTAGAATATCTAAATAAACCCATATCTGCCACTTTGGGTTTACAAAGCCATTTGTCCTGATGCAGCTAACTCTAACCAAACACGGGCTAGTTTTATAGTACTCCTATTTCTCTGGGAACAGGAACGTGACATGTTAATACACAAATCTGTTTTCATCACGGAAGGTCAACTAACTTTATGAGCTGGTAGTTAGAATCATCCTGGGTTTTTTTCAGAGGTTATTTTCAGCCAGAGGAAGGTCAGCAGTGGGTGGAGTGGGATTCCTTAATCTAACTTGCAATTCCATAAAATGCTATGGGGGTTGAAAAATGCGCCTTATAATTTGGGAGATAATTGCATGCCATTCAATTGACTTTGTACTTGCTACTTCTCTAACTCCGGTGTGTGCTCTGCTGTCTTGCAGAACTTATCTGTAAGACACATTCCCTGTTGGGTAATTTAACTTCCCTTCATAGTATGATCTGAACTACAAGAAAGAGCTGGATATACGAGGGGATGAGTTTTTACAGAACTTACTGTGAGGCAGATATTTATTTACAGAATTTTTCTTTAATATTTTTTGTTTCGCCGTGTTTGCCTTGGCCAGGGAATCATCTCAGCATTAATCCTCATGGCCTCCGAAGACACACAATTCCCATTAGCATCAATGACAATTAAATATTCTCATGAAGGAGAGAATAAACCCACCAATGGAAAATGTTATTTAATGACACTGTAGTCACAGCACATCTTCCTGCAGAGCTTTGTGTAATCACACCAAGTAAGCAAAGAAAAATTGTTCTGCAACGTGAAGCGTTTAAAATTTCATAAGCAATCTGGTTAAAAAAGAAAAAAAAAAATAGGCTAGCAAAAAAAAAAAAAAAATCACCTTTTGGGTACCCCATCGTGACAAGGGACTGAAATAACCCAGTGATTTTATTGATATGAAATTCCCCATGCACTACATAGCTGGAGAGACGTTAAGATCGAGACCCAAAGCCAAACTCGCTCTTGTTCAGGTTCATTGCTAGGCAGGGAACCCGTGCCTTCCAGCAGCCCACGGCACATCTAAAATGGCACACCGCAGACTCGTGGTTTAAGAGGTCCTACGTTTAGTGCCCTGGCTGTATCTGGCAGTCTCTGTCTCTGTTATCAAGTGATTACCCCCCATACTGCACCCAGATGTAAAAGTCACCGGGGCGGTTGGTTAACGCTCGTGCCTAAATCCGTGGGCTGAAGGTGGATCCCCTTCTGTGAGGGGACCGCTGATCTGCTCCTCAGGGTTGGGAAGGAGATTAAAAGCCTACCAAGTCTCTGAGAGTTATCAACCTACTGCTGCATGAGATTTCTATACTGCACCTGGCAATAAAAAGCAATATGAACTGAAGCAAGGCGTTTTTATACAGGAAAATAAAAATATGTTTTGAAATAGTCTTCCCTTATATTTGCTTATTATATGGATATACAGGGCTCACGATTTTTTTTATTTAAGGAGAAAGTTTTGTCCTAGATATTTGTTGTTTTCTCTCCTCCTAAAAGGCCGTCTTCCTTGCTATACTGCAGCCTGCTTCCCCTCCATTTCTTTCCACCTGCCCACCTTCCTTGGTGCTACTTCTCATCATCAACACCTATTATTCTACCTGTGAATCTCCATTCCAACTGAATTTCTTTCTGTACTAATTTCTTCTGCTCCCAGCTTTCACAGAGGAAAAAATGCAAATCTCCCAAGCATCAGCTTTCATTTCCTAAGCCATACTCGCTTTAATTACTTTTAAATATCCTAGTTAATTAAGACAACGTGTACTAGGAGCGTGCTGAGGTTTTCTTTGATGTTGCTAGCTTTTCTGCATTATTTCCACACTTCTTCCATTGTTCAGATGCCCAGTACCAATTCAGGGAAGCTACTCTGTTATAAAGCAAGGCAGAGTTGGATGGCACCATGTGTAAATCTGCCATCATTAAGTTGGAAGCTGCAGTTAAATTATAAATTGTCATCTTAAGTAGGAAGAACATTTTTATGGATCCCGATTCATCCTCTGCAGACTTCAGCTATTTTCAGTAACTGCCACACAGAACATCCTAAAATTTGTCAGCTGCTTGGAAGAAGAGAGAGTTGAGCCTGGAGACTTCAATCTTCTTAGAAGATATGATCCAATACCTCAAGACAAAAACGTTGCCAGCTTAGGAAGATACAGGGAGGCAATCCAAAGCAGCCGGGACAATCAGAATGGACAAGCACCTTTGCGCAACGCTAGAACTCATTTTTCCAACGGTCAGATGCGCAGCCAGGAAGGCACCTCTCTTCTTTCCCTCCATGTTAGAAGATCTGGCTGAAGAAGAAATATTTCAAGGCTTGCCTGGATCGCTGTAGGAAGCTGTAGTGTAAGTGCTATAACACAGACCATGTTGTCGTGGTCTTTCTAAAGCCCATTTGACGAGAAGCAAATTTCTTTTTTCCCCCCACGTGGGACAAGCTGAGATACAAAATTTTGACAGACGTGTTTTATATTGGTGACATCTTGCAGCAGTGTTTTTGCTCTGGTGTGGAAAACAGCCGTATAACAGAGAATTTTTACGACCGCAGGAGCCTGCTCGGCAGCTGAAGGTTTTAGTGCGGATCCTAAATCACCGTTTCTGTAGTGCTGCAGATATTTTTTTTTCCTTTCCAGAATAGCTCTACATTTTCATAAACCCCAAGTACTTTTACTTAAGTCTTAGCATGTTCACGTAACGGAGCCAACCACTAATCAGGCAACGAGGTGAATTGTGCAACGAGAGAAAGCGTCCAAAATCACAGAATCTCACACTAACAACCACGTCCACTCCGGCCCCGTAGGAGAGGTGTGCGCGGCGGCCAGGCAGCGATCTCACAGGAGGAAGGGGATCAGGGCTGAACCCACCCTACTGCTGCAACCGGCGAGAGAAAGCTACGCGCGCTCTTTGAGCCCCAAAACAAACGTGTTCACGCCCCGGGCTGGCACAGAGGACGCCCCCAAGCCCAGGGTTGCTGTGGCTGGTCCTCTGCTCCAGCATCACTGGTGATTTTCACAGGTTGAGTCGATAAATGAGCTTAGAACAGAAGCAGAAATCAGAAAAATGCTCTGAAGGGGATTTTGCAAATCAGAAAAAAAATGCTTATTTTAAAGGGAAATCCTTAAAGACGATAATTGTGTCCCCTCTTGGAAATTTCAGCTGTGTTTATAAAATTTACGCAAAGACTTCACCGGCTTTACAGCTCTGACTTGTCTGAAAAGTAGAGCTATTAGAAATTGTCAGAAAACGACACGCTGTGAAATTTATTACCCTTCTCTCTGCAGTCAATTGCTGATGCACCTGCACATGGACCCGTGCTATTTTCATAGCAGTCATCACGCTGTTCCTTTGTAAATGAGAAATTAATTTTTGTCCTCCTTCAGAAAGACCACCCCAGAGAACTAAGCTCTGAGGAGAACGAAGTGAAACATTTACCAACAGCCCACTCTTTGCTCTCTATTTCCATGTCTTCCATAAGACATCATTTGACAAAATACCGAGTACTAAAGCAGAAATATTCTTTGCAGGCTTGTCTTTCCCACAGACCTGTTTAATACTGGCACATTAAACACAGTTTTATTTTACTCATTAAACAAGAATAATTCTGGACACTTAACAGTGACACAATGAAGACATCATAAAATTTGGTAAAGTGCAATAAAACTACTTTCATAAATGCCCAACCTTAAGTACATCCATTTTCTGGTTTTCCTCCAATGATAAGTTTTGCGCTCTTGCACCTTCAATTACAAAGCTTAGAGCCAATTTAAAATGACTTGTTTGTCCACAGATAATTCCATTTCGTTTTGGCTGCCTCTTTCATTTGCCACCTGTTGATTAATCATCTTAGTTATTATATTAATTATCTTAACAATTTATTCCTTCATAGCTTTGTTGTTTTTCCGATAAAAGGCAAGTTGAATTCCGGGGCAGATAGCCATCCTTCTTCCGTGTAATAAAAGGGCAAAAGAAAACGCTACAGTTTTGTGCGTCTGGATTTCAGAAGTCTTTCCCACGATGCTGTCCTACCTGCCGAGGCTGAGCATTGCAGGAGAATATCTTCTCACACCTGAGTAGGGAAGCTAGGAGATCCAGTTCGGACCAGCCACTTCCTTTGCTGCATTGCTAATGATCATCACCACAGTTAGAGATGTGTTAACGAAGAGGAGACCATAACGCCAGCAAGAAGTTTTTGAAAACCATAATGAATAGGAAATGACTAACGCATCCTGAAACAGAAAGCCCTTCTTAGAGAGAGGATTTTGTCTATGATAAAGAAAAAGTCTTGAGCCCTAGCAAACCATCTCAGGAAAACCAAGCCCCACAACTGTCATGTTAAAGCCAGCCGACAGACCCGATAAGCGTGGCATTTCCCAAAGAAAAAAGCAGGCTCCAATCTATCCTCACAGCAAACGGGCTTCGTGAACTTTGTTAGAGGGTTAAGCTTGTGTCTAAATTAAGAGGCAAGTGCAATGTGTTATTTTAGCAAGTGAGAGTAGGAGAAAATTGGTGGCAGCATGAAGTACAAATCCTCAGCAAAGGGAATGTAGTAGCGGACAAATTAGATGTCCTACCTCAAGAGGTACTTTTACAGGGACTAGATCAGAGGAGCAATTGCCACGTTTAAATACTCCATACTATTAAATGCTTTAGCAGTGTTGGAGGAGGGAGCTGGTTTCAGACGCGAGCCAGCCTGCTGGAAGCAAAACCAGCTGGGCAGAGTTTCACCAGGGATTTCCATTGCTGTGGGAGCTCCTGGGGTCCACCGCGCGGAACCCAGGGCAAGGGACAACCCTGGAGGTCCCGACCCATCTGACAGCTTGCGAGGGGGGTTCTTTTTTCTTGGTTGTAGACTTCCTGAGAAAACCAAAGCTGGTTTTCTCCAGCAAGCTCTACTCCTTCCAGTGTGAAACCTACGCTATGTATGTCTCGCTGTAATTAGCTCGATGAATCGCACCATCACTCACCAGCTTCCCAAAATAATCAAAACCCGTGGGAATCCAAATCTGATTTCAAAAATGCTTCTCTGAAGCTGGAACCGTTCGGGGTATAAAAGCGTAATCCTATTACGGTGGCAGAGTTTAAATGCTTTCCCTTAGCTGCCAGAGCAAAGATGACAGCCAGCACAATGATCGGATCCCTGCAGCGCAGGGGTCGGACCGGGCTGGAAGTGTTTTGGAGGAGCCTCCTGAAAACTTGGAGGAGCCTCCTGAAAACCCAGCCGTGTGGCTGTGGGTACAGCTGGGGCAGAGGAGGGCCACGTCCAGATCTGCACTTCTAGCGCCACGGGAAGGAGAAAATAGGGATCAAAGGAAAAAGCCGCACTAATCTCAAAAATCCCAAAGCACCGCTTCAGGAATAAGAAGCGTAACGCCCTAAAATCCTTTGGCTGATCCCAAGAAGCCAGGATGACTCAAGGGTCTTGAGTCATAGACCACGTAGGAAAATCCACTCTGCTGAATAGAGCTGAATGGAATAAAACCGAAATAAGGTGATCAGAACTGAGAATAACTGCATGTACATCAAAAATTTCAAAGAGTTTTCTCAACTGCCTCAGCTGAAAGTTACCAGATAAGTTAGATAGGAATAACACAGACCTCAGAGCCAGACATTGTGCCTCCAAGCAGCTGCCAGCTCAAAATGTAATGATATATGTAATGCCAGAAGTACATTTTCTTTGCTTTGTCTCCTCGCAGCATTTCGTGTTGGTGGGTAATCCAAGAACCACATTTTAATCATATAATTAACTTACATACTAGAACACTACCTAGCACATAGCTCTGACAAAAATTGTTTGAAAGTACTTGACCCGAACTACTTATTACGCTGCATTAGCTATTCTTTTTCTGAAGACAGCATTCTAAACATTTTACTATGAGTTTGTGAAATAACTAAATAAAACTTCTCTCTTAAATCCGCGGGCTCTTTCCCATGCATTCACGTACGTTGAATATTGGCTGGGCAAAACCACTGTAAACAGTGCATTTACGAGACACAAATCAGATCGCTCTACCAACTTCGTCTGCGTTTAATGCCATGGATTTCACAGCATTGTGCAGGCATTACGTAGCACGGGTTGTAATCGATATTTTCCATAAAGCACTGAATTTAAGCACCAGGGAAAATTTTTCCTCGCTGTAACTCTATTTGACTGTAACGGAGCTGCACAATACATGAATTTGCCCCAGTGTTTCTGAAACCGTGATTTTCTCGCCCGCTGAGGCGTCCTGCGTTCAGCAGAAATACCAAACACGCTCCGTTTCTCCCACCCCGGCACAGAGACCTCTCCAAAATACAACGCCGGTTTGCACACAGCAGTTCCTTCACTTGCCCAAAGATCTTTTTAATTTTTTTTTTTTCCTCCTCCTTATCCCCACGCCAATTTTTGTCCTTTACGCAAAGTCCTGCAGATCCGCCCTCCTCTGCTGGGCACCCAGCTCTCAGAAAAGGGTCAAATGCTGCTGCTTCTTCCATCTCTGCTAACAAAGTTGCTTTCACAGTGGAAAAAAAGGTCAAAACCAAACTCATCGCTAATCATAAAATGCTACTATTAAAAGAAAAAGGGGAGGCGGGGAGAGCTTTGCCAAGACATTAGCTAGAATTTAGCCAAATTTAGCTAGAAATTAGCACGGTATTCAACTTTTTCTTTCTTTGCACCTCGAAATATCTTGCAAATATTTAACAGCAGATTTCCAGAACAACCTTTCACTTTTTTAGACTTGTGATAAGCATTTCTTTACACAAGGGAAGAATGGAAACTGGGATAAATATATGTATTTTTGCTCCCAGAAAACAAAAATGGGGAGCCAAAAACCGAGATGGCCCTTTGTGTGTGTGTGTGAGCAGCTGCAGGCACGCCAAACTTTTGAAAAGCTGGTTTCCCTTGAGGTACCTAAAAACCTACTAGTCAAACCTGAGAATTTCAGCCATTGTTATTTGAGAGGCATGTCCGAAGCAGACCAAGGACTGGGGAAAAAGAGGGGAAAAAAAAAAAAAAAGAAAACTGGAGCATCTCTGCCTCGTGACATGTGTTGTGGGTAGACCACTGTCAGGATGTTTTGATGGCATCTATATTATTGTATACCATTAATGCTATCGGCCAGTAGACTAAGCAATATGAAATAGATGGGATTTACATTTACAGAAAGAAAATGAGGAAACAAGACTTGGTTACGATTAGTGCAAAGGCAATGTGCTATATGTTAAAAGGATCTGCCAGAGGAAAACTTGAGTCCTCAGCCGGCGCAGAGCCCTGCAGAGGCGGCTACGGTCCCGCGGTCTGGCCAGGGGTCAGCCACCCACCCCGCAACGGGGACCGTGACCAGCGAAGGCTGCCGTACCACCACCAGCTTCCCCGGCAGGGGTAACCGGGGCGGTCCAGGCTCTGCTACCCCAGCACCCTGCCAGCCTCTGGGTCTCGCGGGTCGGTGTCAACTCCCCCTTATTTTCTGAGCCCTGGGGGGGGCATCTGCAATTACAAGTCTAAAGAGCAAAACCCAGCAAAACCCATGTACAGCACTGTGGATTTTGAATCACTTCGGAAGGTGGGCACCATCTGGGACAGGTCTCCGGGGAACCCTATCCAACCTTTCAGCGATGCAGATGGGACTGTTTTCTTGTCAGATTTCACAATATTGGATTAAAAATTCACCCACCAGGAGCCCCGTAGGTGCTGAGTTTTAGAGGTTAAAAATAAGATTCCTCCAGATGCAAAGTTCCCCCGTGTGACAGCCTTAATTTCACTACCAGCCTAGCAGCGAAGGAGGCACTTTTAATTAAGTGCAAGACAAGTATGGAAAACTGAGTTCGAGAAACAAGGAGGAATAGGACTATTATAATCCAATGAGACATAATTAAATGCAGAAATCAAAGGCTCTTAGTGGCACAGAACTTGTTAGAGCCTTGAAGCGGGTATTTGCGCTTTAATCTGACATGCTGCAGCTTCTTCAAAAAACAAAGCTTTTTCAGAAGGAATGAAACGATGACAGAGATGTTCATAAATCATTTAGAAAAAAGGCAAAATGAGCAAAAAATCCATAAAACAACATTACAGCAAAAGCCTGTGCCTCAAAAAAGAAAACCAAAAAAAACCCTGGCAGCATTGATGATGACATTAGTTTGAAATCTATGTTCCTAATTGTATCTTAACAATAATCTCGATGTATCGGCATTAGGTACCCGAAGGAAAGTAGCATAACTTTGCCTAAATGCATCCATCTCCAGTTTCCAGTCACCCCGAGCGATCAGTCTGGTGGACTCAGTGAAATACAGGCTGCCGGACCTCATCCAAAGTTTGCTTTGAGTCAGTAGGACCTCACTGAGAGGGGATCAGACCCACCCCGACACCGCTGCCGGCCCGACTCTACCCTCTCGCACCCAGGGTCGGACGTCCCCGTGAAAACGCTTACGGCTCCGCACCCCTCGAGCCTCCCGTCCCACCCTGCCTCCACCTCCTACACGTGCTTTTAGGATTTGCGGTCGGCGTTGAAGTTAATGAATACGTGGCCCAAAATGGATCGTAACAAGAACATGAACGTCTTGAAAAAGGTAGTTTCTAACTTTATGCTTTTCTGGGTAGAAACAGCTCCCAGGATACCTCAGCTGCTTTTATTCCCTGATAACACAGACGGTTTATTTTTAGAAGCTGAAGCGGTCAGACTGGGGAATATAAAGGGGCTGTGGAAGAGCAACACTTTCCCTCGGGAACGGCAATGGCAACATTTCAAGGAGGACTCTACGATGGGAGATGATGTAATTTCAAGCGGGCCGTGCTGTAGGCCAGAGTCCTCCTGGGATCAAACCATCTTAAAAAAAAAATTATACACATTTCTTATCCTTTTTTTGGAGGGGAGGTTAAGGCTTAAGCTGGATTGCTGTTCACGTCCCACCAAAAGCAGTCCCTCGCACAGAGCGCAAAGCAAGTGAGAGTTACTTCGTTCAGATGTGCGAGGAGGATTCTCCCGCGAGGGAAAAAATGTTTGTCATTCTATGGGATTAAACAAAGCTTTAATTTTTAATAGCCGTGTTGCCACTTAAAATGCAATGGCTCAAATTCCCCTTTCTCTCACGGACATGATGCTATGGACGTCATTACCATACCTATGTGTGTATATGTGCTTTTCCACCGTGCATTTCCAAAACCGCATGAAGCGGCCCAGAGCCCCCTGAGCCAGTGATCCCACCCTCCTTCAAAGGTCCTGCCTTGGATGAACTCCTAGGCAGGGATGCTGCAACCAAGAGTCTTGTTTCTGCAAAGGGACTCCCTGGGAAGTGGAGAATTTGGGACATAAAGTAATAGAAAACTCTACACTCATGGATTTGCAGATATTTTCGTGCCCGAGCTCCAACTTTTGGTGCAATTTTTTTGACAGAATAGCCTTAAATCTCTTATTTGGCTCCTTTGTGATGCCTCTCTCCCGTGCTGAGGCTGTCAGCCCGGGAGAGCAGGAGTTTCCCGGCGATGCCCCTAGGCAGGGCAGGCAGGGGCAAAGCACCGTCTCCCCTTCCCCCCAGACCCCAAAGGGACGGTCCCCTCTGCACCTGCCAGGCACCCCTAGCCCCCTCTAACTCCCCACATGCGCCCCCTTCTTCTGAGAGGCGATCTGGCTCTTTAACATGCAGACTTTTTCTCTTCTTTTATTTTTCCTTTAAAGCCACGCCTGACTATTTCCAGCTGGCGCTCAGAGTTGTTTCATACAGGGCTGGAGGGTGATTTAAAACAGGGTTGCTGTGTGCCCGTCTCTGTGTCTGCGGGGAGAAAGGTTGAAATGAATATGAGAAGAGTAATCAACAGTAATTCTTCGGGAGTCTATCATTAAATTTGTCATTAAACAGAGTCTGCAGCTACCTGCCTGCCCAGCCACCAGCAGCAGCAAGTCGTGCACGCCGCGTAATGGCATTTTGATAGACTGTCCTTCCCGCAGCCTTCCCGAGATTGGACTGCATAATTTACACCACAGCACAGCATTGCTTCACTGTTATTCGAGCAGCGAGACCCTTGTCCTGGTGTGATTAGACTATGATGAATTGGATGCCTGCCCGCGGAGTCAGGGCATGCCGACGGGGCCGACTGCCGAGTGCCTGGCACGGAGCTCGCCGTCCCCGGCTAAACAGCCTGGGGGCCTGTGCTGATTCATCCTACCTCACCTACAGCGTGAAAAAGCAGCCACCCTTTTTATTTTGTATTTATAGTATGAAAAAAAGCAAGGGTGGGGGGATTAAAACGAACACAGAGCATTATTCACAGCTTATTTGCGACCCCAGCAGATGATGGGTATATCTCGGGGGCACGAAACCTCTCAGAAAATTCTCACGGGATCCAGAAGAGCACCGTCATTTTTCCCAAGCCCTATCCCTAACCTGAACCTCTTCCCACTACCGGACCTCTCCGGGATCTGCAGAAGAGGGGAGGTCCCCGAGCCGGCTGAGCCCCCTGTACCCCGACACCTCACCCCTTCTGCCTTCCCTCGCCACACGCATAACTGCTCACTTCAGAGACAGTCGTTAGCATCACTTGAAGTAAGATTACGGCACGTGGTATTTACGAGAGGAGAGAATAATGCATATTTTAAAAGTGAATACCAGAAAAACACACGATCGCCAGGCAGGCTGCACAGAGCACCTGCTAAAAGGGTTTTTACCCAGGTGGTAACCCACAGACATACACGTGCTCACAAATGCCACACAAAGGATCCACCAGAACCTCCATTTTGAAGGATAAAGCTGATTTGGGGAAGGCTTTTTAGGTTTTGGTTGATTGCAGATTATCCTCTGCAAGGGTGATGATTTTGGCAGATGGAGCATACTTCCTCACCCCAGCTGGTTCCAGCTTTTTCTTTTCATTCCGAAGTTCAACTCAACAACTTTGTTCAGTCAAACAAAGTGAATCATTCGGCTTCCTCGGCAGCCTCTCATTCACCCAGATTTCCGAATTCCTCCTAACACTTCACCGTTTTCAGCATATGCATGTAAAAACCAAAATGAGGTGATTTCACCAGGTATTAGAAGACCACGCGCTTGACAGACAGGTTTGTTATTAGAGACTCACAGAAACACCACTGGCAACCTCTACTTGCAACCCATGGAAACGTAGAAACCTTTTTTTTTCCTCAGCAGACATGGATTTTTTTTTTTTTTTTTTTTTTTTTAAAACCAATGCCTTTCCACTCACAGGTACCACCGAAGCCCTCCTACCCCCTGCACAGCCCTGCCCGCGGTGGGGATGCAGCCACTTCTCATGCCACCTTACAGCCACCACCCGCCCCGTTAGCTGACCGCAGGGCCGTGGTTATGCCGGACGGCCACAGCCAGACCAGGAGGCACAGAGGATTTGACGGGGGGCGGAGGGGTGCAAGGGCTAAGGTGCGAGGGCAGGGATGCAGGGACGCTCTGGCTGAGCGCCAGCAGGTCCAGTCAGGGGTGCAGGACTGTAAAGTGAAGTTTAAGGGCGTTGCCACGACACCCTTGAAAAGATATTGTCTGCACTGCTGCTTCCTTAGATGATTAACGTGGCTCACTCCGGCCAGAAACACCCACTGGCTCAGAGAGCTCCCCTTGCCAGGGGGTGACGCCGTGAAGCTCACTGACTTGTCATAGACACAGATGGGGTTTTTTTTCTGAGCATAATTTTCTCCATAGGGGCAAAAACTTTAGCAGATATAACCCAGTGAACGGCCACACAGCCGTACATGTGTTCCTTGGGAACTTTTCAGTGACAGGCAATATTGCACAGGGAACTAGGAACCAGAGCACAAAGCTTCGGCTCTTTCCTTCCTAAGACCTCACTAGGCAAGTCGCTCACTTCCCCGGGCTTCATCTCCTCTCTAACCTGATTTAGTATTTGTATTGCTGCGGAGCGACGATCCCCGGACACGAACGCCTTTTTGATAGGCATGCACCAAACTCACATCCAAGAGAGATGAGAGATGGCCCCTTTTCCAAAGAGCGCCTGGTTTCTGAAACTTGGCTTGTTAATCTGGGGATGCATGAACCAGCCTGCTTGTGCGCCCCAGGCAGCACAGGTAATTCAAAGGATAAGACGGAGTCAAAGTTTTCTTTCTTCTCCCAAAGCAGTTATTTAAAACAAAACCAAAACAAAAATCCTCAATTTAACAAAACGGCTAAGAAAACGTTAACAAAATAATGGAATTATGACCTCCATATACATATGCATCATTGGATCATTTTCGGTTTCCAACATAGGCACTGGAACGGCAGAAAAAAAGGAGGTAACGTTAACTGTAGCTGGTTTTATAAGAAGATGCTATGGCACGCTCTGAATCTTGAAAGATCGTATGGTAATTCTTTGCTGACGAGCAAGGGGCATATCTGAAGAACAAGCGTTGTTTTATAGATGTCCTTTAGTAAGCTCACTTGTTTTCTTTCCCTTCTCTGAGAAAGGGCAGACATTAAGGACCCGATGCCGCACTCGCACGCTGCTCCGATCGTTGCTTTCCCCTACGAACATCTCACCCAAGAGCAAGGAGAAGCGGCCGGTGCCCGACTCAGACGGGAGCAGCACCGAGACCTCAGGATGTTGTGTTTGTGTAGGGCAGTGCAACGCTTCAGCGTCAACCCTATCCCCACACACCCCCCTGAAATTAACCGTAATAACTAAGTTTCACGAAGATATCAAGCTCGGAATATTCCACTTCTTTCATTTGTGTCCTTCACTTATCACAGAGCTGCTCCGAAACGCGAGAGGTGCTTGCTGATGGAAACAATTCAAGCTTCTGCAGCGTAATTCAGGAGATAAACCGGAGACGAGTGTCCTTGAGTGGGTGGCCTTCCTGCTCGCCTAATTCTGCAATATGCTGAGCACACCCGGCGAGCCCGCGCTCCCAGAGCCTCTGCATTTTGAGTGGGAAATACTGTGCCAAATAAAGGTCTCGAGTGTTTGCAGAAATAAGGTTAGATCCTGGTGCTACAGAAGTCTGCTGTACACAGCTCCCACTTTCCATAGCAATGAAAAGTAATTCAATTCATTTTTTTCAATAATTCAATACTAAAACAAATATTGATTAGATTCATAAAAGAATTTCAGGAGTCGTCTTTTCAGGTATGGGATTTTTTTTTTTTTTCCTTCTCTCTTTTGGCATTCTTTCCCTTTTAGCTGTCACCCTGGTTTTCTCTCCTCCCAAGGCAAAAAAGACGACAAAAAGTCAAATAAGGAATATGTTAGATTCTCCCACTCTCTAGAAAAATAAAAGAAGACCCAACATCCCCAAGGCTCTTGCCACCTTTTTTTCATGTTCTCAGAAGAGAGAAATAGAAAAGAAAAACAGGGCATTTCTTCCCTTTTAACAGGCTCACAAACAGAACGGTAATACACAAAAATTTATCGTCATCCCTTTCTTAGCAGCCGGTAATCAATACACCTGAAGAAGTGTTTCATATTGATCTCTAAGCTCTTGTATCCTTGTGCAGGCGTCAACACTATATACAAGGATCCTGGGTGGTGTATAAACAGAAAATAAAAGGCAATATGTCTGTTGTGATTAACTAGCTATAAAACCATTTTGGAAGAGTTATCCGTAGGCGCCTGTCTTTTATTGATGTCAAAGGCACGGTACTTTGGTTGGAAGCACCTTTGATACTTACAGAGATCTGATATTTAGGGAAGACGCAGCCCTGGGAATAAATACTATGGCTCATTTTAGCTGGCTGAATATCGGACAGATTTTTCTTTTGCAAGCTTGGTTTTGGAGCGTGAGATATAGTCTCTCTCCGATTGTGGAAAATCTCCTCTCCTCACAAAATAATACTGACAGGTTTACACTGGAGTACCTGGCTGATCTGTGACTATAGAGGTGCACTGGATTATTTTTTTTCTTTAAAATATATAAGACTATGCCCACACCAGAACACTTGGAAATGGGTACGCTCATCTCCTGCGCCCCAGAAGACACAACCAAAACACCAGTGCAGCATGCACTGGTCCAGGAAAATCCACGTGGTTACATGCATCACCGAGTATTGCATCTGCTGAGCAATATCGTTATCCTACTGATAAACACCTACCCACGTGGCACAAGCAATTCAACTCTGAACATAACACTGATCGAAAAGCTTTGCTCCTTTTCAAAACTACGGGATGACAATTCACTTCGCTAAACACTCAACGTTTGAGAGGATGCCTGCAGCAAACCACAGAAGCTACAGCTTTGTCGCAATACATCAGAAAAGCCGCGGGGATACCGGGGCGGGGTGGAATGGGCGACCCATTAAAATAAACGGGGAGACAGCCCCATGGCTTCACGGACGCGCAGACGTGGGCAGAAAGGAAGGGACCACTCCATGAATTCAGATATTTAAAGCTGCTCTTCCCAGAGGGCCGGCCAGAGCCCTTATC
>NW_008824233.1:550128-550839 GCF_000699105.1 Pygoscelis adeliae | reverse complement strand
CCATGATTTTCAGGAAAAACAGAGGGGAAAAACACCCTCAAAAGACGACTTTTCCTCCACTCCCCTTGCCTGGGCTTACGTCTTTATAGAGCTAGCTCAGCTTGCTAAGGTAGCCATCTTCTTATACAGAAGGGCCTTAACTCTTCTGTCTCCACCTTTAAGAGCTTAAATACTCTCAGCTGTGCCTTCTTTCCTAACCAAATTTATTCAGGTTCAAGTGCATTTCCTTCCTCTTTTTTTTTCTTTTTTTTTGGGGGGTGGGGTGGAGATCTGTGTATTTTAGATATATTTCATGTAGAATAAGAGAGGTAGCAGTAAGTAAAGCAGAAAAGCAGAGCTAAAAAGCCACATCTACCTTCTACTCTCACTAACGCTATCAGGCATCCAGGGTAAGAAGCTCCACAGTGCCACCTTGCCCATTTATTTTGCAGCTGCAAGACACACCGGAGAACTGGACCATTTTCCTCCAGTCTCACCAGGCATCCCGGTGTTGCAACCAAGGCACAAACACGAAGCCTTCCTCCCCCACGACCGCAGGCACGCCTCTGGGACTAGAGCTTAGCACTGTTAGAACTTCGGGGTACACATAGCTTTTTCACCAAAAGGAGGGGGAAACTGTTGGCGGCGATAGCTTCACCTAAAACCAGTATTCGGCTATAAGTTAATCCATATGGTCTAGATTCACATATGCATTTTACTGCTCTCATTCCT
>NW_008824233.1:549412-550085 GCF_000699105.1 Pygoscelis adeliae | reverse complement strand
GGGAAAGCCATCAGTAGTAACTCTGGAGGCCACCCAAGCACACCGGGAGCCACGTTCGCACACGCAGGGTTTCACACTAGCCTCATTCCTAGCAGTAAAGCACCTAGACTCACAGGAACCTACTCCCTTAACGAGCCTCTTAATATTATTCTTCTTAAATCCCTGCTACGCCTTTTGCTGGGTGACCTGCCTCAGTTTCCCTGTAAGCACCCTGGATACGCAGATCCAGGCTCCTAACTTCTGAAAGAGGTTTGCCCTTCCTAAATGAGCCACCACATCCTTCAGAAACAGCCGTCTCTTTCAAATAAGGACTGTGTATTCCACACACACACTCCACTCCCCATACCATACATATAAATAAATAAAATAAAAAAAAAAACAAAACCAAAAAACCAGACACACACCCCAAAGGCACTTACCTTTCCACCAACCAGCCCTGGTGCAGACAACAAACTTTCCCCTTTCAGCCCAGGGAATTAATTACCTGGGTAGCGTTCCCAGGAGTATAAAAGCTTTCAGGTGCTGCTATCAGCTAGCTTTCTCCTGTTACAAGCACGTATGTTTTTTCAGCTGTGTTGATCTGTGAGAGGAGGGGGTCAAAAAGTACCCGGGGGGTCTCGGAGAGCTACTGAGTATGACATTCATATGCTTTTTTTTTAATATATATATATAA
>NW_008824233.1:546667-549334 GCF_000699105.1 Pygoscelis adeliae | reverse complement strand
TATATTTATTATTTATATATATTTTTATATATTTATATATATAAAGGGCTGTTCTGGTGTGGGCATAGTCTTATATATTTTAAAGAAAAAAAAATATAATATATATATTACAAGGGAGCAGGGGAGAGCAGCCATGTGCACAGTTTATGACCTAAAATCTTGTTACGGGCAGGTTCCGTGTATTCTCCAGGTGTGAAATGTGGTGGTTTATGGACTTTCACTACAGAGTTCACCTCCCTCCAGCCTCCAAAACCTCCTCTGCCATCCTCCCTGAAAGCCACTGCCACGCAGCTATACATCGTCAGTATGCAAAACTGGGAAGCTGAAAGCATAGACTGGTTGAATATTAAAACCCAGCAAAGTAACACAAGGCAGTGAAGTAATTACAGGTCAGGCTGTCTTATTCGTTCTCGTGAAAAATACAGGAAAAATAAAATTGTCCGATGTGTCGCACAAGAGGGAGACGGGATTTAGGTCCAGCCTGTGGGGGAGCGCAAAGCCAGGCCTACCAGGGGACGCGGCGGCGAAGGGCTCCGTGCAGCGTGGCTAACCAGTGATGTATAATGCAACAGAGCTCCAAGTGTGTGTTCAGTATGGCATTTATGGGTAGAAATAGCACAGTGGAGCTTACCGGATTTATTGAGTGCAGCATTCATTGTATTCATTGAATTTCCTGGGTTTATGTGGCGCTTCTAGTAACAATTTCATTGCAGCCCTTACATATTAACATATCCAGAATTGCCTATCACGGGTTTTCGCACTACAGAGATGTGAAAGACAATAGTACTCACATTTAGAGCGGCGCAAAGGAAAACAATAACACCGATATTACAAATAGCTTAATGTGGAAGCAATATCCAGTGCAGAACAAAAAAACCTACTAAAATGTCACCGCCTCTCCTCACGTGCAATCAAAGAATCAGAACGCCAGCACCGAAAGCGGCCTCGGCAGCTCGCCAGGCACCAGTCGGCTACAGCAGCAGGACCCGCCACACGGTGGTTTTCACTAGCAGATGTCAGCCCAATCCTGTTTTTGCAAGCCTTCTGCAAAGGACGTTTAGCAGCATCCCCAGGCAACCTGTTCCCTGTCTTTTTATCCCCCCGAGCAAGTTCTCCCGAAGATCCTACCGGGAAACTGGGGTGACGGGAGGGTGGGCTGCAGCGGAGCTGCCCCGGCAGGACCGGCGCCAGCAGCAGCCAGGGGCAGCTGCCACTTTGCCCACCCGGGTCCTGAAGTCCTCCGAGGGGGGATGGCGTGGCTGCTAGCCCTCCACTCCACCCTCCCCAATTTCTCGATAAATTAAGCTCATGCCTCCTCACTGTTCTCCAGCGTCCATGGAAAACAGCTGATTTTTGTCCATTTTATTACAGCCTTTTACGTAATGTTACCCCTTCCAGCTTTCCTCTCTCTCCCTGTACTTTGCTCCTTCCCTGATAAAAATCATCTGTTTTTCTTCAGTCTTTGCTTCACCATACTTTCTAAACCTGATTTCCCAGCCACCCCACACTGAGGACAAACCGATGGGACAACCAGTGAACCCCAGAACCAGGCTTCACTTTTCAAGAGAGTGATCTCCATGCTGTAGGCTGCACACACGTGTGATCGCTGCTCCAGGCGCTCCTGACTTTTTTTTTTAAACAGATAGCGCTGCCACATCCCTTGGCAGCAATGTTGTTTGTGGCCGTTCTTAATGTAATTTAGTGCCGACAGGCAGCCAGGACATTGAATTAAAGCTGGAAAGGATTTATCGCTGGCCATTAGGTTAAGCAGAGCACGATACCATGTAGAAGTAGTTTGTTCTAGTGAGTAGGTGCTGCGAAGAAGACAAGAAAACCAGCGCCAGCATTGATTTCCAAGTCACTTCGTATTTTGCTCCTCTCTCCCCTCGTTGCACGTCTGCCTAGGATTTCTGGGGATAGGAGCTGTCTCCGATAAGAGTTTTACAGGGCCGAAATAACAGGGTCACAGACCCCATCGCCCAAGGTAGATAACTACACTAATGAGAAGGCTGAATTCTTAAAATCCTTAATATGGACAACATTTTTGCAAAATGTCACCGACAACAGTGTGAATACCAGCTTTACAGGGTGGGTATAATCAAAACAGAAATGCCTGTTGCCTTAGTCAGTATTACTGTGAGGATATCCTTCCTTACCCTGTCAGACCAGCAATAGTATCAGCTATATTCTTTATTACAGCTGGGGCCAGTGGCCTGACACATGGCGGAGGTTACCCAGCACTTCTCTTTAGAAAATTGCTTGCAATCTTGCCGGGCTTTAGCATTAGGAACAGAAACTTTCCACAACAGATGTTTGTCCAACACACTTTTGCAGTGGGGAAGAGGGATGTTTGAGCTAGAACACTGTAGTCATCCCGATACCAAAGCTATGCATTGCTTTTGCAATTCTTCATTCAGATAAAAGGGCAGATGTCCCTGCTCAGACAACCCGCGGCTGTATTTTGGGCTGTGAGCTACACGAAGCAAAAAGTTCTCCGACAAATGAAATCCCTATTTGATACTCAAAATGAATCAACTCGTCTCGACTCTTGATTTCTTATCAATTCATCGTGAATAAGAATAGTCATTGTTAAACAAAAGTAGTCAGTGTATGCAGCAAGTATCGCTTGCGAGGGAGTTCACATACTGTTGTGATCCCTCAGTCGCC
>NW_008824233.1:526597-546643 GCF_000699105.1 Pygoscelis adeliae | reverse complement strand
CGTGTGTTTGAGCACATACACCACAGGGAAAGCTCTGGGGAAATCATTCCCTTTGTAGCAAATTCACACTGGCTGACGGGCTCCTCTTCCTTCTGAGCATGGAGTAAGCCAGGACACAATGCAGGCAATGAAAGCTTTAATTACATCATTGCAACCTAAAATATACAAATAACGAAACCAAACTATAATTGCTCAATGAGTCTTAATGCTGAATTTCTTCATTTCTCATGTTGGGCTTGGTAGCTTCCATTATTTTTTAATGTACAGTGCATATACGCAGAATAAACAAATATATAAATGAAATGTTTAGCACACTGATAACTAGAATTTCTGTAACTTCAGAAGCGCATTTCTGGTGTTAGCAGATTTCCGATTATGGAAGACTGCTGGATTTCCATCCTTTCCTCTTACTATAGAAGGCACAGCATTCTGTTGCCTGGCCGTGACCTTCAGGCCGTGCCCCCAGCCACCGCGCTGGCCCATCCACATCCAGCAGGAAGCTCCCCGGTGGAAGCACAGACCCGGGGATGGGCAAGCACAAACATCACCGACCCGGATTTGGGGAAATACAAGAACACGGGGCAGCAATGCTCTTAGTCCTCGTACCCGATTCGTGTCCAGCCAGTGCACTTGCTGCTCTGACTGAAAAAAGCACTGGGCGAATTCGTGCATTTTCGACTCATTCCAGCAAATTGCCCTCGGGCTGTTAGTTTGCATTGCAAATCGCACTCAGCAATGGCAAGCATACATTATCGTTAGGTGTTTGACACACCCCCGATTATCCCAAAGGTGCTAAACAGCTTCTGCCTTTCACACCTTCCCCTTCATTTAAAAGAGACTTTGATAAATTGCAAGCAGGTGCAAACCAACAAACTAGCACTGGATGATGAAGCAAAGGCCTTGGTAAATCCAGTTCCTCTGGGCCAGGCAATATAGGCCGAGTTATAAAATTCACAAAAAAAACACTGCGGATAGTTTCAAAATAAATATCAGGACCAGGGTCTATACTGTGACTATCCAGGGCAGCAACTCCACCCTAAACACAGAGGAAAGAACATCAGGTAATAATAGTAATCTGTTTAAACCTGGCAGCACCCGTCACCGCCCAGCTGCGTCCCCAGGCCAGGAGACCCAACCCCAAGACCTTGGAGGACATCCATCGCTACTGAGTAGAGGCAGAGTCCAAAAGCACTGTATTTCCATTTTGTGGATGGGGAAATGGGACAGTACAAGGGGAAAAGTCACACCGGGGGTCAAGAAAATCAGTGTCTTGTGGTCTTAATTCAGTAGGCCAACTGCCTTGATACATGAACACGCAGTTTGTGCGCCTCAAGCACTTTCCACGGAAGGAGGTATCGCTGCCTCAGCGCGGGGAAATAGTACAGGAACAAGGAACTTCGCTTCCAGCAGAGAAGATTCGTTTCCCAAAAATTACCATGGTACAAACACAAGTCCAAAACAATGAGAAACTAGTGCTGGGAAGGAGTCTGCAGGAACATGAAAGAAGCAAATAAGCTACCTTTAATGCATTTATTCCTCTAACTCCAGCCAGACTTGCAATTTTCACCTATACAGAGCACCAAGCAACGGGTGTGTTCGTCTCAATTAAACATTCCCTAATATCACCACACTGCTTTAAACCTTCCCCCTTGAAGCAGGGCTCCAGACTTGTTGGAATCTCAGCAGGGGTCATCACCTTGTACCTCAAAATGGTCTTTTTGTCTTACGCCTTCCCTCCATCTCCTCCCGCTCTCCCTGCTGGTAAGTGCTCTCAGCAGTGTGCAAAGTTCCCGGTAGCAGGCATGGGTGCTGGTAACACAACCGAATGGGTGCTGGTAACAAAACCGGCAGAATGCAGTGTTTGGTCTGTTATAGCAGGCTGAAGAGCCAAAACGGATCCCCGGTGCTGGGAGAGGCATCCCGGGTGCGGAGGGAGGAATGGCTCAGAAGTGAGTCCTTTAGAGGCGCAGGAGGTGACTCTGCATCCGCACCTTTGCGGCTCTGTCGTGGTTTAACCCCAGCCGGCAACTGAGCCCCACCCAGCCGCTCGCTCACTCCCCCCCGGTGGGATGGGGGAGAGAATGAGAAGGGTAAAAGTGAGAAAACTCGTGGGCTGAGATAAAGACAGTTTAATAGGGAAAGCAAAAGCCGCGCACGCAAGCAAAGCAAAGCAAGGAATTCATTCCCTCCTTCCCACCGGCAGGCAGGTGTTCAGCCATCTCCAGGAAAGCAGGGCTCCATCACGCGGAACGGTGACTTGGGAAGACAAACGCCATCACTCCGAACGTCCCCCCCTTCCTCCTTCTTCCCCCAGCTTTATGTGCTGAGCATGACGCCATATGGTGTGGGATATCCCTTGGGTCAGTTGGGGTCAGCTGTCCCGGCTGTGTCCCCTCCCAGCTTCTTGTGCCCCCCCCAGCCTGCTCACTGGTGGGGTGGGGTGAGGAGCTGAAAAGGCCTTGACTGTGTGTCAGCGCTGCTCAGCAGTAACGAAAACATCCCTGTGTTATCAACGCTGTTTCCAGCACCAATCCAAAACACAGCCCCGTACTAGTGTCTGTGAAGAAAACTTACTTTATCCCAGCCAAAATCAGGACAAGCTCTCACTCCCTTTACTCCATCAAAACCAGTACAGACAAGCGTTGCTCCCACCATGCTATCTATACTGTACAGTATAGAAAGATTCAGCCTATAATCAACAGGTGTTAAATGACTAATAGCCTGAAGAGTCAAATAAGGTCAAAAAGGTGACCGAAGGGTTGCTGGCACTTCATGATACCTACCATTCAAAAGCGCCTATCCACCTAGAATAAGAGTATGCGTATAGTCCAGGCTGCATAGCCGCTACAGACTTACAACATCTGTTAATCATTTATATACTACTTACACATATGTTAATATCAAGTTTCATCATAAGGTTAATAGCAACAATCTGTTCTTGCTTTGAGACTGTGTGGATATCCTCAGCAAAATCAACCTGAAGGGCAGGAAAAATGTGCCCAAACATTTCCTACTGAAAGATTGCTCTCTTAGTAGGAAGGTCAATTCTCCGAGACGATGCTAGAGAAGATAGCTATCTTTTTTATGCACTTTAAGAAAATCCCACAAGTAGGAAGGCAGTAAAATCTTGAAACTTATTTAACAAAAGGCTATTCCTGGATGATATGGCATTAAATTGGTGAACTTCAAGATAGTTAATGAATCTTAATATACATCCTGAGGACTACAGAAGTATCTATGTACTTATTATCTACCCACAAATGAAGCAGCAAAATCTGGCCTTGTTTCACTGGTGGTTTGTCGTTAATAAATAACTATATTACTCAAAGCGCTTACGAGAGTAAGAGCTAGCTCTTATCTCTAAACATTTGCACAGGGAATCACATATGATGAGTTCAATGCGCTTATTTCCTAAAGTGTTGCATTGGAAAATTCCTGATCATTTCAAGCAATCCCAATTAGTATAATAGAGCATATCCTCGAGTTTAATACTGCCTTACCACAAGCTTAGGCTTGGTTTAATTTGGAGGATCACATCGAGCAGTAATAAACCCCGGCTATTAACACACTCTTTGCATTGGGCTCATTTGTTTAGGTCTTGCCCTTTCTCGTGCGAACACAGAGGAAATGGGCAGCAGACCCTGGGGTCTTCTTTGTTACCTCCACCGCTGAGCGACGCTTCCTGGGCTGCAGCTTTCTTGTCCATAAAATGGATATATATGGCTTCAAAGTGCTCGGAAAAAAATTTCTGGAAGAAATTCGGAGAATTGTTGTGGATATGAGCCGCAATCCAAAGAAGAGTATTGGACAATATGCAGCACGGACTCCCCTCTCCCCACACACCTTATAGTGCCAAGGATAGTGACCGTTTCAGGAAGAACTGGGAAAATAGCCACTCTTCGCCAGTACTTCTAGCTGCACACGGGCTGGCTGATGTGCAAGGCACGTGCATGGAAATACAGGACTTACATTTGCTCAGAGCCTGCCCGGGTCCTGTATTTCATGTGGGAGGAGAGAGGTTAAATAGGCACTGGCAGGCCCCCTGGACAGGGCTGGCCTTCGCGAGGGAAAGGAGCACTCTTACATCCAGGCACGTGGTTCGGGTGTGGTCGGTTGATATCTAAAAGCAGTATTAAGAATAAATTTAGATGAAAAAAAAGACCGTGCCCATGGCAGCAGCGTGCCCGTGGCACTGGCTGACTGTGCGGCAGGACTGCGGGACTTTGCCCCTCTGCCCGGTGCCATCTATCCGCTGGATTAATTTATCTGATGATTTGGCTAAGGCTACCAGTAGTTGTGAACGTGAGCACTTGGTAGCGTTGAGCGATACGCTCTGTGTTCAAGGAGCCCCATTTCTCAGAGGCACCGAGGAGCCACGGCACCTGACGGAGTTTCCAAAACCTGCAAACCCTCTTCTGTGCTCAGCTGTAAACAGTAAACAATTCCTATCTCTACCTACCGACCCTGAAAATGCTGGCCTGGGGGGCATGCCGAAGTCACCGACCTGTCGGGAGGATCTGTAGCAAAGGGGAGAGGTGCAGCGAGGAGCTGACCATGGCCTCTCTCTCCCCTCTGCGTGTGCAAGAGACTTTTAGGTGCACCTATCCTAAAACTGTCAGCACAAAACCAAGCCACCAAAAGCTAGGGTTCGCAGGGGCGAGAGGCTGGCCGCCTAGTACATAGCCAAGGGCAGGGAAGAGACATGACTCTCCACGCCCGCTCCAAACCCTCCGCCAAATTGCTGCTCTGAAAATGTAAGGAGAAAAAAAATGGTCATTTAATGTTTAAGGCATAAATAAAAGTTAATTTTAAGCCGTTCTTATCTGCTGACTCACAACAGGCTCCCGTGTGCACGAGCCTTGATCCCTGGCCTGTCACCGATGCGCTGTAAGAACAGGCGACTGACAGACCATTTTCCCTGGCAAAAAGAGATTGCACAAGGTCACGCCGGGGCTTCTCCTGGGAGCTTTCCAGCAGCGGTTCGGGAAGTCACTGAACTAGGAAATCTGCTGGTGTTTAGATCATTGCCAGGAGCAGAATACTGATGAGCCGCTACCGGAGCCTGATGGCAGGCTCTTCCTGCCGGCAGCATCCCATCGTGTCGCATAAAGCCACAGAAGTGGTCTTCTTCTGGTCTTCCCCTGACCCGTCCCTATCTATTTTGTAGAAGCTACTTTGCACTTACACCGATTCATCTGAAATCAGAATCAGGCCCCGTTTTGGGGGTCGGCGTTTCCCTCCGCAGGTAGCAAACACCATTGCGCCGGACGGGCACAGATTGAGACCTGCTTTCCACAGACACCGCACAAGGTGCAAGGCAGCAGAAAATCTCACCCTTGGAGTTTATAATCTCTAAATGCTTAGAATTAAATTCTTGAATATAGTTTGTTTTTTTTTTTATTCCTTAAGCTCAAAGCTGTCATAAAGTATATGACATTGCAATGCCTGGAATACTTATAAGCTGCCAAAGAGAGAACCTGACTTTATTTTTTATGTATTAATTACGTGCTGCCAGGTAGGAGGCTTTGCTCTCGTGGGGCCACCTGCTAGTCTCATTATAAAATGTCTTGTACTGAGTCAAGAAATGTGATAAACTATCCAGTGACTCCATACAGGTATATAGAGAGTGTTTATATAGACAGTGTCAGGATGCGGTGATCCTCATTCTGCTCTCTTTACTCACCTCTGTGACAGGCAGTGATTAGCACTTCATCAATATGATTATATTGTGATTTTAAACAGATGCCACCCTCAGCAATCCCAAAATTATCAGACGCCATTTCCGATATCTGCAATATAGGTGACACGCAGCCTGCTTTGGTTTGCTGTGTTCCTGCCCCTGCAGGCTTCTCTGCTCCAGTGGTGGGGAAGGACAAGGGCAGACCAACAGCACCTCTCCCCAGCCTCTTCCTGAGCAGAACTGAGCTATCGTCCATGTGGCATCAATCCCAGGACAGCAGGCTGGGGAGAAATCCCTGCTGGGTTCTACCCACGGTCTTCCTGCGCCACAGGCTGGTGCAGCGGCGAGCCCCCCAGGCTTTGGGGGTAAGCCCATTGCCCCTTCGCTCCCCAGGGAGAGCAGGTCGACTGAGATCAGGGGAGCGAGGTGGGAGGAAAGGAGGACCCCCAACCACGGCTCCCTGAAATCCTGCTAGCACTTATCCAAAAATATCCATGAAGATTGCATTTTTTAGTGATATTGCAATGCCTTTTGTCATCAGCGCTAGGGAGAGATCAGGCGGTGCCATTTCTCTTTATTGCGAGTTGGTTGCTCCTGCATCTCCCGCTGCGAGCCTCGGACAGCCCTTACACACCCGGAGCAGAGTCGTCAGCAGGGCAGACCCCCGACCCAGCCCTGCGTCTCCCCCTGGTAAGAAGTTGATGTTGTTTGTCCAAAGAAGCATAAACAACAGGGGCTTTCAGCAGCACCGGTTAAACAGACTGAGCCTGAGTCATCTGGATGAAGCTGGCATCGGTACATCACCCTCTCCGCCTCAACTTCTGGCTTTTGCAGGCTTAGCATATACACATGAACTGCTATTAAAGCACCTCTTTTGTCTTCCAGCAGAGTTAGCCAAAACTAAGATGAGCATTTACAACACCCCTCCTCCTCCTCTTAAAATTGCCCAGTGAGAACTTCATTGGGTTTATTTGGTCTCTGATCAAGCAGAAATTTAAGAGGGGCTCTGAAAACAAAGTCACCTTTGTGGCACTTGCCAACAGAGTTTTATTACTGTTTCGATCCCGATGGCTGTCGAGATAAAAGGAGGAGTTCTTTCAAATCGTACAATGGATGTTATTTAATAAGTGGTCAACAAAACTGCCATGAGCAAAGAACTCTTATTGTTCCTTTTTCTCCCTTTCCTCTGCGGTCGAATTATTAGTCTCACATCCCTCGCAACTCCCCGTATTAATTCTCGCCTGCGGCAATGGTGCCTACAGAGCAAACACAAGGGTGCTGGGGAGATGCCACGTCTCCCTCGTCCCCTGTTGCGGCCACAGCTGCTGCGAGCTGATTGTCTTCTGTCCACGAGACTCCATCGGAGCTTCCTCTCCTCAACACTTCATGGGGAGAAAAGTTTTCAACGGGCACATTTTCTCTTGAGGGTCGCTGGGTCTTCAACCTGAGCAGTCTGACCTTGGCCATACATTTTCAGACTGACCTTTTTTTCTATGCGGTCAGCCATATAAGTTTTATCGCCATTTTCCAAAGCAAGGCACTTAGGTTTTCAAGGACATGCTTAGCTTAAAGGAAGAGAATATGTGACAGTGGAATATTCCTGACCTTAAATTTTGGTCAGATGGTTAAATGTCTACCTGAGTCATGATCTCTTATGGAAAATAAAGATGATTTTCTGAAAAAGAATTGGGTTTTTCACATTTATTTTCCTTGTAATTAATGCTCTCTCTTCCTTTATATATCTTTGTAATACAAAATTACGATGTCTGGCGTCCTCCTCTGAGAAAAATGTCATGACCTGTTTTTTTTAGCATCATCTGAAATCTTCCGCTCTCAGAAATGAAAAATAAAACCCATTTTAGACTTCTTATTAACAGGAAGAAATGTGCTGACAGTTTAGCAGTACATGTGAATTATAAGAGCAATAGCATGAAGACAAGCACTGAGAGATTTATAGCCGAAACAGAACCGTCCACACAGCCCCGGGGCTCCCTTTTTCGATCCTGATCCAAACACCATCTGCCTTTTTGCCATTGCTTGGGAGAACGGCTTAGCATCAGCTATATTCATCAATATCCTGCCACCTCATAAAACACCTCCTTAAAGAAGAGGTTTCTGAATTTCTAACTGGGTTTCCTTCGTTTGGGGGATTTCATAGCCCTGATTTAAATTATTCCGAGCCGCTTTTTTCCCCCCAAGTCTCCACCAACAGATCCAACCACAGGAAAGTACCGTATACATTTCATAGTAACTCTTCAGCAGGGGAAAAGTTACGAAGGTCTGAACATAACTAAACTACGTTCCAGCAAATCAACGACTAAAACAAAAACCTCAACTCTTGAGGAGGAGCAAAGGTATCTTGTGACGGACAACAGCCGGCCATTGCTATTTAAAGGTAATAGTAGAAGAGCCTCACATCCATGCAGCATGTAAGAGATGGGTAAATTGTTCCCTGAATAAAACTAGTTACCTTGGCTTGTGGTAAACAGACCTATTATTGTCACTTCCACTGACAAGTGCTTTGTTTCTTACCTATTTTGTCATGTCCAGCTTGTCAAACAACCCTTTCCTGAGTGGCAAATCTACCCACCACCCCACGCCATCGGACTGGGGCACTCGGTAAGCCTAGGCAAACCAGTGCTCCAGCACACACGGGAGAAAAGAAACGTTACCCTTTAATCAAATCGGCTCTAAAGCCACTTGAAAATCACCGATCGGGAAGTGTCACCGGCGGAGAGGCTGAGCAGTGCCCGTTCCCACATGTTTTGGTTGATGACCAGGGTCTACTGCAGCAATTAGCGGCCATTGGCAGGCACACCAGCAACGGGCTTGCAAGGGGCTCAGGGGAGGTCTCCCCCAGCCCGACCGACAGCCGCTGGGAGAGACGAAGGGGGCTTTCAGATGGAAGCTGATGCCAAATCTCCTCTTCCCCCTTCTGCGGGGCCAGGCATCCTCCCCAGCCTCCTCGCACCCTCGCTTGCGGCTCTGCTGACTTTGGCGTATGCTAATTGCATCCTATTGGGCCCACAGATGATCATCATTCAATGTAATTTGCAGCTAGGCCAATTTTTTAATTATTTTGGGAACTATAATACTTTGTTCTGTAAATGTTTACCCGCTAAATATCAGATGTGTTAGTTTCCCAGCGTATTGCAAGAGAAATCTGCATATGAATGAAAGGGAAATAGTGACGGCCTCTGGTATACAGATGCACACAAAATTGCAAAAGCTTTGGATCCAGACACTTGGAAGGCATTATGTCGTTTCTCTGATTTATCTTGTGTTGTTCTAGCTGTAGAAAATAAAACCTTAAATAATTTCGTAATTTTTGATGTCCAGCTTTTATGAATTCCCAGGAACGTTTGTGGGAACATTTCCCACTCAGCTTCTAATTTGATGGAGGTTATTTGAAACATGTTGAATATTTTTCCCTTTACAGATAAAACAGCCCCTCCAGGAGGACGTGGAAATAAATAGCAAGTGAGGGAGCCAAACTTGAAAACTTCAGCCACCGGGTAAAGACGAAGATATGATTTTTGCACGCTACAATTTTTTCTGTAGAATGAAGACTTCTGCAACAGATATAAGTGCATGAGAAATATGAAAGCAGTTATTATTTTATGTAAGGGGTTTTAGTGACCGCACGGATAAAATTACTCTCCCAATAGAAAGTGATCTTACACTGAGGCACATAATTGGTACCACTGCAGGCTGGGTGATCAAATGAGACGCCCAATCCTTGTTTGAACTCCTCCATTAATTTAAGATATGTCTTGAACTACTTTTTGAGGAGAAGCACGTCGTCCTTTGCCTCCTTTGCTCCCACAGCTTTTGTTTTCCATCTTTGTTAGGAAGATTCATAGCAAGGGATGAACTGGAACAAAACCGAGGCTATCTGCAGGGTAGCTGAAGGCTTTACAGAGCCATGAAATCCCAAGGGCAGCAGCACCAGGCGCTCAGAGTTACAGGCTGGTAGATTTAACACGCTTTGCTCCTTCACTATGTTTAGCGAGAAAATCCCTGCAGGTGCAAAACCCGTGGCCTTGCCAGGTCCCGGTCATCCTGAGGATTGTATGAGCTTCAGCTGGAACAAAGCAGGAGAGTCCCCTGAGCAGACAAAGCACTGCTCTGTTTTAGTCATTAGTACAGAGGCATTTTCAATCTTATTATCTCAAAAAAATAGGACTTCTCCCGTGTCCATGGGAAAAGAAGCCCTGCTCTAAAGGAGAAAGACAGACTTGGGACTGTGGTGGGAGGGGAATACAAGTCCATGTTCTGAAGGGACACACCAGCTGTGCGGTTTTGAAACAAGGGAAATAGCATCTGGGAAATATTACTGCTGCCAGGCTGATAGACCAGGGCTGTCCTTCTCCGCCACGGCAGTATGAGACCCCACGTGCGGGGTCTCAGGGCTGATGGGTTAGACAGGGGAAGGAGCTCCAGCGGCGGGGTGACGACAGCCTCATGCAGGACAGTAATTTCGAGACTCACCAGACAGGACTGGACTACTTTTTCTTGAAGGCCTGTCAAGGTCAAGAAACACCGAGCAAACGCCTATTCTTTTCTTGAAAGTAGATCCTTGCAAACTGATGACTAGCCTGGGACCTATCTGCTCCCCCGGGGCCACGGAGCAGTGCCCGAATAACAGCCACGGGGAGGACCTAGGTTGTCTCCTGCAAGAGGAGACAGGATTTACTGCTGCCCACGATCCTCTTCCACCCAGTGCTTTCGGACAAGTCAGCGGGGCCACGGCTCTGCGCCGCCGGGGGCTAGGGTCCTCAATGGAGGGTCCTCCCAGGGGACTGATCCCAGCGGGCTCTGGGCTACGTAGCAAGGCAGAGTGTGGGGTTTATTCCCACGTATTGCCTTTCGCAGCCACCTAGGGGAAACACCAGTTGTTGTTTTGAAGGGGATTAATATTTGAAATGAGTTAATGCTACAGCAGGTGACCTGCTTGTAAAGGACCATAGGAAATCTTCCCAGGTTTAGGCAATGCTTGTGCTTTCTTTCTTTTCACTCTTCTTCTAACTGGTAGGGTACTAAATCTATACAGGTGATCATTCCCCCAAAACCTGAAGAAATTCTATCAACGCATTTTCCACCGAATGATGACATAAACTCCAAAGAAATAAACCCACTGCGATTTCAAGAGCTCACAACAATATCAGTTAACCCTGTCAAGGGGCCCCAAAGCTTCTGCAGTGTCTGATCGGCTGTGGTTCATCCACCACGGGACATCTTCAGAGCAAGGGTCCAACAACAGTAGAAAACAAGCAGATAGTTTCAAAAGCGGTGGCTCCTCTGGGCCACGGCAGCCTGAACAACTCTGGGTGAGATACCTAAAGGTACACAGAGGCCGCGGGGGTCCTGCAACCTCCGGAGAATTAAAAACGTCAAGGGTTTTCAATGCTCACGGCCACCCGCTTCGCCCCTGCCAGCAGGGCAGGAGCAGCAGGGAGCGCGGGGATCTTCCTTCACCACTGCTCGGCAGATTGCCCTCCGTAAAACCACAGGTTTTCCGTCGATTACCGGGCGAGGCCGAACTCGCCGTAACCCAAATTCAGGCCGCCGGTGGCAAAGCGCCTCTCTAGGCCAGAGCTGGGTGCATCAGGCTTTTGGCAAATGATTTTTTTACCTTATTTAGGGTAACGGGGAGTTTTTTGTGCGCAACTAATTTGCAAGAGGGTTTCATTCCCTCATTCCCACAAATTACTCGTCGACAAGAGGATTTGTTTCCCTAAGCACGTCTATGGTCTATCGAGGGCGAGGTTTCCGCAGACACCCAGGAGTGCTGCTGGCCATCTCAGCTCACACCGCGCGATCGCTCCTCCCTGGCTCTGTCATTTTCTAGACAGTGATCCAAAGATTGACAAGACAAACTAATGTAACTTGGTATTTACAGGGAGAATTTAAATACTGTGTAGCTACCGGTGTGATTTATTATAAAGGCCTCTGACATGAGAATGTGCTTCAGACAATGAATAAACAAGGTTATTCATTCTTTCCACCAGCAAAGTTAGACAATTTGGTCAAAATGTGTGGTTCCAGGCATATTTTCTGTAGTGCAAACCTAAGCCTACTCAGTATTACGCTTCTTTGGGATTGCATTCAAATGTAAAGACTGATTCTGATTTAAACTTCATGGCACACAGGCAAAGTAAAGGGAAAAAATAGTAACCTATGTTAAGCTCTTATTATCACTAGATTTGAATATGTTCTTTATATATTTAGTGAGCAACGAAGGAACATTTTAACAGAAATTTTTGCATCTGCTACACTGGGAACCAACAGCAATTCATTTTGCAAATATTTATACATTTTATTTTGCAATTACTATGTGTTTGGTGATTATTTATAAACTAATAATTTCTGTAAATATTTATTTGTAAAGATAGTGATTTGGCTATCCGTTAGGAAAAAAAAAAAGTTACTTTTCTCCATTTGTGCAACTCTTAAAAAAGATAATGGTATATGTCTTCAGAGCTGGAATAACAGAGGCAGCTGCTTCCCCTTTTTTGTCAGCAGTCTCAGCCCTGGGTCTGGTCAGGCCATGTCCCAAAGGCTCAGTTCAAATGAGACAGCACCCTCCAGCTGGTAAATTCATAGGTTCACCGCACTGTTCCCACATCTCTCAGAAACATGGAAGAAGTGAAAAGCCTAACATTTGCTTTTCGGAGTCATTTGTTCTCTTCTGGTGGCTCCAAGAAAGACGTCAAGAATTTAGACCGTGAGCTGGTGGCGGGTATCCTTAGCTACTTTAGATGGAAGACCCCTGGTTAATGAGCATAACACATTTGTACGTAAAGGAATATTTGTTTACCCTAAGCCATCGTCAAGGATCCACTCCAGGAGATGTGGTAGCCCTGCGGGCGCTTGGTCTTCACCGAGCTGCTCGGGGCACTTCTGCAGGTATTAGCCAGGCTTTTGCCACGTGAAGTGATTTTTGCAATGGGGGCGGTCTTGCTTCCGTGTCCCCAGTTTGTTGCGGAAGAACAATTTGACAGGGCTTCATTATACCACCTGTGGGGCTCTTGACAAGTAAACGTACTATAAAGTGAAAACAGTAGGAAGTGTCCTGCAGACTGTATATCTCGTTCATTTTGCATTTTTCATTTTCCTGGCATGCTGCGTAGTGGTAGCCCTTTGCAATAACGAAGACTGTCGTCTTTCTGTCACTATTCTGTCAGCTGCCTCTGGGGAATCAAGAATCAGACGAAAAAGTACAGCTTTCACTAGCCAGTATTGGCATTGCCCTCCTTCTGTCTGACAGCAAATCCCCAGATCTTCCATATGGGTTTATTATCCATATCAGAAGTGTTTCCATTTTGCAAGCAATGATTCAGGGGAGCAGGACGTAGGCAGTGACACTCCAGAAGATGGTGGCAGGCTGGGGAATGAACCGTGAAGCGCAGGTCAATGCACTTAGCATGTTTGTCCTCGTTTATATATAAATTTTGACTCATGTTTTTGTACACTTAATTCGTCTGTGAACAAAACCACTGACTGAACTCACTCATCAGATGTCGATCCCTACTGCCGATCAGCTACTCCACAGTATAAATCCCAGCAGTGACCAATGCTACAGGCTTTTCAGAAAAAGAAATTAAGAACTCACATAAATCTTAGTCTTAAGGAAGCTTTCCCCCACCCCGCCGTGCTTAAGTTTACGCTTCACCACTACATTCAACTCCCTACCTATTTCCATCCTATCTTCCCTCACCATTTGATCCCCAGGTGCCTAAACAGGCTCACTGGCACACATACCTTTTGTGCTTTCCTCATGTTTTCCTCCAAAACATAACTGAAGATGGGATTATTAAGGAAGTACCACTGGAAGAGTGCAAAAAAAGAGTTTCTATTAATTTTATGACTGACTGAAAGCAAAAACGTGCAGTAGATGCCATCCAACCGATCCCTTTGCAGAGCCTATCACCAAGAACTGGATTAACACCAACACAACTCTGGTGACCCTCACAAAGGAGAACATGCTGGGCATTTTCTCACTGCTGAAGTTTAAATACACTAAGCTAGCTGCGGTGGCGGAGCTTCCTTAAATCAGGGCTTGATCCTCCAAGAACGAGCATTTAGACCCTATTCTAGGAAGAAGAAATGCAAATGTGAGCTCAGGCATGTAAATATTCCCCATAAAGGCTGTGGGACTGCTAGCGTGCTGGAGGGCAAGCATGCCGTGGATCAATACTCCCTGCTTGGGGAGGCTGAATGACTTTTGCTAAGGTTTTAAATGCACAGAAACCTGTGGTATGGTTTCGAACACATTTTCTAGACTCTTTTCTAACTGGTCTTGAGCTCTGTCACCCTGAACTGGTGGTGCCAGGAGTATGAAGGAGGAGATGGCAGAGGAGAGGAAAATGCACCTCCCCATGTTTTTATCTGTCCTCACTAAAAACATTAGGCAAACTGCCCCAAACAGACCGTGAGGCCACCAGACCCCTGGAGCACACTCGTGTTGCACAGATACTCACGCAGCGGCTGTGGGATGTGCTAAAGCACCAAGCAAATAGCTGCAATATGTGAAATTCTGGTCATCTTGGGAGACCTGCCAAATTGCTCAGGCTCGGAGCTCCAGATTCATCCATCGTGAAGACCTTGTCTACAAGGTAGCTCTGTGTCAGATAAAAATCTATCTGATGACATTTTATTTTAGAAAGCGCCATCCATCCAGAGTAAATGAACCTTTTCTTTATAATCTGTTTGGTCCATCTCCAAAATGTGGCAGAACGCTTTGTAAATGGGGATGTTACCGAAAACATCTTCCTTGTGGAAACTTTTGTATTCCCTCGTGTGCCTCAGCTGCGAACGCCACAGGCTCCCATTTCCTGAGCAACATGAAATCTCTGGTTTACATTTGGATTTAGTTATATGTCAACTGTCTTTCTAAGTTCTCCTTTCGTAGGATAAGAGTGATTGAAATGACTTCTGTAATTGAGGAGTGCACTCTATTCTACTTCTTTGTTATAATCAGGGATTTGACAAAATATTTTTCTCAAAGCCTTGGGCCACTAAAATTATTTAAACCGTCAAGATTTCAGTCAAGCAGTGTAAGAAAGGCTGTTTTCCTAGCTTAGAGTAACATCCAGAAAAGCCTCTCTGCATCGCTGTTTATTATACACCTCATTTACTTTGATATAATGTTAATACTAAACCAAAGTTCAAAGCCTGTGAAAGTCACGTTTTCCTACACCGGGAAAGCAAATTTTGCTCATCTGAAGCGTCTGAGAAGGTACAACATAACTCTGGCAGGAACAGACAGTGCCCGGGACAGTTTCTGTCCTCCCACATCTGCTCAGGTGTCCCCCCCAGCCTCTCTTGTGTCTCCTTCTGAGTACCACCCAAACAGGCGGGGAGCTCTTGCAGAAAGTCTCAAAAAAAGGGCGCAGAGAAGAAGAAAACGGAGACAAAAGGATGATAACAAGTGCCAGAAGCAGCACTGAACGGTTTCCATTCAAAGAGAAACAAAGCAAAGCAGGGCTCTTTGGCTTAGTAAAAAGCCCTGAGGTGACCTTTCAGTGGCCAAACAAGACTTCCACGATCTGGAGAAGGTGGCAAGGGAGCAAATACCTGCTGATGACACAGGGACTGGGGGGAACTTGTTGAAAGAGCCATTTGCAGGTTAGAAATCACAGGGAGCATTTCTTCACAAACAATCCAATGGGATCAGTGGAAGTTATATTACTCCGGAAAAAAATATCAATAGATGCAAGCAGGAACTACACAGCTGTCAGGGGGGCCATCAGCTGGGGCTAAACGCAGTGGGGCACATGTGGCTTGATGCCTAGGAAGACGTTAACGCACGGATTGAGGGACGTGGCATGAGCAGGATTGTCTGTAATGGCTTTGTTTCCTATTCTATTTCCTAAAGCTTCGGCTACAAACAACTACTGTTAATCAGAAATTTTGCCAGGCCTAGGTTTAGCTTTCTGCATATACCGAGAGCACAGAAAACACCACAATTACATTATTTTAATATATGTGACTGACTTCTCCAAACTGTGGTCTATCTTCTTCATTTCTATCCAGCATCGTTCTGCTCAGGCTATCCCCTTGCCTTCCTTCAATTAAAACTTTGGGTCTTGATTTATCTGTTATCCAACCCAATGATCACGAGCGCTGCGGAGCAGGATTATTTTTCTCTTGTTTTTTTGCAAAATAATCAGACAAATGCAATATGTTGTTTTAACATTAACATAGTAAGATAATAATGAAAAGGCTTGAAACTCACCTGTGCGGAAGAAAGCTACAGACGTGCAGGCCCTTGCAGACAAAAGACTCGGTGACACTATTGGATATTGGGATGAGCAGTGGCCTCTAGGAGAGAGGCCAGGAAAGTCCCTCTCTCATCATCAAGGAATTGGAGAAAGAAATGGTCCATGGGAGGTCACTTAATCCATCCTTTAGCCCCCAAACCAAGTTCAGATGCACTTATGACACTGCAGAAAGGTGCCTGACCTATCCATCTTGAACCATCAAAGATGATTCCCGACACCAGAGCCCTCCCTGCAAGCTCTCGCAACGCCTCGCTCGCCTTGACGTTACACGGCTTTCCTCACACCTAGCCAGAACCTTTCTCACTGCAAATCAAGCCCGTTCTTTCTCGTCTGACCCCCACAGTTCGCCCTGGAGGGTACCCCCGAGACCGCCTCCATGGGGAGGGGGTGCCACCGGTGTGCCTGGGCAAGGCAGGGCGGGCGTGTGTTGAGGAATGTTTTCTGCCTTGCATTGAAAAGCAGGATATTTCAAATATTTATCCTTCCTGAAGATGAAAAAGATGCAGCATCCTATATGTCATTTGGATAACAGCTGGATTTCTGAAGGGCTTTTCTAAAGCCATACCAGACTCCTGCACTCTTTAACCTCCTTCCTCTAGCTTTTCAGCTTGTTTGTTTGCTTTGTGTCTTTGTGACGGGGGATTTCTTATCTCTTTGGGTGTCTTCATAAATTGAATATGTCTGCAGCAATGGAGCTCCAAGAAATGAAAGGCAAAATAACAAGGTTGCAAAACCATGTGTTTAATTTCACAGTCCAGTTCCTCAATATGGAAGACAGAAATGTCTCTCTCCTGCTTCCTCCAGCCTCACAGGCCTATATCGTTCAGCAATTTATACTCATCAACCACTTGACACACATTTTTACGGATTAAACTTTCAGCCCGGAGCCTATTAAAATGCCAACTGACAATGCAAAATTTGTTAAGTTTAAAAAAAACTGTATCACCGATTACCTGGCCCCATGCAGTTTCACTGCAGGTAACAAACGTTTAGTAACCGCGGTTTAATACGCACAGATAGTACCCGCACCTAAAAACTTCTGAAGTGTGAATTCACTTCAGAAGGACGAGGATTTCACTTGTGTCGTTCAGGAACACCTCCACTGAGGTCAGCAGAACAACACTGTGGCAGGAGAATTAGGCCCTGTGTTTTTTCAGATCATGCTATCCTCTCCCAAATGCGGCAACGGACCTGCATGTTTGCGGCTTTTGTCTTTGCACTGCAGCTTTTCTAATAGGCTAAACGTTTTTCTGAGTAGAAGCTAGCCCCTGGAGCTTCAGGCTATACCTAGGATGTGTTTTCATCTTCTTTGCAATAATTTTTCCTATATATAAGCAGTCAAATAGCACGGTCTGGTACAGGTAAATATCCCACAGTATTAATGAAGCTTGAAGCAAAAAGCACTGCTAGAACAAAATCACATATTTACAAACAAAATCAGGAGGAAACGTGTCCTGGGGGGAATCATATCTGCCACACGAATCGTCTCACAATAAACTGCACTGATAAGGCACGATGGTTTGTATACGGATCAAATCGAAATAAGAAGTTGGAATTAAAACCCTTCACTTCTGTGATGGTCTGATTCATCTCTGCTGATAAAAGACCTGAGGTGCCGCTTAAGCTATAAAACCTGGAGTACCTTCTCCCCGCCTTGTGGGTTTAAATGCATCCGAAATCTCAGAAGAATGGTTAATCATGGAAGATTTTCCCCGTTCTGTCTCAAAAAGAGGATCTCACAAAATCCTGGCTGTTGAGATCCAGGCCTGGAACGCAGGCTGCTGTCCTGAACCACCCCGACTCTGCAGCCCCGGCTCCGGTTCCGCCGAGCTCTGCAGCAGCATTCAGGATACAGCCTTTAGAGAAGGAGCAACCTCTGACTGCATATTACCACCTTAATTTGGTTTTACACTACATTGACTAAACTATTGCAGCTGTTTTGTCTTGGTGTAAAATAACAGTTCTTTAAGAGGGCACATCTAAGAAACAAAATATCCCCAGGTACTTTGCAATGAGCAAGGTCCAGCCAAGCAGAGTTCTTCTTGAGCCTTTAAAGTATTAACTCACTTTTTTTTTTTTTCTTTTTTAAACTATTGCAGAATCCGTTTGGGTTGAAGATGAATGTCATAGAAGAGCAATTCAACAATGCCACCGACGCTCTGAACAACCTTCAAAGTCGCCTTGAGAGTGTTAGTGTGTTAATTTATCAGGAACAAAATATTATTCGCAATATTCGGTGACTTCCACTCCGTGACTCATTTGCATCTTTCCTGAGTAAGGACAGAGGAAAGGAATACGCTAAAGTCTTGAAATGGCAACTGTCCTTCAGTACTTAGTACCTGATTATACAATCTACTCGATGCAATCTACGCTATTTTTGCATCCGACAGCAAGGGAAAATACATTGAGGAAATGTGCTCATTTCTCACCCAGGAAGGTGAGGGATTCCTCAATAAAAAAAAAAAGAAGAGGGTGGCAATACAGTTTAAAAACATGCACACCTTCTTTGAGAGTGAGGATGCAGCATAATTAAGGGGTAAGGCACAACCTTGCATACCTTAAAATCGACCCTGCCAAAGGAGACAGCACCACATCTCGCCCTTATTTTTAAGGTTGACTTCCCTGGTAGATTAGAGAAACTGGTACCTTGGGTTTGTGCTTGCATGCATGGACGTGATTCCCTCGTCCAAAATAAATCTCTGCCTGCACATCCCGGCTATATCTTTATATCACATTTTTTTGCCATCAGTAACTCCCTTCACAGCTGCATTTACATCCAGATTTTCTTTTCTTCAGATTTAAAACTGAAAACGCTGCAGAGCTGCAGTAGATTAGCAACGCAAGGCCCCATCCTCGGCACAATACACGGGCGGCAATTTCATCCCCAAGATTCAGCTGCTCCACTTGAATTGTGCTTTTGTGGTTTATGGCATCAACAGAAACATCTCACTGAATTGCCGCCTTGTATTTGCTTACAGACAGCACTCAGTATTACCCGGCTTCTTGCAGAACAGCATCTCTGAACGTATCCTCAGCCCACTGGGAAGAAAAGCCTGGACAGGGCTGGACGAGGGAGCAATGCTGTCTTTCTATTTTTGCAGAGCCGGAGTCAGTGTTATTTAGTCCCCAAACTTCCACTTCAGCAGTGGTAGCGCTCGTTCCAAACCACAATGGGGTACATCGCAGGTCAACGGTGGCTGTCACAAGGTGCCGCGGGCTGATGCGGGCTGATTGTTTAGGATGAAGCAGACTGGAAACAGGAGCGATCCTGTCAGTTTGTGCTTCGGAAAGACGGCTGTGATTCATCCCTCTGTCCTGGAAGTTCACCCTGAGCACTGATTACTCAGGAGCAAGGCTCTGCCAGGATTTCTTACGAGGGACAAGGCTCATTCACTCTTTGGAGACGTGGCACCATCCCAGAAACCAGCCAGACCCAAAACCAGCAGCTAGCACTTGCCAGGCGGAGTTCTTGTAAAAGAGAGTAATTTCATATTCTGCTAAGGAAAAATAAATATTACCCTTATCTTTCACCAGCCTTCAACTCCAAAGTCAGGCATATTAACAGCTATAATTTGTGCCTCTGACAGCAAAGGCCTAATTCTGCCCTCGGAGACTTGCACGACCCAGTTGATGTAAATATGTGAGATTAGTGAGAAAGCAAATCTCCTGTACCACAGCGATCCTTTGGTAGAAAGGTAACACGTGGACGTGGAGGGCTCCACTTTATTAACTGTAGACATCGTTCACATTGTCCGTATTTAATTTTATGTACATTTCACAAGCGTATCGGCTCTCTAGAAAACATTACTAGCCCAAAGTAGGAGGACAAAGCACCGCCCCTTACACTGACCGCAGGGGTATTTCATCTGCCGGCAGCAGAACTGGAGCAGACACCCCAAGTCTGGACCCCCCTAAAACCTGGAGTGCCTTGGCCTGCAGCTGGGGTGGCACCAGCTGGGGGATGCAGGGAGGCAGCCGGGATGTTTGCGAAGAGTCTAGGCTGTTAGGCAAAGTGTAGGGATAGGGATAGGGAAAGGGAAAGGGAAAGGGAAAGGGAAAGGGAAAGGGAAAGGGAAAGGG
>NW_008824233.1:523489-525791 GCF_000699105.1 Pygoscelis adeliae | reverse complement strand
GGAAAGCAGAGCTGCTGCGGGAAAAGCCCCCCGTGGGATGGCCGGTGTTTCCAGCCCCTGAAAAGCGCAGCTCCAGCCGCCGCGCCGAGGGGCCGGGCCGGAGGACACGGATGCGCCGCCAGGCAAAGCTTATTTCTGATGAGGAACACGAATTTCAACAAATGCCATAAACCGGGAGTTCAAAGAAAAACATCGGCTTGGGCCGATCAGCATGTTTTGTTTAGGTTTAGGCCTTTTAAAATGTCTTTTTAAAGCAAAATAGCATGCATTTCTGAGGAAAGCTATCCTTTGAAACAGATAGCAGAGAGAAGCAAAGGTTCTGCTAGGAAATACAGGAGCGGACTGTTTCGGCACTGAAAACTTTCTGCCAACTTATTTCCAAACCCAGAAATGCCTGGAAGTCGAGAAGTGGAGAGGGTTTTTCAATCCGTGTGTGTGTAAGCTTGTAAACCTGCGGGCTGCAAGTTTATCAAGCTTCAGGGTGAAACCAAAAAGCATTTTCCTCCCGTAACCCCGTTTAAAAGACTGTTCTGGTCCCGCATGATAAAATCAGAAAATTGCCAACCTAAATATTCTCCTGGCCCATTTCTACCCATCTGTTTTTGTCTCAACATCATTCTTTGGCTAAAACACCTTCCCAAGTCCTTTTTTCTGTTACGCGGCTGTGTAATCTTAGCTCCTCCTAGCCTTTGTCTTTTGGCTAGACTGACCAAGCTGGGAATTGGCCTCTCCTTTCCTGAAACTGATACCTTCAGTGTCAACAAACTCGCTTCTTCCCTTTCACAAAATGTTTGGTTGCAAGTTCCCAGCCAGCTCCTGCCTCGGGTGCTCCCGCAGCCGGGGACAGCCCAACTTCTCCTGCGGCTTGTCCCGGCCCTGCCTGAGCTGCACAGAGGGACAGGACGGACCCGTGGTCGTCACCACCTCGCAGATCAAGGGTTTTGGCAATGCCTAGAGCAAAGAGCAGCGTGCAAAGGCCATGCGGGCAACATGCAGCAGTTGCGCGAAACAAGGCAACCTTGACCCCAAATGGCTGGTCAAGTGTAACCTCTTCCGCTTTAAAAGTGACTATGTTGCAGCCCATCTGGCTCTCTGGAGAAGAGCTTTCCTGAGACCTCAGCAACCTCAACTCCCATAATACCTTAGATACCATAACTCCCCAGCCATTGCCCCTGGACCGCGTGGCCCCCTCCACCTCCGTTCGCTGAGGATTTCAGGGCTCGTTTCCTGACAGTTCCTTCCTCCTGTAACTCCAGCAAATCCAAAGATTTTATCTTGCGCATCTCTGTTAATAAGCCCTTTTTGGGGAGCTGGATATTGGCCAAGCACTTCCTCGGCTACTGATCTGCTCTTAAGTTTGTTAAGCAGCGAGCCAAGCGTACACTGTAGCAATCTAACCACAAAACCCAAGCAGCACAAACTCAGTATTCAACACCTCATTTCACAACCTAACAGACGAAGGCAGCACCCTTTTCTTCCTTTCCCACACGTGTAACCTCTCCGCATGCTTTTTTCCACATCGGCATTTCACGGCATTGGTGCTGGGGAGGTGGAGGTGAACTCCCGTTGAGCAGGGACTTTTCTAGGAGGTCACTGTGTCTCCTTATTTCTTATGGAGTGAGGCCGAGCGTGAGGAGGAAAACACAAATAAAGGCAGCGAGGAGAGGGAGAGGGCAGCAACGCTTCAGTATTTGTAGGAATATTGGTGTTCAGCTCAACTGAATAGGGCTGACACACACAAAAAAATTGTAAGAAAGAAGTACACTGGTTTGCTTTGCATGACTGGTATCTTGAAATGGATAATAATAAACACACGACATACCTGTTCATGGTCCTGTATTTGGCAGGGACTGGACACAGTGTTCTTGCAGATCTCCCAGCCTGAGAACTAATTGTTCCGTACTGAGAAATTTCTGAACCACGCAGAGATGGGAGGCTTAAAGACCTACCTCTTGACACCCAGATCTCCAATGGACACTGAAGGTGGACCTACAACTTTGCCTTCATTTTACGAAGGTCATGGTGATTCAGGTAACTTGGCCTAGAACGTAGTTGAAACTGATAGTTTACAGAGGGCTAAAGGCTTGGGAAATGAATCTTAAGAGAGAGTGGCAGAAATTATATGTTGCTTAAATAAATAAGTACTCTCCCGAAGCCCTTCAGCCTGAACAATAATATTTTCCTTTTAACTTGACCTGAACAGCTGGGCAGTCTCCGGTCGTGCTCACACGCCACCCACACTCACAGCTCCTTTATTCCCCACTCCCGTGCTGGGATTTAGCCAATGTTCCCAACCATTGGT
>NW_008824233.1:484703-523458 GCF_000699105.1 Pygoscelis adeliae | reverse complement strand
CAGGAATCTGCAGCACGGCCGTCCCGGCACCCCGTCCTCGAGGGCTCCCGCACGGCACAGGGCACCTGCCTTCTCCTGCATCGCCCTCGACAAGAGGCCTGGCTGCTAACACTGGGGGAAAGACGGAGCAATGTGGCGATATCATTAGCATATTTCTTTGTAACATTAGGAGATGAACAAGCTGATAATTCCCAGAAACGATGCATCTGGCAAGGCATTGCACAGAAAGATCACATTTTAGTAGAGGTGGGACAGCAAGCTGGTAAGTTGCAGGTACATACATAAAAAAAAGTTGTTGCACAGAATGGTACAGGTCTAAATCTCACTAAACAGCTCAAAAATGGCAGTCAGGAACATCTGTGGCAATATTTGATCACAGCTAAGAGCACAAGGGAGTGATGTGGGTGAGAAAGGGGAGGACATGAGGGGGATCCATGAGGACCCCCTACAGAGAACATAACATCGCCCGAGATCAACCAGAGTGTGGTGGAAATAGTCCCTTCTGTCCTGGAGCAGAATGGGAAAAAGTCCGCACACTGCTGAAGATTGCGTCCCGAAATAGCTTGGCTGGAGGAGGGCCACAGGGCGCACTTTTTTGGGAGGGCAAAGATCTAAAAAAGGGTTCAAGGACATAGAGGGAGCACGAGGCAGACAGACTAGAAAGACACCCAGTGCCATGGTGGGACAGCCCTAGACTTGAAGTCCCGTGAGCTTTCGCAAAGGTGCTCCTCACACCGTATGATGGAAAAACAGAAAAAGGAGAAGGCCACATGCTTGCTCTTCCTCCCTCACCCCTCAAGAATTATCTGTGGTTTCCTCTCTTACAGCAACAGCAGCATTGCACATATATCAAGGTGTGCCCTCAATATGGGAAGCCACGCAGCTGGACGTGTGTCGGCTTACATTATGCAACTAGAAGCGTCAAACTTTCCCAACAGTGTAGTCCTTTCCTCCCACACCCAGGAAAGCAGGACTGCCCAGAAGCTGTCCGTAAGAACAGATCTGGTGAAGTTGTTTGGGTCCATACCCAAAGGAGAGACAGGTTTCCCTGCAGCAGAAGATCCAGCGGTAAGTCTCTGCCTTTCCTCTTACTCCTGAGAGGACATGCTTGTGGGGAGCCTCAGCTGCCTCCTGCCACCACCACTCCTCTGCCCCAGCTCCCCCAGCCTTGAAGCCCTTCAAAATAGCTTCCAGAACAGCAAGTTATACAGGTTACGTATAGTTACTGAACTTTTGGGTTTAGTTCAGGAAACTAAACCCAAAAAAGTTTCCTGGTGGGCAAAGGTGGAGAGGGTAAACTAAGGTTGGGATCCATTCTCCTCCCTGGATTACAACCCTTGGGTCCATTTCCCACATGAGGGGCCTTTGGTCTCCAGGCTGATGAAAGAGCAGTATTTCTGAGGAGGGGCTGCTGGCCAAGTCCAGTGTGGTGGGACTAGACCGTCTCCCTGGAGCTACCTTCCAGCAGCTGTCGCTGATGTTACCAGCACAGGAACGGCCCTGGGTTGTCCGTTCTTCCCCTTTCCCCCATAAAACAACAGATGGAAGAAGCCAGGGAGAAGGTTGATCAACAGTTGAGAAAAACAACTGCTCACTTGACGTACTCGCTCCCAAAACATTGACGTATGGCCATCCTGGCCTGACTGGGCACCATGATGAAAGGCAAGCAGGAAAGCAGCACCAGCCATGGCCAAATAGCTGCTTCTCGCCCCAGAGTCACCCAGAAGTCACCAGCGGGCTGTCAGCTCTGCCAAAATAAACCCACAAAAGCAGAAGGCATTGCCCTGACTCCGTTGGTGTGATCTGAGAAGGAGGGACGAGATCCCCTCGCAGGAGGCCAGGGGATCCCAAGGGCTGCCGGCAGGGGCTGCTGGCAGGAGCTGCCTGTGGCCCTTCCCCACCCGAAGGACGCCAGCATGTGGTGGAGGAAGAAGAGTCTTGGTCTCTGATCTGCACAGAGACTCTCTAAATTTTCTCAGGACGCTGTAAGTCAAGAATGGGATATTTCCTGAGGATTAGGTAATGATGAAAGAAGCTAGTGGCAAGGAAGTCGGTCACAGGTCTGGGAATAACCTGTCCTAAAGGAAGTTGCTTTTATACAATCTGATCAGCGATGACAATTTGTTTATGGCTTAAAGAAAGTTGTCTTACCCATAATGTTACTTTAACCTTCTTAACAAAAAGCTTTTTTTCTTCACACACTTAAGAACATTGTACAGCAATCCTATCAGTGGTCCCATGCATAGGCTGGAATGTTTCCTGTTGTTGGCTTGAGGTGCTCTTCCCTTTATGTCCACTAAATATATGCTTACAAAAACCAAAGAAAAAAACATGAAGGAAGCTGATGAGTTTTTCAGGAATCTGAAGTGCCACACACAGGTGTGGATTCATTTGCCTTTTTGGCAAAAGCACGGAGTCATACGGTCCCTGCCTCTCATTACATGTCATTCCTTACCCATTGCTTCCTTCTCTGCTCCATCTGCTTTTGTAAGGCTGCTCTGAGAAAGAAACAAACAAACAGGGAATGACCTAGGCTTTATTTCCGCAGGGTTATTTTTAACCTGGATCTCCTCGCTGCTTTTGTTTACAGTGCAGCTCCACAAAAAAGGTGTGTCTGCACAAATGAGGAGGCAGCGAGCTGCAGTTCATGGCAGAATGAGTGGCCAGCGGCAAGGAGTCATTAAAAAAGAACATAAAAAGCTCTTGCATCTAAGTCACGAGTGATGGGATCCAGGAAAAAAAAAAATGTTGCCTTTGCTGTACCCTGTGATCTATCACACTACAAATTCTATATGATTTTATCTAAAAAAAACCCATAACGTTTCTCTGTCTTTTTCCAGTAAAGTAATGTAGGTTTTTAATTCATGCATCTTCTTGTTGTCATGCTTTTTTCAGCATCACCAAAAGACCCAACATCGCACCTTCCTCTGGACCATCAGACAGAAGCTGCAGAGCCAAAAACAACAGAAAGGAAAAGCAAAATAAACATTTATTTCATCAGGAAGCTTACAGGTGAGGCTCGCAGCCTTGAAAGGTGGTATCTGCAATGAAACCAAACGACCAAACTTATGGTCTTAGATCTGAGCTTGGAAACCTTCCCTGGGGCAACAGTCCCCCTCCACCAGAAAGCCAGGACATAAGGGCTACATAGGAGCTACCTAAGCTTTCCATACAAACAGAATTGGGATGGAGCCATTGGGACAGCTTCTGGCATAGTTATGGTACCACCAGGACCGTTATCCAGGAAAGCAGTACCAGAAGGACTGGCAGATGCCAAGGGGCTTCGGAAAAGTGGCAAATCAACACTTGATACGCACAAAAACTACACACACTAAAACTCTAGTGAGAAAGGTTGCTGCACTAAAAAGGAAAGACACAGAAACATATAGAAACAGAGACATAAAGGTTAAGACTAGAAAAGCAGGGCACAACAGAGAAGAACCTCTCATAAATATAGGCAAATGCTTTAGTTCCTTGTAGAGCTCTATTTTTTCTAGATATATTTGCTGTCTTTATAGTGAGTTTTCTCAGTGGGTGTCTCCTGGAGCTGAAAAATCTTTTCCTTGCTCTAAATCTCGCAGGAGTGGAAGAAGGGAATTTATTCAAAGCCTGTGTCTGCGATAATCACATATCTGCTGCTTAGTTTCAAGACGTAAACAAGTTGTTTGTGTTTTGAATGAGAACATTTTCTTCCTATGAAGCTGCCAGAGGAATACAGTGCATCTATCCACAATGAACTTTGAAAATGACCGTATAAGATTTAGCCATCCTATGAGAAGTAAAAATAACAGGAAAAACAATGATAGAAGCATCCAAAGTGGAGATCTAGCACCTCTTTCCTCACTTTATGGAGGCTGAGTATTTAGTCCAAACTTGCCATGCGAAATCTGACTACTGATCTTTGAAGCCCAATACGATACCACTGCAGATTCAGCTCGTAACTGAAACTTAAAAACCAAGCCTGGCGATTTGTCTCCAAGCAAGCGATACCCGAGATACGAGAGAACAGGACAAAGCTTTGCAGTAACAAAGGGGAAACTTACTTCCCAGTTCCGGTTAGCTATTTCTTTTCTCATGTCTTGAGCAGATAGGAAGGTCTGCAACCTTTTAACCTCAGCCAGAATATAATCTGGCATATTCATCACGTATCTGCAACATTTGGGCATCTACAACAAAGGGTTGTCCCTTCCAACCCAAACCATTCTATAAGCATTCAAGGTCAGGTTGGACGGGGCTCTGAGCAACCTGATCTAGTGGAAGACATCCCTGCTCATTGCAGGGAAGTTGGAGTAGATGATCTTTAGAAGTCCCTTCCAACCAAAACCATTCTATGATTCTTGATTACTGCTGAAGCCTTGTATTAAATCATAGAATCGTAGAATAGTTTGGGTTGGAAGGGATCGTTAATTCAGATAATTCAGATAATGAATTATCTGAGTTCCATGGAAATAAACATTTTACTACATCCCTGCATATTTAAGAATCACCTAGGACAAACTAAAGGTCAAAATTTTAATTTATTATCTATGTTTCTAGTCTCTGTGAAAAACTAAAATCTTGCCAGACCTCATAAAGCTGGGAGGTTACTTGTAAGGATTGTGAGGTAATGCAGCTAAATACATGGGTATGGATAGTTTCCTTCTTTATAGAAAAATCTTTCTGGTAAAATTTGGTTTTGTCATGCAGTAATCAATCACAAGCAAAACAAGACGAATGGACACGCACCAGCGTAACTCCCTCTCTGTGTCATCACTATTGGTATAGAGATGGACCAATTTCAAGATGAATTCCAGTCTCTCAGTCTGGAATAAAAGTGCCTATATGCAGATTTGAGATCATCTTAATTTAGAGTGAATTTTGACAAAGTTCTCTCTCCCCATCCAGAAAAGAAAAAGGAAGAAGAAAGGCAACAGGAATCCCACACCTGCGACTACAACTGCAGGGTAGCTGGGACATTCGCTCCCCTGAGGGTTTGCCTGTATAGGTATCTTGGCATTCAAAACCATTTTAGTAACATTCACAGAGAACTACAAGAAGCAACATAATAAAGCCAGGTTTAAACTGTGTATCTGCAAGAGAATCTAAGCTTGCCAAAGATGACGATCAAGCATCTGCATACGTGGGTTGGTGTGAGTACCCTTATGCAAAAGCCTTCTCGTAGACCATCATCCAAAATTATTTCTTCTCTATCAAGCACTCTATCAGTGAAAGGTCTCCAAATCTGCTCTAGAGAAACTTTGCTAAGAGGTTTTTTTTCCAGGTGTTTGTGCAATATGGTGGGATGGGGTAGTACTGGGAACAAGGACTGAGCGGTCAGTCAACACTTTGGACTGCTGAATGTTGACAATATCCTGTAAAAATGAGAGACACCCAAGGCCAAGTTTGAGGTGAATCATGAAAGTTAAGGTGGTGGTTAGGCAGCAGACTCAATAGACGGCAGGCCATCTTCAATGAAAGAATCAGACAAATCTTAACAGTGAGATGAAGACACTACATGAACACTCATTTTCCAGTGAGTTGACTATGGCATCGTAAACCGAGTATTATAGAGAAGAGGGCCCCGAGCACCTGGGTAGCCATGTGAAAAACATCTGATTTAAAAATACCACCAAATGTGCATTAAACTATTTGACTGCCAAAAATCCTCATGCTGGTTTGCAAAAAGTTGCAGTCTCTGTTTCTTGCTTTGGTAATCACTCCTCACCAGCCTCGGTTCTTACACCTAGACATACAATTACTTCACTAACATATAATGGTACTAACATACTTTTTTTCATAGACCGGTGCTTTCATGACAGCACTTCTGATCTCATTGAAGGCTGCCGTTTCTGGTTCAAACACCTATTTGACACACTTTAATCAAGAGATCCTTCCATCCAGATTTCCCCAATTCATGCTGAAATGTACAGCGCTGCTCTTCTAAGGAAGAATTCCTGAATTGGCTCACAATGACATCCCAAGGAAGTTTTAGTATTCCTCATCTCTCCATTTTTCTAACTCCTATATAGTACCTAAATAATATAAACCTAATGTACCCACGTGAAGACAAGAGTAACTTCCAACAAATACTTTGAGATTTCCCTAACTATTGTTCAAGCTTCCATCCCCTCAACTTACATGAAACACAATCTTTTCTAACCAATTTTTGTTTCATTACAGAGTAACTGAGAAGACCAAGACGGAGATGCATGATGTGCTCTGATTTTTGTTACAACAAAATAAAATTTAGCATTGGTTGTTTTTTGTTTAAAAGAGCAAACACACCCCAGCCCTAGATAAATCAGTTTTGTACCACTGAAAGGTAGAATTTTCATTAGGATGAATAAGCCTCAACTGGTCTGCGGCATTTACCAAACGATGGCGGAAGGCTGCCTCGGAAGATTAATTCAGTTTCTTTTAAGACTGTCTGTTCTGTTCAATGCATAATAAACAGTATTGATCAAACAGGTGAGGAAAACCGCAGACTTGGTATCGTGATTCGGTATGCAGTCTGGAGCTACACATGTATTTTTAAACATGCCTTTTTAACATTCCTTCAACAGTCTGGCCGATTTCAATGCTGGCTGAGCACCAACACCAACCACTGCTAGATTCTTCGTCTTGAAACGCAGGAAGATTTGCTTGCTATGGCAAAGAGGAAAGTTTCCCTGTTGTTATCCACAGTACGGATTTGGAGTATGTACCAAAATATACCCGGGTGGTGGTGGTGTTGGTTTTGTTTGGGTTTTTTTTAATAACTGTATAATTATCCAAATGAAAGGAAGGAGTTATGGTCTTCCCGACTACAGCTACCTCTCTCCTACCAGTGCTGCTGGACCAGAATAATTAAAAAAAAGTATTATTTGGTTTTCTTTACAGCTCTGTAATAAAACAATTCACAGAAGGCTAACATGAAATTTCTGAGGAAACTTCCTCCTACTCCTCTCCCCTGCCCTTCCCCTCACAAGATCTTCATCCTACTTGGGAACTGTTAAAAAACCTGAATGCTGTTCTTCAAAACCCCAGTGCAACAGGGTAGCTTTCACCTTTGTTCTGTGACACACCTGGACCTTTAATATAAAGAGCAGCAACACGACTTCAGAGACTCTTCTCATATTTATGTAACTGAACCTTCTCATTAGGAGGTGTTGCCTTCTTTTTCGGAAATCAGAAAGCATTACCATTCCAGGGAACCACAAATGAAAGTATTAGCTAGTACTACAGCCCACTTCTTTTTGCAAGCACGTGCACCGTTTATCCCAATACACAAGCTAAAACAACATGGGCATTTTCTTGTGTAATACGGGATTTGTTATATCCATCTTTAAACACACATTCCCCCCCCAAAATAGAAACACATCTCAAAAAATGTTATGTGATCTCATTGCAGGAAAAATTACAATACCTTCATGTCAAAAATTATGTCACCTGAAAGAAGAATCACACCTCTCATATTTGTTGGCCACTAGCCATCTCTAGTTATGCACAGCAAGGAAGATCGGAGTCATTTGTCAAGACACCAAAAACCCCAAAAGTTTATTAAAAGTGTTGACATCTTCTGAAAAAAAAAAGTCACTAAAGCAAATGAAGCACAGCTCAGCTTCAGAAGGAATCAAATGGCTGCCTTCTAATACAGGTGCACACGTGTAAGTGGGTTTATTTGTATATGAAACCTAATACAGGTACCCACACAAATTAAGGGGGAAAATTTAGCTCCCTGGAAATAACAGGGCTTAAGTTTTGCCTAAATGGATGCATGCATACACTAGTATTTTAGTTGTGTCTCTTCACTACAGGTGTACAGATCAGACTAACTACAGCAAATCCTGCGTATTTACCATGCCACAGAATGAAATCAGAACACAATCAACTTCATGAAAAGTGGTACCTTTCGAGAACATCAAAAAGACTAACACAGAACAGTATTAAAAACCTGATTTTGCAAGGGATCTGGGGAGTAAGAAAAAACTGCTAGGACATTCATTGATTTCCTTAAACTCCGAATACTTGATAACCATCTCCAGAACCTATTTCTGCAGGTGATAATTAAACTGTCTTGTTTTTACAGCTGCTTTCTTCTTGAATCCTTGAGCTATTCAAAGGAAATCAGAAAGCAGAATACCAAAACCTATGGCGAGTGCCCAAGTGTCTCAAGCTGCTTTGAAAATCTTTACACGAGTGGCACATGTCTTCTATACTCCTTCTCGTGGCTATTTCTTGTCCGCTAGTTTTGCCCACGGAATATTTTATCTCGGTTGCTCCAATTACCTTTCTTTTTATACACAGATATTTGGGAGAGCAGTGAAGTCCGTTTTAGAAGGCTGCACGCGGGCTGCAGGTTACACAGCCGTGCTGTGCTGCCTAGGGACTTCTGCACGCCTGCCCCAGGAACAGCTAAGCAGCGACTCACTTTGCACCACTTGTACTCTCCCCCCGTCAGGCACGGTCTGTGGAACTGTTCCCCCCACGCCACTCTCCGCCCACTTTGTCCAATACAGGTTCTATTGATACTGCAGGGAGCTGAAATGAAAAATAACTACAATAATCAGATCATATTTGAACTTACAAGAAAGTAACTTTGAACAAAACAGGTCTTTCTATAGTTCGGGTGGATCAGACCCATCTAGAAGTTTGGCAATACAATTAATAATGCGGCAACCTCCTCTGTTTGCAACTGAATTGAAGCATGTTTATAGCTAAAGAGCATATTCAGAAATCAATGATCTCATCTAGTATCGCTGTGAAAAAAGCTTTTGGTTTTGCTTTCTAAGAAATCGGTGTAACTTAACACATACAAAAAAACCCCTACACTTTACCAGGAATGTTTACATAAACTTTAAAAATATTTTAACTGCCTTAAAAAAAGAAATCCGGCTAAGCATTCCGTCTGTCAATCGGTTCAATGCTCCTACAGGAAACAGATCTACATTCACAAAACACAGTAATTTTTGATTTGAAATACGTATCATGCATCATGGCATATACTGAGAAGAAAGGATTTGTGATGCATCCATTTATATACACTCACACACACTGCGTACTTTAAAATAAACAGCATTCATCTGAATAAAAATATACTTCCAACAACAGAATTTCTCTATTAAATCCATGTTTATTGCTTAAGTTTTATCACAGTGGAGATTAAATTATGCTTAATCATCCGGTCAGTGCTTTTGTACCTTCTTCAATGCCAAAAACACATTTAAACCAAGTCATTCATACACTCGAAGTCTTATTACCATCCCACCATTCATCGCCTCTGTGTGCTCCTTTAGTTGCCGCAAACTGCAAGATTGTAAAAAGGTATAGCTAATAGGCTTATTTATAATACCATTTTCTTCAAGTATTCAGAAAGCAGTACAAGTAGCTGTACTGTATATTAGAAACATAACTGTACTGTTATTTATTGCTACAGGATAGAGGCTCCTGATGGAACGATAGTGAAATATTGCATCACTGTGTATGAAGATGATCTCAGCATCCTGTAATCACCGCAACTCTTCCCATGTTAGTGAAGAACACTAGGTAAATGGGTTTCTTTCCTTTCTCTTTCAGGCATGGGTTTCGAACTACAAATAAATAAAGCATACACTCACATGTGTAGTGCAAATTCCAAGTAAACAGAATGACATGGAAATAAACTCATAGTTGCCAACTCTGGTTCCGCGGGGCAGTTATGATTTTATGCCCAGCGCCCTGCTTCCCCGCCCTCGGTGCACACCACCGCCAGCGTCCCGTGTCGGCGACAATGATTGAAAGAGATTGTTGCAGGGAGGGGCCGTAGCAGGGGAAGGGGGAGACGACCACCTCTGCAAACCTCGCGCTCCAGTGGCCAGGCTTCACCCGACGCGTCCCGTCAGGCCTCGGAAGGAAGGCTGGTCACCCACCCGGAGAGCAGCCTCCCATCCCGCATCGGAGAATTTGTATTGGCAACTACGTGAAACATGGATTGCGTGGCCCAGACTAATAGAAGGTAATATTTTTCCAGATACAACCATTGAAAGAGAACATCTACAACATTGCGATTTAGAAAGAACTTAATAACAATGAGAATTAATAGGAAAGACATTCAACTTTGGGGTGTGGGGGGGCATGTATGTTTGTTTGTTTCTTTTTAAACAAACCCCAACTAGGGGTTTGATTCTGCACAGCTCTGGGCCATTACAAAACCTTCTGCATTAAGCACAGGGCTAGATTTTCTTTTTGTCGTCGTCGTTTCATTTATTTTTCTTAATTATGCAAATCTGCTTCCCACACAGCCACATTTTAAACTGAAGTAGAACTCCCTAATATTTTCATGGCATAAATTATATATGCAGAGAAAGGCAACAAATAAGATTTTGTATAAATTAAAAATTAAGACATATCATAGACTTGCTCAAGACCCTTTTCTCCAAAGTACTGGTAGCGAGCAGAAGAGTCATGCAGCTTATCTGTAAAAGGAGTACATATTTTTTGCCATTTGTCTTCAGTGCTCATTTTAAGATTTTTTTTTTTTTTTAAAATGTCTGTTCTCAGTCCGCAACTTGCGATTTCTTGCACAAAGACTGGGGAAAATTATGTTTTTTAAACAGCATTCTTACACAACACGTTGAACCTTCAACAAAGGAAACAGAGCTAGCACTAAAGTTCCCTCAGCTAAAAGATGGATATATTAAAATAATAAAAAAATAAAAGGAAAAAACCTCTGCAAATAAAAAGAAACCTTTCCTCATTTGGGACACACATATGTAGCTTTTGAAAACTGAAAATTCATAAATACGGTCATTGTATAACTTTAGAGAATTAAGGCTTCTAAAAACTTCAATGCCAAAATAACCTCTCTGCATCAGTATTAAGAATAAAATATTTTCCTTTTTAGGTTGTGCTTGCTTTTTTTAAGAGACTTTTCTTAGTTCCGTAGAATTTTGTCACATAATATTACATACTGAAGGGGAGTGTTAGAACTGCTTATTGAGGTTTTAAGTAGTTGTTAGACTAAGTTACAGCGATAAAATTCGATTACTGATCTGATTTATTACTACTTTACATGGGGGCGGTTGGCTCATTTCACCTTTTTTTCATGCTTAATGTGGCCATTTCTTCTATACTTGCCATTTGGTATCCCATTCTGGTAATGTCCATTAACAGCACTATGTTCATCATTTGACCAAAGATGTTTGCTTTGTTTGCGGATAAATTTTGTTATCCTGGCCAAAATGTAATAAAGTAAGGCAGCACCCACTAGTACAACAAAGGCAATATCCAGTAAGAAATACTGATATAAAGAGATGCTGTAAACAGCGGCACGTAGATGTTGGGCTCCGTTGTGACGGAGGATGTAATTAATCCAGTATACAGTCCGGTTAACAGGATGACCAGGTTGGTCTTTGTGGATCTCAGACAGCCTCTGGGCCCGCTGCCGGTAGCTGCAGGGAAGAAAGAAAGAAAGAAAAGGGAAGAAAGGAAAAATTGTCGTCAGCGCTCTGAGCCGCGCAAGCCTGCAACCACAGAAATATACTTAAGCCTCTTCAGATCAAACAGCGTATTACCGCAGGACTCTCGCAGCCACCAGCGTACAGAGGGCTAGGCAGGGCAGATAATCTGTCTTTAAATCAGTCCTTACAGCTCATTGATGAAGAATGACTAGAAAAGCAGACCCGTGCGTGACTAAAGGCAGAAAGCCACCCTCCCGCAAAGCTATGAGGAGCCAAGCTGACCTGCTGCCGGAGGGGAATCTTATCTAATCCAAAATGAATCCTATCCAGCGAGACACATTTGTAAAATGGCAACATACCCTAACGCACGACTCATTTAAGTCATTGTGCAACTGAATTACTAGAGAAACACAGAACAAAGCGAGAAACTCGGTTTTGATTGCGCAACAGACTTATTTCCGCTTGGGTCCGGAGCTCAGCCTAAAACTTTTTATTTTTCTCAACAGGCCGTCCCCAGCAGCCGATCATGTCAAATTCCTCCTCTCTGCCCTCACCGCAGCTGCAGGGTCAACAGGTTATTGAGGCAGGACTTGCCTTTCTACTAAGGATAACTGCACAAGGGAAAGGTGATGCAACTGATGTTATCGAGATCTCTTTAGCAACATTCCCCTTTGCTGTGGTTCTGCTGCTCGCTCCTTACAGGCTTCTCCTCTCCCAAGGCAAGCGCCACTTAAAGACTTTGCTCCCATGCAAGCAAGAAGCATTGTCAGCACCGTCCTCCAAAACTGCGGTTAGCCCAATACGATAAACCACCAGCTAACACATCATTATTTTTAATCTGGAGATGGTCTGAACATCGCAGATGTTTAAAACAGAACAGTTCGGAACAAACTTGGGAAGTGACTCTCCTCGCACTTTAATACCCCTGAGCAAATTCGTTTGCTGGAATTAGAAAGAGTTCCAGAACCCAGTTCATGGGCTTTTACTTATTCTGAGTAACAAAAAAAAAAATTACAAAAAACAGACTGGAGTCCTCATATTCATAATAATTTGTTAGAATATTGTCATTGCAACAAACACAAATGACCTTCCTGACCTTAAGAGGTATTACTAGCCAGAGCAGGAAAATTTATTGGGTTTGTTTTTTTTTTTAAATCAAATCACAGGACTTTAGAAAAGAGTCACTCTTTTTGAACACCTCCATATTTTTAGCTACAATCCAAACATGCCACCCTACAATCGTATAGGTGTACTTTGCTCCAAGGCCCCTTAGGCAGCACAACAGACAGACTGCTAAATACGGAGTAATCAAGACACACACAGAGAGACACTGGTCTGCAGCAAGGAATAAGTCAGGACAGGTTTGTTTCTATAACCCTTCTGCCCTTCACATGGCAACTGTCACAAAAAGCAAATGAGACAATTGAGTTTTGGTACGCTGAGCAACGAGCTTAGCACCTACACAGAAGCCTGATCAATTGAGTAATCTTGTGAAATGAGACAACCATCCAAAGACTTGCCCCAACTGTACACACAAATAAATCCCAACATGCAGGTTTTTTTTCCCTTGCACAAAGGTTCTGTACATGCATATTTATCTCATAACAATAACATAAAAGCAAGAAACAATTGCTCATTCCATACCTGGGATCATTAATAACTTTTACTAGGGCTTCATACAATTCGTTCTCAGTGACAGTCTTCCAGTTCAACAATATTCCCATGCCTTTGGCCTGCACGCGAGTCATAGTATCGTAATGGTCTCCAAAAAGGGGAATCCCTACCACCGGGACCCCATGGTACATGGTTTCAAAAATGCTGTTCAAACCTCCGTGACTAAGAAAAGCTTTAATGTTAGAGTGACCTGAAAACAGAAGAGGCATGAAGATTAAAAAAAACCAAAACACATTTACACGTCCTTAATGTAAAGTTATTGAAGCAACCGGGTACAACACATTTACCACCGTGTTTCTGTGGCTGCAATTCAGGAAGGCAAAAATGAACGCAACCTGTTCTGAAGTCCTCCTTAAACCCACTCCACTGAAATTTCACATGCATTAGATGATTTCCTTAGACACTAAGAGAGGAGTAACAGCCAATGCAAAGAAAATTCTCACGTATGCAAGTTGTGTAAAATTATTAATGGAGTAATTAATATACATTGTTTACTCCTGAGTCGCTGCAGGTGGTGCCTACAACCAGCTTAGCAGTACAAATGAGCCAGGGAGAGAGCATTTTTCCTCATTATTCATACGAAATACAAGCTATTTAATGACAGGACAACTGATGCTACATTCTCTCTAAAGCTTCACACACCTTACTTCAGGCTAGCAAGATCTGACAATAATGATAACCTTATGTAATGGGAAAATGAGACTGCCTCAGAGCAATTTAGTAACCAAAACAAATTTACCCGGTTTAAAAGTCATTTGCCTAATCACTACGTTATGATAAATACTCTAGCTGACACACACGCTTAACGCATTCATCAGCGCCCATCATAGTACTGGGGCTGTTTTGCGAACCCACAAACATCCAGGTATCCCACAGAGCCAACCATAAACATTCTGTGGCGTCTCGGATCTGCAATGTATTCAGCTACCCTTCGACTGGGAAGGAAGGGAAAAGTAAGATACATAGACCCTAACATGGTCTTTACCAAAAGGTGGAGGAATATCAAGTTTCACCTCTGCACCTAAGAGAACCCAAAGCACCTCAGCTTAGTTAACAGAAAGGTTATTATCAGCTTGCAACACATGCCCAAGTTCTGTTAGAGCTTTCTTTGGAGGAAAAATAAATGGGTATGTATACAGCAGTACGAACAGACCCCCTAAATCTTGTTTTGACGCAATGTGAACAAATCTTGTACGCTCAGTTTTGTGACTCTTCCATGAAGAGACCACTGAACACCATACCATGCTTTTTCATAACAGAGAAATTAAAAGTGAGTCATCAGTTCCCTAAAATAGCAGATTCAAGAAAATCCCTACTTATTTATCTTTAATAATTATTTTTTCCTCTAACTGTATAGCTCCCACGGTATAGAAGACACCCGTCAGAAAGTTTTCCCATTTATTAGGCCAAAGAGTCTTTGGAATAACTACATCCTTCTCTACACATTAAGTTAAGGAAAAAATGGAGTTACTACCAGGGAAAGATAATTAACATCAGAAAGGTGTTTGATTTCGTCATCTTGAAATTCCGACGCATTCTATATTCTTGTTCTATGACTTCCATTACAGAAATTATCCTAGATTCATGATGACTGGTAATTTAGTAGCATACTGTTGGAAGAACAACCTGAACTCAAGTCAGAATAAGCAATGTATGATCAAAATAGATACTCACCAAGGAGGTCGTTTTGTGGTAACCATTCTATAAGCTTCGTATTGTTGCCTAAATTCCTTGGTTTGTTTCCTGAAAACCTAAACCAATAAAATCAAATTGAAACTGAGTTATCAAGACTTCCAAAATCGATAAACTCGAACCAGAGAATCAAACCAAATGATCCATGAGCCCTAAGCAGATCTGCAGTTACATGGGGATACTGTTTACTCACTATTACAAGAACACAAAATAGGCTCAACCAAAATGCTGTAAATAGCTAGTAACTTCCAACTTCATGATGTTTTCATCATTCAGTTTCCTTGCAAACTGGCTTGAAATGCAATGTTTTCTATAACATAATGGCAACATAGCTCCTTCTCAAAGCATATATAACACTTACCACTGGGACTGGCAGGAGGTTTCATAACCTCCCCATGGCTCCGAGCCCATTGCTGTACTGGAAACTCTGGCTGGTACTAGATAAATAACTCCACCGAGAACATCCCATCAGCAGCACGTAAATAATAATCCCTACCATCAACACAAGGCATTCCCTTTCAGTTGGCCAGTTTCCTGCAGCTATTGATAATCTACACTGTCTTATTTTAAAAGGAGTTACTAATACCAGGAAGGGAAAGGCTGACAGCTCAGCTTACGAGGCAAGAAGCTATTGATAAAAAGTTTGGGATCAGACTGTGAGACAAGTGTATTTGCCTTACTTGCTCAACTGCCTGAAACCCAATGGCAACGTCTTGCTCACCTGAGGTTGCTGGAAAAGTTTAGCCCATAAAATACAGGCTCAAAGTACAAACTGATTTACATATTAATGTTATATGCAGTTAATATAGAAAGCTAAATATATTCTAAACGGAAAAGAGTGAAAAAATTACCAGTGACTACTAGAGGATAGAACTGTGTTGTGACAGTTCCATCAAACAACTTAAAAATATTCTGGTTATTAGAGAGCATTAGAACTATAACTTCATAAAGAATCACCTACATATTCCCAATTAAGCAAGCCATACATCTTTACAACTGGCTTGTACATTCTACATGTTGGAAAAAAGCCTACGTTATTTATGATAACTTATACAAAAGCAAATAAACTGGTACTGGTACTCCACAATCAGAAGCGTATAAAGAACTACAAAGATTTTCTTGATTTGGCATTGTGACATAAGACTGCCAAGCAGTACTACCTTTCTCATTTTCAGAAATACCTAGTATAAAAACCATCTGCATCCAACAGACTATAGGTCAATGATCTGAAGAACAAAAAAAAAGTCACAGTAAAGTTGGACCCATAATTTTGTATTTAGGTATTTAATTATAGATCTCAAATTCCCACTGGGGTGGCTGAAAACCACTTGCTCAGCTCTCCCAAAGACCACGTCTTACACCTAGTCCCAGGGACGCCTTTCCATTCCACAAATCGTGATGGAAAGAAACAGCAGGTGGGTTCCCTTATCCAAAAAGACGTTCAGCAGATAGATTGCAGATAAAAACAGAACAAAACGAAAAACAAAAAAGCATTGGTAAGGAAATACGAGTGAGGAAAATTAAACATTTTAAAAGGTGGCTTCAACTGAAATTGTTGCTTTTGCATTAAAAAAGTTATCCCCGAGAAAAATCCATTCAAATTTATTTATTTACTACAGGAAGTGGATACTTCCTACAGAAAAACATACCAGGGAAAACACAATAAAAGAATAAAACAAGAGAAAAGCAGTAAGATCAAGTGGGACTAACAATTAATTATAAGCCAAGCAGTGTTGCAGGTTTCATAAGGAACAAACATAGAGCAGCTCTACCCCAAACAAAAACTGATGAGATCTTTACTAAAACTACCAAAGGTTCTGTGCAACGGCCTGAAGAATTTCCATGTTCCTGTTCATTAGTGGGGTTCACTATTTCAATTATACACAGCGATGAAAACGGTCCCTAAGAGATGGTGGGGAACAGGACTCTAAAAAGACTGCTAACACAACTCCGAAAGTGCAGCAAGGACAGCAGTCAAATTGTAAGACACTGATTATTTGGAAACCAATGGTTCACATGAACTCCTCTAAATTATATTCGAGCGACGCTCCATATGAAGCAGAGCTGACTAAACAGTTCTTGGATTTTTACAGTAAGTTTAGAGAGCCACTCAAGATGTTTTTAGAGCCAAAAAAGCTTGTTACTGATTTTTACTCCTGCAGATTTTTCTGCCTCCAATTTCTCAGATAAAGACAAATGAGAAGAGCAATTATGAAAGTCTATATTCACAGATAAAAGAGGAGAAGGAACCCAAAAAAAAGAGAGGAAAAAAGGAAAAAAGAAAGATAAAGGAGAAAACCTAGGATTAAATCAGCAGGCTGTCATTCTTGCTCCCTACGGTGGCTTCTTTATCAGAAATGATGACAGTATGTCACAAATGTTATAACCTCGGACTCTCTTCTCACTGTCAGCAATCCTTCTAGGCTATAAACTCAGGACAGGAGTATAACCTACGCCTTATTCTGCCACAAAATCATTGCTCCTCCTTATTACCAGGGGACCGCAACATTTCCACAAATGAGTCTTTCAAAAGAGTCAGGTCCTCTGTGCCACTCAGACTGTCTCAATTTCAGCTCCTGCAACTCTAGATCAAGATGGCACAGTAAGAAATGAGCATGCTTCAAATCACCCCAAGTACATCTATCATTGCACTTACCTCCAAATAACCCTCTGAGGCAGTCTCGCCAGAGCATGTGCTAACTTATTTGCTATATCTTCTGACAGGTATTTCACCCCAGCTCCAAATGAGACGAGGACAAAGCCATTTTCGTTAGCACCATTCACCCATATTTGGAGATCCTGTTGTGAAAAGTGAAAGTTTATACTGAGCACTGTAGAACCATAGGTAAACCACAGAAGCAGATTAAACAACCATTGCTTAGCAAGAACAGTCATTGGTCATGACATTACTTCGCAAGCCATGTTTCAAAAGTCAAACATTTTAAGAAGTTATCGAGTACAATGACTCGATGATTCAGAATCCACAGTTCAGGCTACAAACAGCCAAATTCTTCCGGGTTTGTTTTAGCTTCCGTATTAACAACCAGTTTCATAAGACAATGTGTCCTTTCTTAACCGATCAGTTGACACACATTCACATGTTAACACATTACGTTTTAACTCGGCAAAACATAAATAGATCTATCTTGTAGTACCAGCCTGGAAATACAGCACAGGAAATACATGAGTGAAGTCTGGGACTCAACTGTGTGATTTTTAGCCTTAAAGAAAGCAAGTGTATTTCAAAAAGGGTTGGTTTTATTTCCTTTCTATAAAAATAATAAACACAACTTGAAAGAAGCCAGAGAAAGAAACACCTTCAGTTTCCACTGCTCCAATATTTCAAGGAGCAAGGAACAATACTGCATCTGTATGGCAAGTACAGGCTGGATGTCCCTCTTTCTTGGCTCTATATACTTTATCTTTCTTAGACCTATCTGCGTGCCTCTTCCACAGCACTACCAGTATTACATTAAATATACGCAAGTGTAACAAAGGCCAAAGCCCTTCACATCCTTAAGCTCATCCTCCTCCTTTAAGTACTCTGAAATCGAGCCTCTTGCAACACAATTTTTGCTGACCCTCTTGATTCAAGGGCTGCCTCAACATAGGCAAGGCAGGCAACAACCCTGAAAGCAAAGGTCTGCAGTACTGCACTGCTCAGAAGTACTCCAAAAGCAGAGCCAACATCAGTCTCCTGGGGGGTAACCTGACGGCCACGCCATGAGATTCAAGTTCAGAGGCAGCAGCTTTTACAGCAGGGCACCCTGCGACGCTTCTTCTGCGGCAGGATCAGGCCCCCTGTCTTCTGCTGCACAGGGCTTTGGGGCTGTCACCAAGAGGTGCTCAGCCCACACGTGGTCACTGGGGGGAACGCCCTATGCACAACCATGGCTGGCCCAGGGTTTCACTATGGCTAAACACCTCAGTGCCTTGGGTCCAGTCACAGGTAATTCCTTCACTGCTGATGCTTCGGGCAAGTCCCAGTTAAGTTGCAAAGGAGATCGCAACACCCAAACCCCTGGGCTGACTTGGTGGAAACGGGATTTGTGTCACCGGTGACAAGGCAAGCCAGCAGACACCACTACCGACCGCCACCGGGACAGCAGGGCTCTGCAGGGTGGGAGGAAAAACCATCCTAGCATACAACAGAGAGCAGAGCTGTCAGCTAAAACAAGTCTTGGACACAAGAACAATGTCATTTGGCTTCAGGGAGGGGGAAAAAAAAAAGATGGGAAAAACAGTAAAAGCCTCAGCGTACCCTTTGCTTTTGGAAATGTAGATTTAAATTCTATTTTTCCAATGCAACTGTTGGCAGTGGAAACTAGAAAATTATACCACTGACACAGATATGTCAGTCTGCCGACGAGTAACTTACATTTCTTAATTCTGGTCTCACCAAATTTAGGCATAAGCCTGCTCAACATCAGTACAGCAATAGGAAGTGAGTAAAAGGAAAATCAAGAGCCCTGTTCACAATGCACCTCTTGTCCTGGTAATAAATAGCAGGCCAGACAGTAATAGAGTACTGCTATTATACAGTACAATAGCAAATGTGCTATTGTATCTGAGCACAAAACCACAAAAGCTACTACAAAAACCAGGAGGCATAACAAAGACCTGTACGTTACACTGGGGGTTGTACGCTAGTCTCTGCTATGCAGTGAAAAAGGGATTTCCATTTTCTCTAGAATCCACGCTTTTTCATTTTTCTTCATCCTTTTCCAGTGCACTTTCTTTTTCCATTTTTTTCCACATCTGTGGGGGGAGTGGGAGGAAGGGAAAGGAGGGGAAGTGTCTGTGACCTGCCCCGAAGCTGAATCCTTTATTACAGGCTGAACTTCTGACATGAAGGTTTCCAAATGGTTTCATGATTTATTTAAAGTTTGTCCTTGAATTTTACTTAAGGACCTAAGGCATGTTGCAAATGTAATTATATTATAGTCACTTTTACTTAGTGGTTCAACCAGTTACATCTTGAACTATTTCCTATCTGTTGTTTAAATGCTAAATAGAAAATAACCTTTTGCGGGCTCTAGGACAAACCATTCTGAAAAGCAATCAAGTACCATGCTGTGAAAGACAGCGCTCTGCCCATTTGTGACATTCGATCAAGTTATATTCCGAGAGCTGAAGTCACCTGTTACAAGGTGGTTTTCTTCCGACAACTGGAAGAAGCCAAACATTCACAGGCTCTGGTCTTCTTAGGGCCCTCACCCACCCCAATACCTCCTAGAGGGGCAGAAACCTGGAGGTTTCTGGAGTGCCTTCTTGATGACAACTCCATGACACAGGTGCTCAGGAAGCCAACAAGAGGAGACACTCTGCTGGACCTCATGCATACAAAACAAGGAAGACCTTGTCTGGGATGCAAAGACTGGGGGCATCTTTGGCTGCAGTGACCATGAGATGGAGGATTTCAGGATACTGAGAGGACAAGGAAGACAGCGGCATCTCCTGGACTTCAAGGGAACCGACTCCAGCCTCTTCAGAGACCTGCTTGGAAGAATCCCGTGGGATACAGCCCTGGAGAGAAGAGGGGTTCAGGAGAGCTGGTTGATATTCAAGCATCAGCTCCAAGCTCAAGCACAGTCCACGCTGATGAGTGGGAAGTTAAGCCAAGGCGGCAGGAGGATGAACAAAGGACTCCTGGCAAGACTCAGATGTAAAAAGGAAGCATACGTGAGGTAGAAACAGGGACAGGTGGCCTGGGGGGGAATATACAGGCACTGCCTGAGCTTGCAGGGATGGGGTTTGGAAAGCCAAAGCCCATTTGCAACTTAATCTGGTAAGGGACATGAAGGGCAGCAAGGTACGTGAGCAGCAAAAGGAAGACTAGGGGAAGCATGGGCCCACTGCTGAATGGGGCAAGGGACCTGGTGACAACAGATATGGTAAAGGTCAAGGTACTTCCCGCTTTCTTCGTCTCAGCCTTTACTGGTAAGACCGTCCTTTAGCAATCCCAGGTCCCTCAGACCAAAGGGGAAGTCTGGAGCAAGGAAGACCTACCCTCAGTGGAAGATCAGGCTAGGCTACTTTTAAATGAACCAGACATACACAAGTATACAGGACCTGATAGGATGCCGCCAGAAGTGCCAGTAGGCGACCGGGAGCTGGCCAATGTCACTGCAAGGCCACTCTTGATTATCTTTGAAAGGTCAGGGCAATTGGAGAAGATTCCTGGGGGGTGGGAGGTGTCAAGTAGCAGGGGGTGGAAGAAAAAGCAAGCATCACTTGCATTTTCATGAAGGAGGATTCAGGGAATGGGCTGCTCAGCCTCACCTTGATCCCTGGAAGGCGATGGAGCAAATAATCCTGGAGGTCATTTCCAAACATACTAAGGACAACATTAATGGAGCAGTCAGCATGGATTTATGGAGGGAAAGTCAGCTTGATCAACCTGATAGCTTTCTACAGTGAGAACACTGGCTCAGTGAATGAGGCAAGAGCAGTGGATGTTACCTACCTTGACCCGAGCAAGGCTTTCAGCACTGCCTCCCACCACAGCCTCACAGGCAAACTGATGAGGTGCTAGCTACACAAATGGACAGTGAGGTGGGACTGAAAACTGGCTGAACTGCGGGGCCCAAACGGTTGTGATCAGTGACATGCAGTCCAGCTGGAGGCATGTTTGCTTTTTAATAAGGACAAAAACAGGATAGCTGGCAGTACTGCTCGAGTATTTCTCATTCAGCATTGGGAAGTCCTACCCGTGACTACTTATGCTTGGTCAGACACATGGTTTCTGCTGCTACAGATCAGTCTGTTCTAGCTGAGGAATGGCTCCCAAGGCTACTGCTCCTCTGTGCTTAATTAGAAATTCCGTGAGACCTCGTAACTCTGACGTATTCACATAATGAGAGTTATACATCATTATGTAAACATAGAGAAGGTATAAAATATGTCCTTATAATGGAATTTCTAAAATAGCATTCAAAAATCCACATGTATAATAACAAATAGCTATTAAGTATTTAGAATTTTATGTAGAGGGAAAAAAGAAAGGAACTTCATGTACCATGGAATTAGAGTCACCCTACAAACAGGCTTTTGCATTTTATCCTTGTGCAACAGCAAAGCAACCTGCTTCACGTTATTATGGATGATTTCATAGCCAAACCTTTGTAACCCTTCCCTTTGAAGGTAATGCCACTGCTTCAGTGAAACGTAACATGTACAAAGGGGAACGTAACCTCTTGACAGGCAAGACAAGACCCTGCCATCAGGCTGAAAAGATGGAATTTGTTTGCTGTATTAAATGGGATTACATTAAGAAAATAAAAATCAACAGAATACAAACTGTTTTATTTTGTATAAACTGAAGCTTTTTATCCGAGCGCTCCCTCTCCTGACCCACGTCCTAAGTGTGGCAACACACAAATGCACGCTCGCAAGCTCTCAAACTGGGATCCAAGCAACAGAAGTTTGCACGGAAGGATTTTAATTAACTTCAGAAATCAGGCATGCTTCCCCTCCAGACAGGTCCACACAAGGAAGAGACAAGTGAAATGAGGTTTGCCATGCTCCGAGGTTGTCAGGTGCAAATCAGCTCTGATCCAACAGGTACATAACGACAGGTACAAGTGCAACAGGCAGGGACTTAGCTCAGAGAACAACAGCCTACACAGCTACCACGGGCTTCCAGACCAGAGCTGGATGATGCCTGGCCAACCCATATCAGAAACAAAGGAACTTGAAGTTTTCCTCGGGGTTTCTTTTAGGATGCTAAATTAGGAAGAATATGATTTTGACTCTTCACGCAGTCAGGATCAAAACTGTCCTGTGCCAACCTCGAGAAGATCCAGAAGAATTTCAACTCAGCTTGTCGTATTTTAACATCAACTGAAAGGTTCTTTTTTCCCCCCACTCAAATTTGTCCTAATTTTACTTAAGCTTTAACATCGTGCTGGTAGTAAGAGGAATTGCTTGCCTGCCTTCTGATCTGCAGCCCCTTTCCAATCTGCTTCCCCAGAGGGGTGTGGGGGATCAGTACCATGCATGGGCTGCAGAAAGTGAACTACAGACTTGTCAGGACAAGGGTTCTCCTTGCATACATCTGTGTAATTCCTGGCATAACACAGCCTTAATTAAATAGGATCACTAAGCATTGCTAAAAATGTATGAGTTGGGTAAAAATCAGGAAGTAAAGAACAGGGGACTTACAGTGCCTCCTTGTCCAGCTCCCCGAGTTCGTGACCTGGGAGTCCATTATTCCTTTAACTTCTTATAATTATTTCTCCTGACAGCTTTGTAGTACAGACTTTCTAAACTGAAGATTAGCGAAACTGAATCCAAGTGAGTGGTGTTCACAGGTCTTTGGTTGCAAGATAGATCTGAACGTCCTGGTACAATTAGCTGGGCCATGGCACAAAGGCTCAGTATTTTCTGGTACTTTCCCTGTTCTTTGTGGCACACAAGGTGTAGAAGTGATACTCACAGTAGATAAAAAGCAGGCTATGATCTTGGCACATGAAAGAGGCTAAATACTTCATCAGCATTATTACTATGGCTATGTATATCACTTAATTCACACATATACCTTCCTAATGGTTACTTTAGGAAGCGCACCACAGTGACCGTGATGCAGGACGAGCAGTGCAAAATACAACCTTTGAGCAATTCTCGCAAAACCTGAATGGTGGAAGAGAACACACTGATGCCATAGCAGAATTTGGTTTGCCTACAATTTCAGCATATCTAGCCACTATAGCCTTTAGTCACCTTCTTACCTTTCCATTCGTTAAGGCCGTATTAGCCCTAACACCCCAAGTACCAGCCCTAATGAAACCACCACACCAACACTGTACGCTAAAAAGCTTCACAGACACCTAGGCTCATCCCCTATGAATCCACCCCTTTCTTTTCCTTAAATCCACTTACACTTTTGACCTCCAGCGCATTCTGTCTTCCTGATCTAATTATGCATCGTATGAAAATGCACTGAGTCAGGATGAGTCATTAGAGCTGCCTTCATTAAAAGCAGCATTCCCTGTTTGGGCAGCATCTTACAGCTCTCCTTGCTTGCAGCAGGAAAGCGACCTCCTTTTGCCCAGTTTAAGGGTTCAGGTTCACTGTAATTCAGTGCGATTTTTTTAATGAAAGGAAAAGATACTTAATATTTGCAATTACAACTTTTGAGGTCTAAACTTACAGTAAAGGTCTGAGGAGCGGGGTTATTACATGACAAGTTGCATTACTGAGCCTTCCTCAAACTCTTCTTCAAACTTCAAGTGAACAGAGAAGTGAGAAGGAAACACCTTTGCCTTCCACAGTTAATGCAAACTTTTCAAAAGACAAGCACTTCTTTAAATGGTTCTCTCTTTCAGTGACCATAACAGAGCACCTGATCACTTCTTCCCCCCAAATAGAAGCATTCTCAGTTTTTGTTGTGTAGAAAGAAAAACTCTTGCCTCAATTACTTGAAGTCCTAGCATTGCCAGCAGACATTTGTTTCGCTGAGGCTACCCTGCAAACTTGACAAACTGATCAGAAGCTTAGAAACAGAGACCTGGCTTTCCCCTTCCAAACTAGGAACCAAACCTCAAACAATTATAACCCCCAAACCTTGATGAACTTGAAAGCAAAATTTTCAATAGAATTTCCGAAAACACTTAGATCAGGCAACTCACATAACTTGTAGCTGAAGAAACATTAAAAATGTAATTACTCTTCTTTGCAAGGTCACACTGAACACAAGCGGACGTTAATGAAGTATTAAGCTGGATACACAGGTGCACACCAGGATTTTCCAGAAATTTTAAGACACTTAAACATAGCTGAAAAGCCTGGGATTGGAGAGGTATTCACAAAAGTGACCTGAGGGAGGGAGGCTGTTGGCTCCAGGCTGCCTCAACCATCAGTGGAGAGGCTCATTCAAAGGATAAATCCGAGCACCTACAGCTAGACACATCACACCTCCTCTTGCCCACTCCCATCTCCTCACCAGGCACAGTACCTCCTCAGAGCCCATGCGAAATACAGAAAACCCATCAAGTCTACTTTACCACGTGTTCAGTTTCTGAACTGAATTGTGAACAATGTTTTCTAACTGAACTCTGGTTGTCATCCAATTATAGCTTTCTACACATCCCCAACAAAATATCATCCAATACATACATTAATTCATTACCATTTTCACTTGAGTTAAGCAATTTAAGAAAATAATCAATGCATGCTAAGGTATGAAATGGTTAAGAGAGCCCCAATTACAACACTGTACCAAACCCTGTCACGCCTCTGCCTGTTTTCACGTTAACTTGTGTGCAAATGCATGTTCTTTGGGCAAAATAGCAGAGGAGAAGAGACTGAAATGATGAACTTTCTTTTGAAGCTCCCTACCTGTTCATTCTAATCTCTAGTTTCACTTATGTTGACTGACTGATCCTGGCACACCGAGTCCCAGAGGAAGTACCGATTCGTCTTTAACCGTATTCCACATCAGATGCACTTTCTAAACCCTTTCAATAGATGATAATTAAACACACTTACAGGTCTCGCAGAGAGGTATGGCACTTGCACAGATCAAGCAAAGGCAGTCAGACAGCTGCTATTCCCTTCGCTACCTGGGCAGGGAGCTCTCACATGGCAGCAGACTGGCCTTGCGGCCATTTCACCTCTCTCAGAAGTTGCATGCTTGCTTTTAAAACACCGCCTTAAGTTTGTCATATACACTGTTCAAAGGCTGCCTAAGCAGGCTTCTCCTTTTTCAACGTGGGTAATATTTATTGCAGTCCGAGCTTCGCACAGGAACAGACACTATGACCTTGCCTTGTTCTCTTTTCCGAGTTTGGTTGCCTACGAGTAACGATTTCTGTGTGACACTACGTTACTGAAGAGTGAAGGTTTTTGAGTATCTACTAGTCTTTTATTGAGGTTCTCCCTGTGCTTGCACAGGGAGAATAAGCACTTATTGATCTATGCCGTACTATAGGCACGAGGGGGGAAGGGGAGGAGTAAAAAACTAAAATAAAATAAATCTTTTTACCATTCTCAGACAGGAATGCTATTGTGCCACCCCTACTATGTGAGCTTTGTTCTGTTTGATTTTCTAATTAGCTATTCTTATCAGGCTTAGATGCTAAATGCACAGCTGTGACTATAGAGTGAGGACCCAGCTGGCAGTAACCAGTGGTGCCTAATACTGAGCTTCGTTTCAGATAAACAAAGTACACAAATACAAACATAACCGGGTTTAATATCCGAAGCTTTCCCTGTTCAGCTGCTCGATTCAAATGTGTAATAGCACAAATGTCTGTTCTTTGAATATGGTTGCAAACCACCGTTCCCCAATGGAGAGCACAGGCATACTATGCAGCTTCTACTACAAAATGCTACTTAGAGTAGACAAAACCAGATCTATTTCAAAATAAATAAATAAGCCACATGAAGTGATCTTTAGAAAGGAGATACTGATAAATAAACAGAAAGGTACACAGACCATTTTTATTAGAGTCCTAACTTTTCTGGCATCTTCTAAATAGTACTTCTCTCCTGTGAAATATTCAAATGCTATACTAATACATTTTTAACCTCATTTCAAATTTTACTAAAAAACAACGTTTCAGCACAGGCGGTTAAAGGTCTTATAGATGCTATTATACGACCTTTACCATCACTGAACAAACAGGGTCCTATCATATAATCTGAAAGCTAGAAAATAACTTGTCAGTCTACAGCAAACCCAGAGAAATGCCTTCACTTTAGGCAAAGTAAACTGTTTGTATTTACTTGCCATGAATTTGTAAGTCAGTTTACAACCAAAAACAGGGTGGTTTTTTTTTTTAGTTGCTCTAACAAGCAAAGGACATGGGACAGCACAGCAAACACCCAACTGAACCGAGCAGAGGATGATGGCTTGCACCTCCCTGACTCAACGCATGCAGCTGCCTTCTGCTGGCTCAGCCAAACATCTCCGCATCGGCTAGCGCATGTGTCACACACTGAAGGTTATTTTTCCACTAACTAAATCCCTGCCTTTTAAAAGCAATGGCCACGAGGCAAACGTGCTCATCCCATTTTATCAGGGTTTGCTCCTTTTCATATCACGGGGCTCAGTCAGCTCAATTAACAGCACCCATGCTGCTCCCAACCTGGACAAGATCCTTCCCCACCCCACCATTTCCCTCTGGATTAATTGCAAGTTAATTTTCTCTTTCCTCAGGTACAAGTTGGTGTCAGCCACCAACTTCCTCTGTTGCAAACTTGTAACTAAACGTATTTTTTCTGGTCTCTCCCCCTCTCCTCTCCATTTAGCCCGCTGTCTGAGGTCAAACTGAAATTTCTAGAAATGAAACAGAAAGGTGGGGTATTTGTAAAATCTCAGTAAGTTTACATCTTGTCTTCCCTAGATATACTCATGTTGGCTGACCTGCGCCGTATACTATTAAGATGCTGATAAATCTCATTCTATTCATGAGATCTACCATACACAAAGTTCATGCAGTTAATATTCACATTATTTTTTCGTATTTTGTAGTTCATATTGGCATAGAATAAGATAATCCCAAAAACAATACTTTGTAGACACTAAAAAGCATACTCAGATTATGGCATTAGACTGAATTCCTCTATTTTCTTGCTGGTTAAAGCCATGCTAATGCTCTGGGTTGGGAAACAAACTGCAAGATCCGCACTGTTTTCTATTAGGGCCCCAAGCACTACTAAGTGCACTGTCATCACATATTCATCTAACCATGCTGTCGATAAAGTGCTTCTTCAATAATATTAGACACAGATTCATCAGCCCTGCTGAAATACAGACTTCTTCCTTTTATGTTTCTCGCTAATTATTTGGTATATATACACTGCATATTTGGCTTATCAAAATGCATTGGGGGAAAAAAGGTCTTTAAAGCCTTATGAAGCTTTTCAACATCTAAAATGTTGCATTTTCTTGTCCCTGACCTCTACTGCCTTTTCCCATTTAACATCCAATACCAACAAAATGTTTAAGTCCATTTAACTTTGAAGAGGAACGACATTCAGACTCAAACACGCAGGCAAGGAATACAGTACCGCAAGCCTTTGTCTCTCCTCCTGTAACTCAGCCCTCTCTAGAGTTACAGGCATATCCAATGAAGTCTCCGAGAACAGAGTCTACCTAAATCTAGAGGTCAACCAGAAAACTGCCACGCAAGTACTTCCCTGATGCAATACTCTCCATCAAAAATCCATTACTCACTGGACCTTTGGCAAGCACCCTGGGAAAGCAACCTTGTCTTTCAAATGAACGGAAGGTAGTCGAAAATAAGAAGCTTGCCCTTCAAGGAAGGTTATTAAAATCACTGCATAGAGTAGCAGGTGCAGCAGAGGTATCCTCAAATCCAGGATTCAAATTAAAAACCTTGTTGACGTGACCCCAGAGGCAATATTCTGTTAAAAAATACCAAAAAAAGTTCACTTTCCTAAGCATGAAGTTCAATCGTATAACTTGCAAGCATACACAGAGAAGTTTAGGATTATTAAACGTAAATGCAAGGCAAGGTTTTGCCAATCCTCCTACTGTTTCAGTAGCTGCATATGTAATAGAAAAGCTGCACAAGTGACAGTTAAGAAAAGACAGTTTTAAGTATGGAGACTGTTTTTACTTACTCCATCTATAGAACATCGGGTCAAATTAAATTGCAGCGAATACAGTAAGAAGGAAATCGAAGAGAAGCCGAATTTTAAATCCAGACCTCTGCATTACAAATACTGACATACAGCCCCATCCATAAATCCACATTATAAACTAATTTAGGTGGGAAATTCTGTCTTTCATTGTTCCAGTACAACACCTGCGCTCTGTGGATGGTAGGAGATATAATTCTAGCCTCCAGCTTTGATTTAATAATAGCAAGTTCTTCTTCATTTCCTCTTCAGATTAAATAGCTTTTCTTTCTCCCTGGAGCTTACCTCCTCCCTTCTCTTTTTTCAATATTTATAAATACATAAATACACACATGTGCGTGTATGTATACACACACATAATATATAAATATTCTATAAAAATATGTGTATATTTTAAACAGGCCACCAGTCATCACCCCTTCTTTAACAAGCTTAAGGTTCTGAGCCTGCGGTTAAGCGGCAAGATCTCACACCCTTCAATAAGACCTCCCTAATCTCCTCTTCTGCTCCTCCACTTGCTCAGGGTGACCAGAATTGCCCTCAGAAACTGTCAGGAGGTCCCCATCTACACGTGTCCCCCCTCATCTTTGTGCAAAAAGCATGAGGAGAGACCAAGCACCACAGCGGCGCTTGCTGAGCAATTCCCCGTTTTCAGCTCTTAACGGGGCCCCTGCTCCCTCCAGGTCTGGATGCAGGCAGGGCTGCCAGCGCGGGCAGCGCAGCGCTACGCAGGATGAATCCCCGCAGCAGCTGCCAGGTTATCTGCCTCCACCTCCCCAGACCAGGGTTATCCGACCGCAGCACAGCACGCTGCCCCGCAGCATCCCCTGGGCAGGCTGCGCACAGCCCGGGAAAACTCCGGGAGACAGAATGGAGCTACAACCAGCAGCAAAACAGCAGGTGAAGGTTAATACTCAATTACAGAGGTGTATTGCTGCGTTAAAAGTTAATCATACTCAGAAGTTTTAAAAAACAAACAAAAAAATAAAAGCATTAGGACAACACTGTTAACAGCGGAACTTCTGTTCAAGGTGTTGTTGTGACCCACAACAAACTCCCTGTCAGGATATGAAAGACAACTTTACTTCAGGCCATCTGTAAAGTACAGCCACCAAACCTGGGCACTGAAAAAATTACTGTACACCAGGTTTCAGCCAAACATGAATTGACTCCCTGAAACTATGATTCCCTTGAAGGCAAGCTTTTAATGAGAAGGGCATTATTTGCAAGACAGATGCTTTTTTAGGCAGAGAAGCTGAAGATACATTACTGACTTTCCCAGCACTACTTCAAAAGGTCAGGTAAGAGGTGCTTGAAGCCACGCCACAGAAAAAGTTACATACCACCTGCTCTCAGCCACTAACACCGGGGCAGGGGGCCAGGCGTGGGACCGTCCCTTTCCCTCCCCATCTGTCACTTTCGGTTCCTCCTCTGAAGCCTCCATCCTCTCCTGGAGGGCCCCGCCACAGACACCTCACCACCCCAAACAACGGGTGCTAACCCAACACTAACCCAGCCACAGCATATATAAATGCCCAAACAGATTATTAGCCAAACACGAGTTATCCACTTCACTTGAATAACCTTTAAGCAACTAGGACTTCTGAAAAGAAAAGTTGGCTTGATTACAAAGATTATTTTTTGAAAGTCAATAATATTAATAATTAGGTTTGCTGCTCTTAAATGTCAGCTTTGAACATGTCCCAATTTCCCAGATTATACAAACATGGTGTTCAAACTCAAGCACATTCCAAATACTACAAAGTATGCCTTTGGAAATAAGTTCCTATCTTCTGTTTCTCTACATAATGTTAGAAATTATCCTACAGTACGCTAGAGAAGTAGACCATGGAAGAAACACGAGCTCGTTATTTGTCCTACATACAAGTCAGTCTTAAAAACTTGCAAGTGACACTCACAGTTAAAAGCACCACACATAACCAAAGTGAATAAGTCTTGTTGATTTCTGCATTCCAATACGAAAATGATGAATTAGAATACTGAAAGTCAGAAAGCCTGTTTATAACAGTAGCTTATATTTACTTACAAAAAAATCAAAGAGGTTAAGAAATGTAGTAAAATACCTTCTGTTGCTTTTAACTTTCATAATTTGACCTATGTAACATCCAAGGTCTGAACCTTGTGTTTTCCATTCCTGATATACACAACCATTTGAGCTGAAGAAATAGCCGCTTCACACCACTATCCACGCACCAAGTGAACTTGCTTTTCGATGGACAGCACAGGTTTGCTGAAGAGGTTTGGTGGTTTTTCATCAGGTCACTGGATGCCAGCTTACGTTTGGCACATGTACTTGGAGGACCTGCCTGCCTTGACCAAGTTCTACTGGAGATACTTAACTGACTTCCAAAATCAGCCCTGCATCCTTTTCCCCCGTGTCTTACACTACACAGGTAGATGCTGAGTCACGGATCTTCCTGAATTTAAAATGCAGCAGTATAGCAGGAATAGACATGGTTAATCAACCTAGCCATAGCGTAACATCTCAGGCTGGGGACTACGGCAGTTTTATGACTGTGGGTACTTGAAGAGCTCAGGCAAGACTTACTTGCGTAGCAAAAGATCAATTGTTGGGAAGGAAGAAGCTTTACGTAGAAATATTTTTCAGAGCCAAAATACACGATCATATGGTTCAGCACAGAATTTACACAGTGCCCCATAATCTCTATCATCCTTAAAAGACTTTTTGCCTCCCCAGCCGACCATTACATGCATTTTAAAACAGCTCTAGATTTGCTTCACATCACCAGAAATTTACTGTCAGAAGCAGCTCTAAAGAACTATTCCCCAGCTTTTAAAAAAGATAATATGATGGTGCTAGGCCATGCGCAAAAATCTATTGCTACAGTCTGCAAAAGCTTATAGACAGTGTCCTTGAATTTGAATGAAGGAGAAAAATCTGATTGAAGGAATAAAACATCTCTTTCTTCTTCCACCCAATTTTAAAGATAAATACCAGGATCAGCTAAGAGACACCTAATAAACGTACATCTGTCAGCAAGACTCAGGAAAAAAAAGACAACTTTTTAGCGAAGACATTTCAAAGCCACCAATTTGTTACATAGATCTAGATCTATATATTACAAGATTAGATAAGAGATCTACAGGGAGGAACAAGCATGTTACCGTAATTATTATTTGTTGACAGCTACGGCTGAAAGAACAGCTTCTACTTCTGAAACGTGAACACCCTCCTTTACAGCATAAGTTTAATTTACTCAGGTACAGAAGAATTAAAAAAAAGGAACTGCCATTTGTTTCCCTTTTCCTATCAAGAACAAACGGCATTCAGTCCAAAGAAGTACCTCGAGATCAGCGTTGAAGAAAACGCATTGCGTTACACAGAGGTAGTTATGAAACTTTAAAAGCTGTGCAGATGTGAAAGAGAAGCAGCTCCACTTAAAAACTACAGGGTTGCATCATTTTAGTTTGCGATTTATTTTTTTTGTAAACACTACCACAGATTCTCTCAAGTACAAGGGTATCTAAACCGCAGGATCCAACCTATGTCCAAACGCACCTACATCATCATGGAGTTGATGGAAGGGAATCCTTTTGAAACACTGTTCAGCTGCTTTTCTTGCAGGGAAGAAGCCTGGTGTCTTCCAGTGCCCTCTGCCCCCTCGCTCACCAGGGACCAGGTATTTCCCAAGGCAGCAGCTTGTAGCACCTTTTGGGTTTCTACCCTGATTGAAGGACATCTCTTATCAGGCTGATTAATGCCTAACTACGTATCAAACTAGTCACGAGATATAAACACCATAGCAGAGGTTTCCCCATTGTTTCTTAAAATGTGTGTTACTTTAAAAAGCCAGCTTCATTCAGCTTCACAAGACCCCTCAGGAGAAGTGTAATAAGAGGCAGAGGAGCCTTTTACTTTCCTAATGGCCACTGCCAGTTATCTGGAAAATACTACCAGGTAACACCGTACACTTAATAGTTTAAGTCAGCCATGACCTTAAAGACTTGATATTTGGTCTGTCTCTAGCTTTTGATCTTTTAAGGCTAATTCTGCTTGCACTGTCCTCTGTGCAATTCAAAATACACTCTTTTTGGAGTTAACTATAAAGACCCTGGAGTCTTTCCCACGTGCATGTAAGATTTTATTCACTTATGGGTAATGGGTGCAGCCACATTAACCATTTCCTTGTCTTTTACAGAGCACGCTATTTACACAAGAAGAACTGTCTAAATCCACATGCTTTAACGAGCAAAAATAGCACACGAGCTACCACAGAAAGACTCCTAACTGTGCTGTGTCTATTGCCTACGCTGAGCTTTGCAAAGCAATGATCAGCCCTTCTACCACGATGAAACACAGTGACACAAGTTATGCTCAGCTTCATCCACCTGCAGCAGGGATCAGAAGAGCACAGGAGGAAATCTGCCATCATCGGGAATTTCAGTCGCTGACTGACACACCGCCTTCTCTGTGAAGGGCAAGACTAACCCTGCTACAACCGAGGAGAAAGCTCCCAGCTGCCCGCGCCATGCCGCAAGGCGCCGCAGGGAGCCCGGCAGAGCCGTGACCTCCAAAGGACCCGGTGCCCTCCTCGCTGGCTCTTGGCTCCCGCTCCTCGGCATGCTGATCACTGCAGCCGCGCCGAGGGACACTGCGCCAAGCGCAGACTGACATCGGGACGCAGCCTTAGCGGGAGAGCAAAAAGAAGGATTGGAGCCCGGCAAAGGCTTCCCGAGGCATCTGGGCAGGCTGCAACCCAAAGACACATTTGCAGTTCGCGTACCACAGCCGGGTGCTGCGCGCTGCAGCCATAATTGCTATAGAGGTCAGCAGCAGCTAAAAGTCATGCCTGCCACACGAGCTAACTGCATGATCAGCTACTGCTGGTTTCTGATCCGTGCCAGGCAGTAAGGATACACACCGGTAAGACCAGTTCCCTTCACAGGTGACACACGAGATGCACAGCTAACATACAGCTCCAGCAGGGACTGCAGCCTGCCCCTCCCTGAGCACCGTGTCAGCACAGCAGAGGCTCTGCATAGACACTCCAGCAGCTTGACTTTGGCTACATAGTCTATTGTGGTCCCCGGTCTGAGCGTCCCCCCCACGAAGCACGTCCCTTAAAGCCCTCCAAAATGCCAAATGCTGCTACAGACCCTTATGTCTCCTATCAGACACCAGCAAGCATTTGGTTCGCAGGTGAAAAAAAAGCTTCCTGCTTAACATCCTCCAAAATAAATCTAGTCTACCTGCACCAAAAGCACTCTACAAAGGGAACCCACAGGCGGAAGTGGGGATGATTGGGGGATTTACAAAACCCTTCCATTGCCCTGAACCAAAATATTAATGTAGATGGGACAGGGGCAGAGCAAAGCAAGAGTCAGGTTTGTTTCCCCTCACACACACACACACTGTTACATGACATGGATATTCAGTACCCCCTTAAAGCTGTGTTTTTCTAACTTTTCTTTAAAGAAAGTTTAAGGAAAACACACATGCAGACTCTGAGCAACCACAAAACACATCCCCCAGAACTAAACAGCCATCCTGTAACAGTTTAAAAGGGCTTGACCCTTGTCTTCACTTCGATTGTTTAATTATTACTCTCTGCCTTTTCTTTTTAAGATGTTACTTATTAGCAGAAAACTAGAGCTTTTCAGTTATGTACAGGAATTCTGATTCGGTTAAACTACTTTTTTCCTTTTTCACACACCCACCCCCCACCTGCCAAACAATAACAAACTCTGCCAACAAGGCAGCAGTGCCACTGCTGAGGTGCCGGAGTATTTTGTGTCAAGCAGGTATTTTGGACTTGAAAAAACAACACTGACTTTTTTGCTAATACTATCACAGAAGAAGTGGATGAGGCTACTTATAAGCAGTTTTGGAGAATGTAAGACCTGAATGGCTTGTAATAGTAACTTAAATTCGTCTGTTAAAGCTGTTGTCTCCAGCCACGTGCCCCTCTTTTCTGATGATCATCTCTGGGCAGGAACATGGCTTTCGTTTACGAGGCAGCTCCTGAAGCATCACCATTTCCAGCCCAGCACAGAAACGTGAAACCAGCTCTGCTTCTGGCTTACCTTAATGCACCAGGCTAAAAGCCGGAGAAAACAAATTGGCAAAGGCTCCTGCCTTGGAGGTGCCGCAATAGCTGAAAACAGTCGCAGCACTAGCTATCCAATTTTAATCTGCCAGAATAAAGCAACAGTTATGAATTTTATCTAACTGTTCAGTAAAAACAAACTGATTGCCCAATAATTTACCTACAGTACATACCACAGCGGATTATGCGTAACAGTTTAGGCATGGACAAATTATATGATAAAAGGTTAACACACTCACTTTGTCTCTCTCACATTCAGTCAACTCCCGTGCTTAGAACACTAAGAATGAATTGCCCAATAAAACTGAAGAGAAGGTAAATAATGCCTCAGCTCACAAATAATTACAGGATTCCCCTCTCCCCCCCGCCCCACTGTAATAAGTATTTGCCAGCATGTACTCTACCTACAGGTCTATTTCAAGGTCACTGTCAGTCTGGTTATATTAAGCATTTTATTTACTATTCCACCTTCTTGCATCGTAAGATATTGTAACAGGTTCACATCTGTGGTTCCAGAGTAAATTTAGAAAGTACACAGAAAAATATTCTCAAAAGGCTCCAAATATATATTTATATATGTGTGTACAAATATATATCTATACACACACACCCCCCTATAGCAAAACATTGAAAGAAAACTGCTCCTTTTATTTTCTTCCGCTCCATTTTACAGCAAAGAAAGTACCTGCTTTTGAGGACAGTTAAGTTTTTACCCTAAAGACCAATTCACAGAGACAAAAAATAGACAATGTTGACATAGTGCCCAAATTTATCATGTAACAAAGACATTTTTCTTCTTGCAGAACAAGAAAATACCGGTTTGCAAAATGAAGAGCTGAAACTCAATGCAGCCAGCAAGGTTTTCCCGGAGAAAATAGGGCTGAACTTTGTTTAGACAGCACAGGGCTACCTTTAGTCTGCTTTCCCCGGCTATCTGTGCAGCCTGACACTTTCTAAACACAAACACGTTAACAAACACACAGGAAGAACCAGTTAGAAGCAGCACTGTTATGGCCATCTCTGATGACACCTTGGAGAACAGACAATAGCATATGTTGGGATATAACCAGTAGCATGTTCAGAGTGCGATCCAAGTGCCCGCTTTCATTCAGCTCAGGTGCATTTAAAGTTGAACAGGGGAGGGAAAAAGAGATGAGGGAATCGGCTCAGATGCTCCGCATCCTGCAGCCCAAATCAGAGAATTGTCTGTTTCCGAGTTGGTGAAAAAAGGTACTGCTAAGTCAAGACACTACCAACAGCACAAAGAAAAACAAAACGAAAACACCCCAGCTTTCCACAACAAATTTTCAGGCTAAAACAGATGAAAAGTGGGCCTAGCAGTTTTCATGCAAAAAGCAAAGGCTGAACGAGGCGTTTTTAGAAGCAAATTGCTGAGCACTGCAGGTCTACCTACCTATTTATCACCCAGCCAGAAGCATCCATTAATAATCACCTCCAACTCCAGATCTATTTGTTTATGGATACATAAATAGAAGTGTAAGTGACATGGTTTTCTGTGAAGTTTGGTTCTGCCTGTCACTCTCCATTGTGTTGCTGAACAGAGGCATTCTTGGATATCAGGTATCAAAGATCACATGGTACACTGAAGTAACCAAGCTTAATCATTAATCTGTGCAGCCAGGATTTCTGGAATCAATTCAGCCACTATTACTATTTCAGTCTGAAGTTCAGTACCTGATGGCCAGTAAGTGTAGAGTAAAAATTCATATCCGAGTACAGCAGTGGTGCCATTTATGTCAACTCACATCATCTCCATCTCTCGGCCTATACACAGTTTCTTCATGCTTATATATACACCTAGTTTTAAAGACGTTTTTACCTATCAAACCAAGGGAAGCAAACTCTCCATAAAAACACTAATACCATGAAATTAGATAGTATAACCTATCAGCTGGCTTTTTCAAGCGTAAGCAGTATTCATCCGTTCTCCCTTCTTCCCCTTTTTACCCACACCTGGTTAGAAGCTATAGATGTAATTTCCAAGACAGCACGCGCTGTTTTTCCCTCCACTGACCATTAAGCACCTTACTCAAAAGCAAAATACTTCCTGCAACCACTAAAGACTCATTTTGATGAGTTTGTGTCTGACAGTTCCCCTCACCACCACCCCAAGCTACTTCCAGTGACTTCAAGGGTCTATTTCACCAAGCAACAACAAAAGACACTGGATCCCATTTGAAATTCACTGCTTAAAAACTGCCACTCATCATATGAGGTCAACCAGATACCACAGAAATTACTGTAAAGCTCAGCAAACCTTACTTCTGGCAGAGGGCTGGCCGGTTTGGTTAGGATTCCTCCCACATAAACAACATTGGGTAGCGTAGGTCTTGGAAACTCCAGTGCTACATCAGTACAAAGCATCCACAGGCTGGATCCATGAACCAAGTCATACATGGACCGTTCTGGCAGAACCTTGTATTTCTGCATTATCCTTTCGTATTTTGGCAGAACCAAAAAACTGACTCCAAATCTTGAAATAAGATAAACAACAGTATTTTTAATCCTCTCAAATAGGTTCATGTGATCTGTGAGCAGCGAGTTAAATTCTGGAACGTAAGACAGGGGAGCTGGAGCACCCACTTCTGCTGGATACCAGAGGCCAGTGGAAAAGACAGCATATTTAACCCCTAAAAGATGAGCTATAACAAATCCACACATCTCATTGGGATCTACCAGAAGCAGGTCAAATTTTTCCTGTTTCAGGGCACGCATGAGGTTTCGGTTGCCAACAATCATGTCACAGTTCTTGGAATAGTGGTCCAGGATATCGAACAGTTCAAGAGCCGTCAGTCTCCCAGAGAAGATACTCCTCATCTTGGACTGGAGAAAGTCATCCGAGGTGCTGCTGTTAAAGATCCCTGGGTAGCGCTGAAGTCTATAGTGATTAGATGGAGGAATCTCTCTGCCCTCAGAGAGGAGAAACACTGTCTGGTGACCTTGGTCATGCAAGGCTGAGGCCAGAGTCTTGAAAATATAAAGATGGCTTTCAAACATAATTGGCGGCACAACAACGATTTTGGCAGCCCTTGCTATCCCGACAGCACTCCACAGGAGAATGAAAGCTGGAGCGTACGGCTTCATAGCTGAAAAGAGAAATAAAAGCATTACATCAACAGAAAACAGGTTTGTATGCTACCTGGGAATTTAAAAAAAGTTATTATGTGGCTGCCCCATGAAAGCTAATCACATCTCCCTATTTCAAAGACACCTTTGCAGCAGTCACGAGGAACAAGAGAGCCACCAGGCTTCAGAGTGCATTTGGTAGCGCTTCGTATCCAGCGAGATCTGCCTTTTCCCCTCCCCTCCCATCTGGCATTAGGGGTAGACAAGAGACTTCTTCCAACACAGATACCGATAGGGCACCTGCATTAAATGGCAGCAAAACCAACTGAGACAATGAGGTCGGTACCCTCCACAGAGATACCGCGTGCACCGCGTCCAAATTACAGATGCCATCCAACAGCTGTGAGATCTTGAAGTCAGCCCTGAAAGCTAGATCCTGCTACATTTGGGATTATATTTACAAGCACAACTGCGTTATTCTCATTGTAACATATTAAGTGACTAAGAAAGATGCTAAGTTCAAAGACCCAAAGGCTAAAATCCTGTATTCACACGAGACCCAAAGGATGCACTGGTGATTTTCAGTGCATAGGACATAAGAGGACTCTTTTATAAACACAATTCAGTCTTGCCCCCTCAACTGGTACTTCTAGTATGTCCATTTTAATTTTGTAGTTTTGAGCGCGCCACGCTTCACACTACCATTAACATGGTTACAAGCACTTCTACTGCAAGGTCTTGGCTGACAGTCACCCACAGCTTTCAAGCTGTCCTCCTTCAAGTTGAAACTCTCTATTCTGATTTAAGGATAACATTTTCCGCCATTTTGTCTTCATGTAAGCCAATGGGAATAGACAAGATTTTTTTTTCCCCCTCCTAAAAGGACAGGCAAATTCATGCCATGTTTTTCTTTAGTATCAACACTGATCAGACACGTGGGGGTGGAAAGTCAAAATCTGGCAGGAAGACACTACCATCGAGTAAGAACCAACTTAACTACTTTGAGCTTTCAAAATTACACTTTGTGTACGAGACCAAGTGAAATAACTGGAGTTAGTACTACATACAGGAACATCGCAACTTCCACTGAAGCACTTCTAGAAGTACTTGATTCTGAACCTACTTAAATCAGCACTTAGGCATGCACTCAAGCACGAACTCTAACCTATGCCGAAAACCCCACTGCCGTCTAAACACACACAGCTGCTG
>NW_008824233.1:467057-484682 GCF_000699105.1 Pygoscelis adeliae | reverse complement strand
AAATACTATGCCCCGCTCCATGTCTTGGTGAGTAAAGCCTGTAAAACATTGTATGCACCAGATGAAAGCAAAACGCATTAGAAGCATAGAGAGGGCATGTCAGAAAGCTCCTCAGTCACTTTAACCCTCCCGGGACGGAGAAACAAGTGCAAGCCAAAGCAAGCAATCTGCTCTTTTCTCATGCCAAACCAATCCACGTGGAAACCCGAGTCCACTGCAGTGTCCTTTATAAATAAACACAACCGAAACAGGTAACACCGCTACTCAGTCCTTGTTATCTCCTTACAGTGCAGTCTTATAACCCTCCTACAACAGATTGCTCAGGACTTTTTTTTAACGTTATGTGGGTTACCAGCTCACCAACAGAGCATCTCATACTTGTATTGCTCCTATATAATCTTGAGCTTTCTGAATGATGCCCCCATTTTCTCCTACTCCAGCTTCTGCAAATGGCTTGACTTTGAAACATTTATAAGCATGCACCAAGCCCAAGTAAAGTTGGAAAATCACCACAAGGTACATTGACTATTTAAATCAAGTTTCCCACATGAAAAGTTTTCTTACTGGATTTGAAGCATCCTCCACACTTGATTTGAGAAAATGTTAGCCTAGGAGATTACCAACCATCACTTAGAGAACTCTACCGATTTTAAATTAATTATCACCAGCAGTAGCGCATGCACAAAAAATTTCATTCAGGCAGAGACATATGTTTTTCGGGGGTTTTGGATTTTTCTTTCTCAAGACAAAGCCCACAGCACAAAGATGCACAGCAAAACCTTATGGTACCCATGGGCAAGTAGCGATGAACTCAAATACGGAAAATTTATTGAGATCTCCACACCACCACCACATCCACAGGCTGACGAAGCGCTCTGGGAAGTCTCGGAGGCTTTGCTGTTTCTAGGCACAAAGCTCAATTTTACAGAGATAACACTTTAGGGGAAGAGGGAGGAAATGACTTATTGGTAATATTTGCAGCAGCATATGAAATTTTCACTATACTGCACCACTGTCTGATATCAGGAGACATCAGTTTGTTTAAGCTGCCTCAATTAGAGTGTTGGAGATGACCCTAAAACATCTCCTCGGTGAACAGCAGTAGTTAAATCGAACTGAACAGCAACCCTATTCACTCTCCAATGAAGTTGGAAAAAGCATTCTTACTACAAGAGAAACAGCTTTCCTTCCAGCACGAAGGCCTGAGAGTTTAAAGTATTAAATTGCCCTTTTAGTTTAGGCTTTTGCTTTCACTAGAGGCTTTCTAGAAAACCGCAGCACCTCATAGAGCTCAGCTGCCCTCCCAGGAGCTCCCATTTAAAAGGATGTGCCAGCAGCAAGCCCCGCTCACCACCCCACTTTGCTCCTGTCTGTAAAACTTGCAGGTTTCAGGCCGCAGAAGAGGATTGTGCAAGTGCAGAAATACACAGGCTTGGCACAGCGTTCAATATTGGTACCAACAAGCTGTGCTCAGCTACCTTCAAGAGGGCCCCACTGGAGGGTAACACTCATTAGGTAACTGTGACTTTAAAAAATAAGTAAATAATGGTTCGTCAATGAAATATCCAAGAAAAACGATTAATCAAACTTGGAAAAAACCCATTATTGATTACACCTCCCCATGCTATAAGCACTGCCACAGTATTAAGCTACTGCTCCTATCAACAATAGCGATATTACAAAACCATGAATGGAGGTATAGGATTGGGAAACTCAGAAACAGTTAATGTCTATCAGCGGTATAAATCAAAGGTACCAGGAGCCTGAGGGCTAGTCATGATACAACAGGTTGCTAGATGCCCGCATGCCAGCTGTACTTTGATCTCCTGACCCGAGACAGGCCCGGAGCACAGCACAGGAAGATACAAGCCTTAGCCCTAAGGTGTATTTTCCACAGCCAGGGTTATGCACGTGCCACCGAAAGCCATAGGAACTACAGCTGTACTTCCCTGGGATGACAACGGTACCGCCCCACCGCTTCCCATCCCCACCCTCACCAAGCAGCAACATTTTAAGTGGGAATCGCATTGGATATTTTACTCTTTAAAAAGGTACTATAAAGCACTACCTACCTAACATGAAAATCTGTCAATATAACTACAAGCAGTTTACCAAACATTAGTTTTTCTCCTCTTGAGGTGTATCAGCATCAAGACATGACACAACACACTTCCCCAGGAGTCTGTATCTTGCAGTATCTTTGGAACTGATAAAAAAAATAACCACTTCTCAAAAATGTATTATGCAACTCCCCTTTTCAATGCAAGCATCTTCCACAGGGACAGGAAAAATATATGTACAGGACCTGCCAAGCCACAGAGATATTAAACACATGACGCTATTAGAGAAGTGCTGATTAAGTGACATTTTTACCGGGAAAAATGGCATTGACCTTATATTGAACTTTTGGCAGGAACCTGCAGGATGAAGCCTCATGATTTCATCCCCTGGCCAGACAGAAGCAGGGAGCTTGGAAGGTTTTTTTGAGGGCAATATGTAACAGCACTTTGTAAACCAATTAATCACGAGCGTAATTCCCACTTGGCAGACTGGGGGGGAGGAAGAGGTAGGTGCTCGGTGCCATCAGCAGGGCAACACCACACAACTACGCAAGCTCAGCTCCAGGCTCGGTCCCAGATGCCCCTTCACGCTGACCATCCTCAGCAACAAACTCCTCCAGCACGTCAGGCATTTCCACCAAGACAGGGAGAGCTGCAGAGGCTTGCCTATTTCAATGGGAAGTTCTGATGCGGCTCATCTCCAAAAGCAGTAAGCAGCAACTAGACGGAGGGGGCTTTACAGGGGTCAGGAAAATTATGAGGTGGTGCTCAGTTGGAAGCCAGCTAATCAAAACCAAAGCACAAGGGCTCTTCCCACTAACTTCCAGTCATACTCCAGCTGTGAACTCCCAGAACAAATCACTTGCCAAAATAAGTAAAAAGGATCAACATCCAATGCAACTGCTTTCTGTTTCTGAATACCAGGAGCATGAAAAAGAATTGTCAAACGTCCTGACAGAAGAGGAGAGAAAACCCAAAGCCAGAGGATGACGTGTTTCTCCAAGATAGTTAACAACATAAAACCAATTTCTACCTCTCTCAAGTCCTTCTGCTTTGGATTTTCTTCCATTAAAAATTATGTTTTTGGTGTCTGAGCTGGTATATAACATCCTTTTATAATAGAGAGTGAAAAGAAAAATCCAAGTTTTCTAAAATTTTTAAAAAAACCCAACCAAACAACCAACACCCCACAAAGTCATCACTGAATTGAAGCCATTACTACTTTCAGCCAAAAAGCCCTAAAAGCAATAGGTATGGAGGGGAAAAAAAAAAAAAAGAGATGCAGAGTGGTTTTATATGAGTGAAACCAACTGCCAACTGTAACGAGTTCACCTATTGGAGTGCAGCAAGAGAAAGTTAAGTATTAAAGAAATACCAAGAGGTTAAACATTAAACTTATTCCAACAGCTTCTCGTAAAGTTAGCGACCTACGTGTGCTTTTTTCAAATGAAAGAGAAAGTATGAGTTTTAAAGCGTGCTTCAGGAAACGAAGCACATCCACAGAAGACTGCTGGAGGGATGTTTTCAGCTGACCAAAACAGTTCTAAATCCCAATTTTATTTTTTTTTTTAGTATTTTTCCATTCACCCAGAAAGACCAAGCAGGATCTAGAACAAGTATGATTATACAGAAATCGGTGACTTCCAGAGGAAAAAAATAAGGGGGAGAATCCTTCCCCCCCATTGTTCACAAAGGCCTGATACTTGGAAATTGGGCAACATGGAAAGAAACTGAATGACATTTACATTTATATAAATTATACGAAAAGGTCTTAATGTTTAAATTAATATTATAAAACTGAACTAATACTACAGTTATATTTCAATCTTAAAAATGGTTTTAAAATAATTCCAATTAATAGTTTATGTAACAGTCAATTACAATACTGGAGTATGTACCGAAGATTAGATTTACCGCCAATCCTTAATAATCTGCTAATCACCCTGTAATTAAAATTTACAGGCATGTTTTGGTTTTTTTCCTGCTTTATAACACTGGCTGCCTACCAGTGAATCTCACAGAAATAACCATTTTCAAGCCAGCAGTACCATTGTCAGTGTTTTCCCCCATTGTAGTGAGATCTAGAAGCAAAAGAGGCTCTCAAGCACCTCCGTACGCAGCACAGCTGGAGTTCAAACTGCACAAATATTTATCGCTACTCAAAAAAGTAAACAGTTCTTATGCACTTGCACATACTGTAACAATACAAAAAAAAGTCCTTTTATTGACTAGTAACACATAACGCTGACTTCTAAAGTGGCAGATGACACATACGGAGACTGAGTTCAGTGATGCTATTAGCTTTTTCAAGTTCTTCCCTTCCTTTCAGTCTTTCTTCAGATTTGCTAAGGTTTGTCGAGTTTACCTGGGGAGTTCGGTTAGAAGATTGGGACCTCTGCCTAGAAAAGTGTCCTTCATACTAAACAGCAGCGCTGTACTGACAGCAAAGGAGCAATCTTTCTAGCTGATGATCTCTCTCTCACCTTACCCGAAGAGCTCAAATTACTCATTACAATTTAACAGATACCAGTACACATTAAAAGGAGCAGGCTCACCAACTGGACTTCCACCTCTGCAAACCCAAGTGTGGATGCTAATTAGCACTGAAATGACTATGCCCAAACAGAAAGCTAACTATGTGCATCACAGGAGTATAATTATCAAAAAAGGGGGAAAATTTGAGATTTGTATGCATTTCAGCAAACCACGCATACTGCAAACTGCCACCGGAGTTCTGGTAATGTGCAGATTTACTACTTAATCTTGCTCACAGTATTGTCCTCTCTTTTTACTATCAGTTCATTACACAAAACTCAATATTTTAGAAGGGAGAATACAAACCCTGCTTTCAGAGCTGTAAACTCTCCAAAAATCCACATTAGTGATCTGAGCCAATTGGAACAAAAGGCAAAAAAAAAAAGAAAACTTTTTTTGGACCAAAAGAAGGTGTATTTTATCAGCAACTAAACCTTAGTAGAAGTTGCAAATCTGATGCAGTTTCCACACAGGGAGAGTTGATCTTGACCAGTTATCGGTTACATACTGCAACTGCCTGCAGCGGGCTCCAGGCCAGGCTGCTACAGAGCCAGGTCCCTCTTCTTTCACCAAGTCAAACTCGACATCAGTTATCCCAGCCGCTCATATCTCCGTCTGAGGTCAAAAACCAGAACCACAAGCAGTGCAGTGTCACCTCAGCAGCCAATCCCACCTTACCATGCCCGACAGCAGCATTTACCGCAGGTAAACACATATAGTGTGTTTATTTAAGATAGTATGTATTGTAGCGGTAAGAAGAGACATGTGGTCAAACGTACGGTGAGAAAAATGCTGAGCTGAATTGTGACTGAAAGACAACTGGCTACCGAGAGCACCACAGACTCCCTCTGAAAAGCACATAAGCAGCTACTGACTATGGTTTACTACTGCTCTTAATAAAAAAGAAGCATTAAAGAGGAGAAAGAGATGAGCACGGATCTCAGATTGTTATGTGATGCATTACCTGTGTTACTTGATTTATTGAAGCTCCAGTTCTGCCGCGCCTACTCAAAATCCCATTGACGTTAACTTCTTATGTGCAAATCTGTTTGCTTTAGCTGTTATTAAACACAGTTTTTCAGATAAAGCATGGTATCCAACCTTCACAGGCTTGTAAACATTTCTGTTAAACAAATACGGAACCAAGCCCTGCAATGCTAGTTGCATGACCAAAGGCCCTGTAAGCAAAGCATTTTATCAAGCCTAAGATAGCAAGGAATGACTAACAAAAAGCACTTACAGTTAAGCGTAAAGCTGAAAGAAGAAAATATTCCAAGACAAAGAAAAGGTTCTCTAACGTTGCTTACAGGATGGTTCAGTGATAAAAAAATACAGCTAGGATTTGGTTTGGGCGCATGTATCATGCAAGCAGCTGGTATTAAAGACAAAAATATATATATTACATACTCACAAGCATGAATGCAGTGTGTTGATTCAAAATTGGGGAAGAGTGAACAGAGAAAAGAAGCCTTTCCTTCTATTTGTGACATCCTCCAAGACATCTCTTGAAACAATACAAATAATTTTTCAAGACCCCCTCAAAACAATTTCTGATTTAGTACCAGTCCACATCAGCATTTTTCTGCTAAGCACCAGAGAAAGGAAATGCTACCTACGTGAGGAAATGCGCTGACCAAATCATGTATAACAGCAAATCTCCGAAGACGATCAAATTATCACAGACACAGGAAGATTTTAATTAGCCGCATAACAGACAACAGTAAGCAAGGCCGTGTTCTTTAAGCTAAAAGTACAACTTGACTCCTAAACCCTTCAAGCTGGCAATTGTAAAATATGTTCTTAACCTGTAATACTGCTTGCTGTGTTGTACATATTCTGTAGGTTAATAGGAAATACTACTCCATAATCCTTTAGGAGCATTAAAGTAAATCAGGCCCATAAGCTGACTTCAGGCAGCAAATTGCAGTTTAAGATTAGGAAGCGGTTGCTACTAAGCAACCCATGTGCTGTAAAACAGATGAAAGCATCGGAAACGTGTGAATGCACAGAGCCTTGGAGCAGCAAACCATTGTATTATCTAGGAAGAGACTCTGATAACAGGTATTGCACAACCTTTGGATTTATATTCTTAAGTTTCTCCTATCACACATCTTGTCACTAATTGCTGAGGTAGTGCATGCTATGATTGTTATTTTGTGTTGCAATGTTTTAGATAGGTGGTAAGATTTAGCTTGTAACTACAGGCTCCTATTTCAACCAAATGAATAAATTAAGAAATTAGTGGAAATTCTTAGTAAGAAATCGTGCGCGCGTAAACAAGGGCAGGCTTTTGCATTTACATTGTACAGTTTCTTGAACAGCAGCTACATCCTTCTATCCAATGAGTGAAGCATTTCAATGAGCACAAGAATGTCACATCTACGGATAAAAGAGAGGAAGATTTATAGGCATTACGATGTCGCTGTAATCATCCATCAGAGACTTACTGTGTCAGTCATGCAAACAGCAAAGGAGTTATTAAGAGGGCATCAAAAGGATATGCAATTTATGAAACTCCTTTTAGTAACAACTTCTTATTTGTGTAACAGGTTTTACCAAACACTGAAGGATTTTACCTAAGCTTTTGTACTCGAGAGTTGTGGAAAAACGATTTTAAAAATCCTCGCTCAGGTAGCAAGGTAGAACAGGTACTTCTCTTTCAAAATAGAGGTTTTACAGCTAGTACACAAAATAGTTTCAATAGACATGCTAGCAGATAGATCTTTTTTAACAAGTTACATGGGATAGAACTTTTATGCAAGGCATAATGTCCTATCAAGAAGAATTTTTATCAATTGACCGAGGCATAACATTCTTGCTAGCACCTTGCCACTGGGCTTTCTGAAAGAACGGCTTTAAATGAGTCTTCATGGTTATGTAAAACAACCCTAATCTTCTGAAAAGATTGATTATATCTAAAAAGATTAAAGACTTACAAAGATTGCCTTTTTTAGTCTATGAATAGATTCTAAATTTATACAAGATTTCTAGAGTTATTAACAGTAATACATTCAATCTTTTAAACCAAGTCACTTATAAACCACAGCAAGGCCCACATGCTTTGGGATTGTCAATAACGCAGTATTGACAGCATCAGACAAGAAGAGATTTACCTGAGGGTAAAGGATTAAAGTCTAATTAAATTAAATTTAAATTAAATTAAAATTTTCATAACATGAAGTAAGTTACAACAGGGCAGAGGCACATTCCCCTTCCCATGACTTACATTTCTTAACACTCGATGCACTAGAACCGAGCAAACAGTATTCAGTCAAAAACATTTATTGAATGTCACTATTGTACCAGTACCCATTTTCAAGATTCAGTCCCACTAACTGCATGAAAGTGAGTTTCATAAAGATTTTACACCCTATGAAGCATTAACGTTCACAGGCCTACCAGATAAGCTAGTTAAAACAATTCAAAATACGTCAAGAATATATTTTAATAACCCAAATGAAAGTAAAAAGGGCAAGAAGAACAAGTTCTCTTTTGTCCTGCTGTGCACTGGGCAATTCAAATGGGGTATTTTAAGATCCTTATAATTTGTAAGTCTTTCACCTTACGTAGTGGGGATTAGCATTTGCAAATGCTAGTCTACCTGTCAAAGTTTCGGTAAAACTGAGTGCTATCGCAAATTCTTCCGTAAGGCTTAGCCAGGCCTAGAAGCACTGCACGAAGAAAAAACCCATCCTCTCTGCTGCTGGCCTAGGCCTGAAGCAGTGGAGCAAGACCAGAACAGGCTACCGGCCCCAGCACCTCGGCAGCTGCACTGCATCCCCAGAACTGGGAGCAGGGGGGGGGAAGATGGTGCAGAGACGTATCAGCAGGACAGCTCAGGTCGGGCTGTGCGTATTACTTTGGGCCCTGCGCCAGAACAAAGCTGACCACGTACGCACGTAGTGTTGCAACAGAGCCGACGTGCCATCCTGGACCTCGGGACGGAAAGGAAGCACAGTGCAGAAACGCTGAGAAACGAAAAGCCTGCTCCAATACCCGTGCACCTTCAACCGAATGCAACCTGACTCAGCATGCGAGCGACTCGGATTTCTCCACATTGGCACTCTCTATTATGCAGGTCTTTTCCTTGCTGCTCAGGGTTACTGCATCCCCAGCACCTTGGAAAGATAAATGCTGACTACATACGGTGAAAAAGCCATCTATTTGGAAGCGAGACACATATATTCCTTGTGGAGAGATTTGTCTCGTTCATCTAAAACAATGTGAGAATGTTTTCTGACAAATTATCCATCTTCCTCACAGGTACTGTGAATTCACAGAAGACGCAGTATTTTGGCACCAACATTCAAGTCCCTTGACAGAGTCCCCCCAACTTCTGGAGACCTTTCCTCCAAGTACTGAGGTCTGAAAGCAATGTTTCTCAACCCGCTCCAGCCATTTTGCACCAGAAAGAAAGCAACCAGAAATAATGTTGTGACATAGGGGGGGTGGGGGTATTAACAGAGAAGTCAACAAGTTACTCCACGTTTCCTAGAGACAGTATTGCTGTTTAAGACGTTATTTACCAGCTCACAAACTGTTGGCCCTGCTCCTGCTGTGTGACACTGCACTGCCCAGAAGAGCCCAGTAACAGAATAATATAATACAACATGTTTCATGCTGCACAGTCAAGAGCTACGGGAGTTAAGTGCAGGAAGAAAAAGAAGAAAACCTTCTACCTGCGGAGAGCAGGGGGCACGAGTGCCACAGCAGCTGATGGAGACAAGGATGCCTCCACCGAGGGGTCGAAGCTGCCCAGGAAGCCTTCTCTTTCACACTGGCATCAAAAGACAGGTTGAAATACTGGCTGAATGAAGTATCAAAAAGAAAAAAGGAAAAAACCCAACTCTGGCTGATTTTAAACACTGTCATCAGTGACAGATTCTCCTTTAATAAAGTGACTCTCCAAAGAAAGGGCTGGAAGAAATTGCAAAGCGTAACTTTGTAGTAAGCTTAATTTGTTGGTGCAACAAACACAGCCTATAGTTATATGCTGCCATCACGCAAGCATGAATTTTGCCTCATGAACGAGCCTCGGGATCTGAAACAACATTACTTTTAAACTTAAACACATTTTACTGGGAATTTATTTTAACTTTAATTGTTTGGGGGGGGGATGCTTCATTTTTCACTACAGCTAGCTTCAGCTTGGTACAAGCTCTCCCCGGTCACGCCATCACATGACACCTAGGAGCACTGAATGAATTTCTTTGTTCGGTTTCTGACTTCATCCTATAGCAAATAACTACACTTTTACAAGCCACACAAACAGAATCACAAGGGAAACTATAGCAGGTTTGTTTTTGCAATGGGAAGTACAACTTTGAATAAAGTTAAAATACTTGATTTAATGATGTTTTGCTCTTACTCAGCTCAGTTAAAATAATTTAATTGCTCAGTACTGTATGCAGCAACAACGCGCACTCCAACAACATTCAGCTTGTTCAGTCTGACCATCATTAGGTTCTGTTTTGAAATTTGCAGGTAGTTTTTTTGAAAGCGAATTGTCTTTTGCTTTCAGATTTATGTTTTGTAGCATCTGCTTTGAACTACCTCCTAGTAGAATTCAGTTGTTAGAATAAGGACAAAAATACTGTAACAGCTTTTCTCTATGTAGTTTAATCCTCAGACTGGTTTTAAGAGCAAGACCGCATCACTTATCAGAGTGAGAGGGGACAGAAATCAATTCAGGAACCTTCTAAAAGGTGCAGACTACACTCCAGTAAGGGGTAAGAAAAGTTCGGGGGGGGGTTGCAGTAGCTGTATAAAGATTTTTAAATACACAGAAACTTCCTGCCAATTTCTAGTATCAGTAGTTGACTAAGACTGGATTATAACTTCAGATAGGAAAGGGGATAAAGATAGGGTCTGTGGATTTTCAGAGACAATCTGAGACTGAAGTACAATCTGTTAATCTACAAATATTAAGGAAAAAAAAGAGACATGGATCCAAAGGTTGCAGAGGGTCAAGATAAAGATGATTCACAGCTCTAAGACTATGATTCACAGAGGATGATCTGGGTGTAAAGCCAAAACAACAATAAACCATCCGGATGCACATCAAGTGCTTCTAGATGGGCACACGTGTCTGTTCCTACCCACTGAAATTGCACTTTCTGGGAGATGAGAAGATCTTCTTCCACTTCTGGAAAGCAACTAAAACTTTTTGAACACTACCACTATATAATAACAAATATCTGGTGGGGGTTTATAACAGAAACATGTTCTCTGCCCTGCTATAGGCTATCAAGTTATTTCACCAGCAAATAGTTTAATGCAAGATTGACCATTTAATAAAAAGTGTAGTCTGAGATTAAATTAATTTATTTGGACTACTTCAGTCTTCTTGAGTGTACTTTCATGAAAATAAAGCTAATTGATAAGTAAGCAAAACGATTACCACAAAGCAGAGTAATTAAAGATTGATCACTATGAACAGTTAAAGAAATACGGCAGCTTTAAGTTACACTCTTAAGTTCAACACACTGTACACCAGACTCGGATCTACTTTACAAGATTCTCAACTTTGAAAGAAAAATTCAGATAGTCATCAACTGTCCTTAGGCAAGTTTCCACACAAGTCCTTGCAAGATTTACACCAACAGCTCACATTTACAGACTTTCAGGCCCCACAAGCAACGGATGCCCCAAACACTAGACTGGCCTATCTAGTCATGTTACTAAAAGCCACCTGAAATTTTCCACTGTAGAGTGCTGGGAAGAAAAACGTGCGTAAACAAAGCTTCCCACAAGCATTTTATGCTCGATTCCTTAGGAGAGACTTCTGTGCCCAGGGACCAAACACCACACACCTCTCGAAGTTCAGTTTCTTTGAAACCAGGGAAAGGAAATATCATGCTTCCAAGGACCAGCAAGGCTTAATCAAAGGTCTAATTCTCCAAATCTTTCTCGGTATTTACAGTACACTGGTGTATAAGTTTTATTTAGACTACCGTGACAGTCTCCTCCAAGTTCACTCAGGCATAAGAGGCTTAGTGGAAGAGAACCCCAGAAGAAAGCAGAAGAGATTTGAGATCTTTTTTGCCAGCAAGGTACGGAGCAGCAGCAAGATTCCCACGTCCTGGAGCTCACTTCAGGGAGCATCAGCACCACAGGCTTCCTGCATGAAAAACTGGCCCATCTCTTCGATCACAAGGACATTTGCAGCCAGCACTACCCACGGCCTACAAGCTGTAGACACAATTTCAGCAGGTGCCCTGAGGACCATCAGGAACAGGCACAAGCCTGACCTGGCAACCAGGCAGCAACCTGATAGAAACAATGGTTCTCAGAAAAAAAAAATGGGAGCGATCAGAGTATGCATTTGTTTCCAGCTTAGCCAATGCACCTTGTCAGATCTTCCCATTTAGCTTCATAGCCAAATTCCTTGGCTATCAGTTTGCCATTACTGGAGGGAACAGTAATTGCAGCTTAAAAAGTTCAGACTGGCGCTAGAAAAATCTTTTCCTTTGGAAGAATGGTGTGGCACAAGAAAAGGTTACCAGAGAGGATGGGGAACCTCCACCCTTGCAGGTATTCAAGACTTGGACGAAAAAGAACCACGGCTGACCTGATCTTATGTTGCCAGCAATTCTGTATTGAGTGGAAATTTGTACAAGACCTTCCAGAGACCCTTCTAGCCAACATTTCTGACCTACTGACTCCGTAGGCACCAGAGCTGGTTAACCCTTTCATTTCCCTAAGGGTAACTCCTGCCGAGGCAGCGCTGCCTGCAGCACATACTCTGTCCTGAGTACTGCCAACGCCAAACCCCATCTGCGAGCTCTTCACTGGCTGCAACCTTCTAGTCAAGAATGCTCTGGAGAAAGATACAGCTACCAAGGTCCAAGTTTCACATCTCAGCACACCCATGCTATAAAAAAGTACTTTTCAGCACCTGTTTGCATTATGATAAATTGGCAAAACCGGCTTCCCAAGCAAACTTACTAAATAAACATTTAACCACTTGCATACAGTATCTACATTCTCTAACAACTATCCCGTTTAAAAAAAAGTACTAAATCTTATTAATCTGAAACAGATACAATGTAAACTACTACCCCAGCTCAGTAACAGCTTTAAAGTGAGAAGGGAGAAACCAAGTTAAGTGCTCACTTAAAAGAATATTTCATTATAGAATTTCCAGCAGCATGAAATATTTATGTATTTGGCACATCTCCTATGTTTGCATTCTTATTCCTACGTCTATTTCTCATGTTTCATCTTCGACAAAAATATTTAATCAAACTGTGGTGGTGGGAGGGAGAACATTATTTTCCATTAAACTAATCAGATTCAAATTAGTAACTAAATCCGCATTCTCAATCAGTTCAAGGACAGGTGGAGCCAAGAGGAGAGACGCACAACGGCATTCGGAAGAGTAGATTCCCTCTCCAGGCGCTGCACGTTGCAGAAAGCACATCCCACTACGCGGCTGGGTTTGACAGCTGCAGTGGGCTCCTCAGCCACACCTCCCGCTTCACCTCAAAAGCGAGCTGTGCAGCTCCACGCCGTTTGAATTATTCTGACGTTTAAAGCAGTATTCTGACCAAAATTCCTGTTCCTAACCCAGACTTCATTCAGAGAGATATGCTTCTTTGATCCCATTCATACTGTAAGCTAGGAAATACCTGGCTCCTCTCTGAATTTGAGAATTCCCCGTTTTAAACATTAAATTGGGAGGACAACAATGATATCCTGAGAAGAAAGTTAAGGGCAAGTAAGTGACAACACATGAGTACCGGCCACAGGTTTGTTTGGGTTTTTTAACACTAGTACTTTACTTTCGTTGAAAGTTTTTACAGTTCTTTTTTAAATACCTTTATTTTATGAATTGGTGTTCTTGGCATTAAATTACAAAGCATTATTCATTTGACTGAAGTCAAGCAACTTCCAGCTTCCAAGCTGGGGGAGGGGGGAGAAAAATCATCAAATTCAGCATATGTAACTGCATTTTAATGAACATCTTCACAACTGAGGCCTTGAATTTCAGAATTTAATGTTTGAAGGTTGTGCTGCAGCTATGCACTCAATCCTCATGTGTAACAAATGTATGAAATAACTTTAAAACTGGTGTTGATGTATGGGTGAAAACAATTTCTCTAATGGAATATAGTCTCTTAATGTAAGGAACTCGGGAGGTCCTCCGCCTTTTACATTCACACTGCTACCTCCCCTTAAATACACTGAGAGACAACCTTCGTAATTTTTTGGTTTGATTTTTAATCATTTCCAAATCAGTTCAGAATCTGAAGTGACCCGAGGTTTCCCCATTAACTCTCCCTTCAGTTATTGAGCAGGAAGGGAAAACAGTCTTAAGTCACTTACTTCTCATGCAGCTGAAGCATCCATTCATAGGAAGAAAGAACAGCACAGAGCGAAGAAGAAAGCTATACTTCTTCCCCTACAGAAATAAAGTTATGCGCACGACAGCTGTGCTACTTAGGAGAAATTGTCATAACAAATCAGGTTATAACTACTTTTTGCAACTCTGAACTGTATAATTTTGAAAAAACAGTTCCCACGTTGTCTTTCAAACCCCTTAAATCCTAACTGTTACATTTACAGCTAGTAAAAATGCAAAGTTTGGTGGTATTTCTTCCATTTACCATCACGTCTTCCCATATAAAAAACACCTTTTTGAACTGTGCTAGTAGCTATTCTTTTACTAAAAAACCATCTCCTGATCAGAGAGTCAAGACTTAGCAAGGATATAATAAGTGTCCCTTAGTCCCAGGTACAGTCGGTTAGGGGTACTGTTTCTAACAGCTAACCAATTAAGTTATTCCATAAAACCACAGGTGATGTCATCAACTCTTCCCATATTTAGGAATTAAGAACACACAATTTTATGTTAAAAGCTAAGAATTTCAAAAGCTTCCAAAAGAAAGGACTCTCTACTACTCCAGCACACTGGCTCCAAGTCAAGAACTGTAGTGCAAAATCCTTCATGTAATTAGCAAAATAAAAAATAATTCGAAAAATAGCATGGTGTGATTATATAACAGCAAAAAGGAAAGCTGAAAATTCTCCTATTAGATGATAAAACATTAAGAAGAAAAATATTTTAATGGACTTGCAATGAAAAATAGCGGTGGTCAATTCCCAAGAGGTTTTCTTTACAAAGCTACAGATAATTCAAAGACTTCTCTACAAGGAGTATCAACAGGACCTCACACACTGAACATTTAAGATATATACATCCCAAGTGTCACGGAACACTAGAAATATTTTGTCAAAGTGTTCAAGAAACCGTACGTCACAAGTCTTGAAAATTCACTCCAAGTATAGTTGTCCTGGGGAGAAAATGGAAAAAAACACCACACATTTAAGTGGTTCTAGTGTATTTTACTTCCTGAAAAACAGGAAGAAGAGCCCTCTACAAAGCCTGTTCACAAACACTTTGAGCTGTATCAGAATGTCAGTTTTCAGCCCAAAGACACTTTCTAAAACAAACCAAAAAAAAAAATCCATTGTGAAAGTTTTTCAAAGACTAAGAATCCCAACAAAAGAAAGTGAATTATTTCAACTGCTTCTAATGTATCAGCATTTCTCAAACACAATCCTAGGCTCTTCTTAAATATCGCTCTATAATACTGAAACAGAAATAAAAGCATTTCTGTTGAGAGTTAGGATCTAGAGAGAAAAAGTGGTTCATTTAGTAAGCATCTCTTGAATACCATCTTACAACAAACATATCACTAGCTTTTAATACTGTAGTGTGATTTTTTAGTAGGTTACTGACAAGGGACTCGATCAAGATGGAATAAACTGAGATGAATTCTTCATACTATTCCTAAAGGAAGCAACCCAACTAAAATGGTGATGTGGAAAGAAGCGCTTTAAAGAACCCAAAGTGGAAAACACAAAGGAAAGTAGGTGTAGGCAATAAAATACTCAGCAGTTCAAGTCAGAAATGATGTAGTTCATGCTCAGGAAGGTCAATTAGAAAATAATCAGGTCAGGATAGGCATTGTTGTTGCAGTTATTAGTATAATTAATTGCAAAACATTTTTGAAGTGGTAGGAGGAGTGTTGCAGCAAAACACATCCTCTGTACAAGTAAGTCTCACCAGGTACAGAAAAGGCCATACGCAAAACTACGCTCAGTGGCACTGTTTTATGGATGATGAGGCTTACCACAGTACCTTCTCACCCCATGTCTGCACATGTAGTAACACACCTACCACACGGAGAAAACTTAGATCAACTTGATTTTTTTCCATTCCTGGAAATAAAACATATTGCCAGAAATCAACCAAGTCAATCTGTAGCAAATTACATACAGCAGAAAATTATGGCAGGTTCTCTTACTTTTTCTTTACAAACTAATTAGACCACACTGCCATGATCCACAGCACCCCGGCATTCATTTACTAACCCAATAGAGTTCCCCCAAGTGAACCGACTAACACAGTTACCATTCCAAAGGGTTGATTCAGATAACAATCTCTAACGTGTTTCAGATATGATAAATATGGCATTACAATTTCATTAACATGGTAGTTCTGACTACCTTCAATTTCTCTAAGCAATAACTAAACCAGTTAAGTTTATCATAAGGTACCAATCTGGAGTTACAACAGAGTCCTGCCTTGATCACGGGCCAAGCCCAAGCTGTAGCTGCAATGACTGCCAATAAACTACAACAGCTAGTAGCCATTCACTAAGTGGAAGATGCTACCAGTGTATAAAACCAATCCACTGCTTCGTTACCCCTTCCCTAGTGAGTCAGCTGCCCTCCACTCGCACAGGCACAGAGAAGACTCTCACAGAGCTCCGGTGACACCACCCTGCGCAGAATGAGGATATGGGGATTGTCTCAGATGCTCTCTCCTCAAGCCCTGGTTAGTCCCATAGGTTTCTCTGTCCAAATCCTGCTTCAGAACAACCCAACTGCTTAGAGCACTCTAAGAATACAAAATTAACGGGTGTTTACAAAGTACTCTAACATGATTCTCACCTCGGAGTCTATATACTTATAGACGCATACGACAAGTAAACCATTTTCTTTTCTTGCTTCCTGCAAAGGGCTTCTGTTGATGGCAAATGTTGTGCAAAAGTCAAACATAAAATGCAAGCGTTTCAGGCCGAGCACACATTTCCTCATATTTCAACAAATATTTTCACAATAGCATGAAAGCCATCTGGAAGAATATAAGACTCTAGCACGAACTAGTCAGTAGTTTTAAAAGAACAGCCACTGCAGTATCCAGTGCTCAGCCTGGATCAATGACCAAAACAAAAGAACAAAAACAAGTAAATGCGAAGTAAAGGTTAATTGCATACCATGTCGTGTTGGTGCTATAAAACTAGCTCAGCTAAAATATGTAAGTGACCTTGTGTGACAATTGCTTGGAAAACCAGGCAGGCAGCTTCAGATAGGAAGTGCAACCAAGACGATTTTTAGAATACATGTCTAAAAAAAAGTCATTATGTGAATTATTCCCAAAACTAAGTCACCTAGCCATAACATGAAAGACAAAAATACTACTTTCAAGGTGTCTCCTTTGAGGGGGCGGGGGGGGAGATCTTCGAGGATCTCCCTCTAAAGTTACCCACCGCTGTTCACCCCCAGGCAACTCTGATGAGCAGGCAAAACGGGCTGCGTATTTTTTAATGATTTCCTATCATTCATGCCATAGTCAGTACTAAAACGAGTATGTAAACAAGTCACAAAAGACAAGATACCATTTAATATCTGTTTAAATACCGCAACTTCATTGACTTATTCCCTTGGAAGTCTACGCTTCGCCGTTTTCCTTCTTTTTAAACCCACAGGGGAGGCACAGCAGCAATTATGCAGCGTTCTTCCTTCAAAGGCAAGGCAGCTTTAATCGAAACTCAGTTAGCATTGACGGGAAGCACAGCACACCCGAGACGCGTCCCAGGCCAAACGCTCACACGGAGGTCCCTCGCGTTACGGCTTCCAAGTTGGCAGCCGGGTAATAAAAATATTTACTGGCCATCCACAAGCAAAGGCGGCTGCCCGACTTACATGACTTCGGGATGGCAGACGGTGGCGGGCCCCC
>NW_008824233.1:438184-465004 GCF_000699105.1 Pygoscelis adeliae | reverse complement strand
GGGCTCCTCTCGTGCCGGCCGGCTGCCGAGCACGCTGCCGGTCTCTCCGTTCAAGGGCGCGCTGCGAAGCGTAGAGGATTTACGAGGCACAAGCCGGCACCCCTGCGGGAATCCTCATCTCCGCCTGTCCTAACCGCGAGGGGTGTCTCGGCGGAGCCGTGCCCTAACGTCGGTCCTCTTTTTTCGTTGCCAGCTGGCTTCGGTTAAGAACAAAACACTCAAGCGCTCAAAAACTCCGCAGCCTTTTTTCCCCCTCCCACCCCCTCCGTTAGAGCTAAATGCAGCCGCCTAATAGATCCCGGCCACTCGAGATACAGGGACCTTTATTTTCTCCTTCTGCAGGAAAGGGCGCTCGGCTCCCTGCCGCTTTAGCCCCTGCTCGGCGAAGGCTGACCAAAAGGGACGCAACGCTCCCGCCCTCCATCGTCCCGGGAAAGACCGACCCGTGGCCTTCCAAGCCCTCACCTGACAAAGTTTAAATACTAACGGTAATTGTCCAATTGGTTTTGTGTGTGTGAGTGGTTTGGGGGGGTGTGGGTTTGGGTTTGTTTTTTTTTTTCTTCCTGTTACTCACTTATTATATAATAAAAGTGTAATTTCACAGCTGACAGGCAACAAAGTTATTTGAAAGAACAAGATTTGCCCCCTGCCTGCCACACACTTTTTAAAATCCAAACTTTTCCCCTGCTTGCTTTAAGTTATAAGTTCAAATTCCTGTTACTCACTTACCAAGGGTAATTTACCACCAAGGTAAATGTTTCTTTCACTGAAGTTTTTGTAATGAACTTTAAAGGAAAAGAAGATTCAGACAGTCTTCCTGATTTGACAGATCAAGTTACTCCTTTAATAAAAGTGAAGGTTTAAGTTTCATCAGACAAAACAAGAAAGTTAATGACATTTGAATGATAAGTTAATGAAATGCACGGTAAGAGAACTGAACATAAGCTTTAAATTGATCTCTATTCTAGTAAAGATGGCTTGCAAAAGAAGGCTTGCAAAAGAAAATGAAACTTTACTTTCGTTCAAATTAATCCAATTTATTCGGGACATAGAACTTCTCATGGTATTCATTACAGAGCATTTTAAAAGCTCGTCTGTTTCTCACATACAAAATCATTAAAGTTTCTCAAATCTCGTGTTTGACATCTAGTTTGACATCTAATTAACATTAAATTAGGTGTTAGGCTTTAGCGGGTGGTATTCAAGTCCTACAAGCTAATAGTGGTCTTTGGCTTTGAGGTAAGTATTGAGCTTCTAAAAATGAGGTTCTGAAGTTAAATGTCCCAGAATCAAGCATACAGAATCACTGTGGAAAGTTTTAGTTACTTCCAAAATAACACCAGTTGAAGACAATAGGTAATAGTTGAATAAATTCAGCTCCTCTGCATAGCTAAACTACCTTCTTATTCCAGTGGTAACTGATTTAGTAAAATCCAAATAGAGCGGAGCCATTCTTAGGTTAAGAGTGGGCTTAAGTCTAGATTTGAACCAAGTGTAAATTTTGTTCAAACTTCCCTGAGGTATGTTGGTATCTCCTGCATGTTTATGAGTATTCTTTTTCTTGGGTAGCAGCTCTAATAAAGCTGTTCTTGCCGTGGAAGTAGCAATGCTGAAAAGTAGCAACTGGTGCAGTTATCTGAGGGATTTTATTAAAATTACTTATCAGACCTTGGTAAAAAATTTAAGAGTCTTTTCATGGAATGTTGTGCTGAAAATGTCTCACAGTGATGATAGTATTTTGGTTTTAATTACTGTATACTATTTAATACTCAGGAGAGAATGTTACTACTAGGAGCTTTTTTATTCATCCCCACACCTTCTGCCTTTCCTGTCAGCAAGTCAGAGTTGCTTGATTTTATCAATGTTCTGCCTTCCCAGTTTCCCATCTTCAGCAGACCGGCATAGGTCAGATAAAGCATTTTATTGAAAATTAATGTGTTCGGAGTTCATGATTTCCTCATAACATTGTACATTTATTGTAACAGGATGTGGTGATCTTTCTTAGGTGCAAATATTTCAACTCAAAGTACGCGGTATTGTCCTGTCTTTGCCTGTCATGGTTACATGCTATTGCAAAATTGTTTTCCTTTCAAAGTCCAGACATGTGTATAATTTTGCATTTAACAATTTTGTATTTCTTTCAAAGATGATCTTTCTTCATTTGAGGGAAGCGCTGAAATATACGGTATCGAATGTTACAGTAGCACCTGCTCTTACAGAGACTGCCTTTTGGCTGGGAAGAGTATCTTCAAACTTGAACATTCAGTTAGTATCATCTCAGTTCACTGTTTTCAAGGCAGCTAATCCTGTAATGATTTTCTTTTTTTTCTTTGACAAGTCCAGGAAAAGCAACTTCAAACAGTGACTGGAGTTGGATATCTTTTCAGTGCTTTCCCGGTGTAGAAGACTCCAGATGTACTAACTGTTGATTGCCTTGCCTTCAATGTAGGTTTTGAGTATGGAGATACACTGCAGTTTGCGGTGAAACCGTCTAAAGTTCCATATCACAATAATTTTCCAAGGTAATTGAAACCAGAATTATTAACTTGTGTGATACAAGTATTAATACGTAATACCGACTTTTCATCTTGTCACAAATTAATATCTCTTGGAAATACTGGGCACTCCCGGAGACTCAAATTATGGGGTCTTGGCAGATAAAGCAGTATTTTACTCTGGAATATCGATGTCTTGTACATGACAGCTCCAACCTTTTATTGCCTGACTTGTTATTTTGATAAACAATATTGTGATGTTCATATCCTTTTTTTATCATTAAAGAGATGCAAGTGAACTGTAGATTGTTTTCAGAATAAAAAGTGTGCATAATGCAAAGTAGTTGGGGTTTTTTTCTGTGTTTAATTGTTTGTTGTATTTGTTACTTGCTGCATACTTACAGCAACCCAGCTGTGGAGACAGTAAATATAAGGTGTTAATTATTAATTAAGCTATTATTACAAATCTAAGGTATATAAGGTATACGGCCCAATACTGAAACATGGAATTTTTGTTCTCCAGTAAATTCCAGAACGTTACATAGAAATTCTGTGTTGCAAAAATTTTGGAATCTTGGAATTCCAAATTGTGATAAGGAAATCAGATTCAAATAAGATAATGAGAAGTCACAAAATGCTATAAATATGAAGCATTTTTAATTTTCATTAAAGTTTTACAGGACTAATAAACACTTCAGAAGTGTTTTTGAATAACCTTCTATTGTTGTCCAAAGGGACACCTTCATATTATTTTCCAAGAGAGAAATTTATTTCATTTGCTTTTAAGTTGGACACCGATGTCATCAAAGTTACTTTTCCTAACTGAGGAACAAGAAATGCATCTTGACATGAAATGTTTCTCTGAGGGATTTAGAACTGGTTTCCGTTGGATGAAGGCAAGAGTGCAGGAGCTGGAGGGCACTGCTCCCTGTTGCTTTTCCTTCCCACCAGAGTTGTTGTCATTCTCGTAAGAATATAGAAATATTACACTGTTAATTCCAGATTTGTGCTTCTTCAAACCTGGTTGATCGGACCGGGCAACGTATGTAAGTTAAATTGAAGATGATGTCCCTTGTGCTTTTCTCCTGATTTGCGCTGGTCTGCTGGCAAAAGAGAGGGTAATTTCTCCAGTAGATTTCTGGATCGTGACGATTCACATACAGTTCTCTAAGTGTTTTTTTCCTAGTGTCTTGATTGTTTTGACTACACGTGCACATACTTAAAGAGTTTCTGCAGAGCAAAGTAGAAGTATAACCTTCCTTGTAACTCATCCAAGATAGTGTTAGCTAATTTTGCTTGTTAATTGGTATGAGATCGTAAGCAGCCAAACTAATTTATTTAAATAAGGTTTTTAGTTCTATTGCCTTACCAATTTGCCAGATGGAACTAATCATCTGAAATGTATATTACCTCATTTAACCGCAGTGTTACCAGACAACCATTTCTTCCAGATCTGCTTGCCACGTCTTGTGACCTTGTTCACAGATCCCCATAAACACAATGAAGGTGCACAGAAGAGTCTGTCTTTGCTGTAGGCAACTGTTGGCCTCGTTATCTTACACAATTGACACTAACACAAAAGTGGTATTTATTCTACCTCTATAGGTGACTCCCATAACTGTATATTACAGCTATGAATGGTGGTTCCCAGCAGAAAATAACTACTGTGTGGTCACGCTATGTTTTGTGGCTCTTGTAAGTGTGAAATGGTAATTTCTAGTTAACTGATGTGTACCCGGGTAGCAGCAGAACATGGGGTGTCTCGATCGGTTTTTCACTTAGAGGAGAAACCTGTGATCCACCTGCAGTTGCTCTCTCAGTGCAGCCTGCATGTTTACAAAACATAACGTTCCATTTCCTTGAGCAGAAATTTTTAACAAAGGAGAAAGAAATGCTTTATAAACAAACTTAAGTGAGATCTCATCTATTATTCCTTGCCTGGCAGTACTATAACTTTCTGAGGAGGTTTTTGTCCTGAGTGTTTGTTGACCACAGGCTCAGAACAATTTTCACGTAGAAAAGTGTTAAAACCATTAATGCCACTTCACTGTGCCTTGTTATAAAGGACATACTGTGGTTAGAGAAGGTACAGGGAAGAGCACTTAAAGCGTTTAAGGGGATTGAGCAGCTGCCTTATGAGCAGAGACTGAAGAAGCTGGAACTCTTCTGCGTGGAAAGGAAAAAGCTGAGGGAGGATACGCTCAAGATTTGCAAAACCGAGAAGGGAGTAGAGACGATACACAGCTGTTATTCACTAGATCCTGTAATCCAAGAACCAGGTGACACTAACTAACTGCAGCAAGTACCAAAACAGATTAAACAGGTGAAGGGAAGCTCTTCTGGAAAAGCAGCTGACCTTGATTTTTTTTGTTACCACAGGAAGTTATAGAGGCAGGCTGTTTCAGCAGGTTCACAAAGAGAGTAAGCAGCTTCGTGGGCAACAAGTCTATGAACAATCATTAAAGGCAGGGGTTTACCCTGTAGCTGTCCAAAGACAATAACAGAAGGTCCTGGGTGAGTAATAGGGGAATTTATTATAGGAAGTGGCTGCGCTCTTTCTGAAGGGTATTTTCTTTTCCTACTGTCAGAAACTGAATAGTGGCCTAGAGAACTTTGTTCACCCGTATGGCGTTTCTTGTGTTGAGAACTCTCAACTGGAGAGCACACAAACTCATGAACTGAGTTCTTTTTTTGTTAGCTTTGTACTGATTTAAAGAGAGTTCTGTATCTGAGACTGTCGTTTGAAAATCTCAAGACTCTTTTTGGTTTTCTTCCTGTTAGTAAGCGGAGGTGCGTGTGTTTTTGTAAAATTTGGCTCTGGAAAATTAAGATATGTTTATGTCTGAGCACTTTAGTCTTAAGGTAGTATAGATGTTAGGTTGAAATGTAATAAGGAGGCAAGAAGTGCTAGGTGTGGGGTAGATGTTTGTTGATCGAGTAGGGTTTTGCTTATGTTACCTATTCTGGTGACTTTTTGTTTGTGCTACGCTTAGCTATGATTCACTGAAGTCGGTTCAAAACCTGTGCAGCTCTCTGTGTCGTTCTCATGTTCTAATGCTACTCTTCTGACACTGCACGCTCAGTCACTTCTTGAATTGTGTAATAACTGCTTTCTCATCATGCTTTTAAAAAGAAACGTTGCAATAGAAAGATGGATGTTTGTGTTCGCATTTTGATGGAATTGTTTGTTTTAGATTCAATTTCAGAAGAAAAGTTAAGTATATAAAAAAACTGCACGTGAAAAATAATGCACAAGGTTTTATTTATTATTATTGTTTCTATCTGTAAACGTCTCTTTTCAGTTACGATATTTTCTTTAATTCTTTGGGAGTTGAAATTAGAGCCAAAAATTGAAAAGCCATTGGTATCACTCAGATGAAGGTTGAAATGCCAGGTGATTGTTACATTTCTGTAAAAATCCACAAACCATCTGTGTGGATTTAACCTGATTAAAAGATTGTGGTTTTAGTTGTAACTAAAAATGTTTTGTTATTTACAAATGTAATTTGTTATTTTTGTGCAAATAATGTAATTTATAGCCATCCGTATGGTTCTTAAAAGAAGATAAGGGCTACAATTTTATGTCTTTAAGCTTGAGGAATACAACATGTAACAGATATTGGCGATAGTCTTTCGTCATTTTAAAGTATCGAAAGGTATTCAAAGTCTGTTACCTGATGGGGCTTGCTTAATCTGATTAGTTTGTTAGACACACAGAAGTGATTACAAAATACTACTACGATAAAGTCTCCTTTTAGAAGGAAAAAAGAAAGCTATTTTAAATATTTAGCAAAGCTTGGAGCTAGTACTAATTTTATACCTAACAAATGCAAGTTGCTTTTTCAGAACCAACTGACACTCTTCTGGTCTGTATTATCTATATATTGTAAAAGGTACTGAGTTCAAAATCCGATTGCAGAGAAAGTAAATCAATCCAACAAGATGCTTGAATACTTTGTTTTTATATTTCCTTGATAAGTGACTTTAGGAAGTACTGATTAGGCCTGCAGATACAGCTGTAACTTAAACCATACATGATGGTAAGCTGTGGTTTATGTAATTTTCCTGTGTAAGCAGAAAAGGTTAGTAGTGTATGACCATAAATAAGATAAATAATAATGCCTGGATACTCTACTAAAACATGTTGCAGTTTGAAAGAAGAAAAAAAAGGGCAACAAAACAAACAAATGTATTTCTCCAGCAGTATTTTATTATGTTTGGTTCTTGCAACATTTCTCATTAATAAGAGCACAGTCTTACCACACCTACTAAAAAAACCACCAAACCCAAAAAGCTCTGTGCATCTTGTTTGTTCTCATTACCTCATCTGAAAGGCAAGAGTAATGAATAGACCTAACATGTAGAACCTCAACAGGGACTCAAGGAAGCAGTTAATTGAACTGAGATCTAGCTGGTCATTCGATACTGGGATAATTGACAGGGGTGTGGCATGGTGTGTGTTAAGTGTGTGTTCAGTTTTCTGTTTTATAAATGGTTGTTAAAAGAGTAGTCTTAATTGTAGAGTGGCAAAAGCTTGACAAAACAAATAGTTATTAATCTCCTTTTAAATGGAGTTCCGCATTTCCTCTCTTTCATGCGGGTGGGTCGTTTTCTTTTTTCCCTTCTTTTTTTCCCCCCCCCCCCGCCCTTGTCAGAGGTAAGATAAGAGGAATAGGCCATACTGAGCTCAGCGTTGTTATGTCTTTGTAGTCAAAGCAGACACGAAGCAGTAGTCTGAAAAATTTTGCTCAGCAGCGTTAGAGTCTGCAGAAAAGAATTCATGCCCTTCCTTCCTTGGATGTCTGAACATGTCTTCCGTCTCCTAGGACGGTGCTCTAGATGCATGCTTATAGGCTCTACTTGGTAAACTAATGATGACTGTAACCTTTTGTACCTTTTCCATTTGTCATAAAAGTACTCTGTTTTTAAGATGAGCTCGAAAAGTCTATGAAAGACATTGTAGGACTGAGTTCCTGCAATAGTAGGGTAATAGACTCAACCCAGGAGGCTCCCTTTGAATCTTAAATTGCTGATTAGAGACTTAGAAGACCTGAGAGAGGTGGGGGAAAATCCAGAACAGGGCTCTTCAGCCTTCTTTTAGGACATTTGCGAGGGGTACAGGGCAAAGATCCTGAGTTCAAGCTCCAGTGCCAGGTGACTATTTAATATAAATACACTGTCTTGCTTAGATCCAAAGCTAGGAGAGGTAGGGGATAGTGATTTCCAGTAACTGATATGAAACAAAATAACCCAACGGCATGATTAATCAAAACTGCTAAAGTAATAAAGTATGGCTACTGATGCAAGTCCATCATGCAGAGCATGCAGAGAACATGGTGTTTCAAGTGCGATGAGCATATCTCAACAACCCTGCCGTACTTTGGTAAGTCAGTAACTTCTGGTATTAAATGCCTTGCGACAGCTGTGGACCTTCACTAGCAATGCCTGTTAATCTTGTTACAACTCCTGCATTGGGTGTGATGGGAAGCATGCCAAAATCACTCTATGTACCTACCACATACCAAGAAGTCGTTTCCCAATGTTTGGGTAGCCACCACAACATCCTCATGCCAGATATTCCAAACAAATTCCTCACTTGTGTATCTATGTGTTTCATTCTGCAAACATTACGATATGCTCTTAGAATGTCATACTGAAGTCACCACCATCCACCATCTTAAAAATCAGAGGACATTTTCGTGTTTCATCCAGAGAAGTAGTCTTTCCAGAAAGCTACTCCTTTTTGTTCTTCAGTTTCTACAGTAATAGGCATCTTCACAGAATTTCCTTGTCCCTATTTCATCTCTGTGCATTCCTGGACATCTTACGAACTATTTGCTATCTTCCTTGCTTTTAAGCAGCTCTGGTAATAAAAGCATTCTGTCAAGCTCTCTTCTGAATGCTGCAGAAGCCTTTTTTCATCTTGCACCAAGTATCAGTCCCTCTTTCTTCATCACATCTACGTGCTCCAGGCATCATAGTGGGTGCCATTTCTTCCACTCACACCTAAGAAATGCATCCATACTCTGCAATTCCACCATCAAAATCTGTTTGAGAGACCAGCAGCCATTCGCAACTAAGGTTGTCTCTTGTTTTTATAACTACACCTTTTGCCATGTAATTTTACGTTTGTCCCTTCTATACAAGTAGCTTTACAATTTCTTACAAATACAGCATGTAATTATTCAGATATTAATTCTGTACTGCTTTATCTGTTTTTAAGAGCGTCTCTGGTACCGTTTCCTAAAATGTTAGGTTTTTCCCTGTTCCTCTTCCACCTATTCTATGCTGTCCCTAGGCTTAAAGCAACCAGAAAGCTTGTAGGCCTGAATGTATAGAATGATTCATTTAGGGCGGGGGATCTGCTTTGGGATGGAGAGCAAACGGAAAGTCTTTTTCTTTCCAAACTGCTCTTGTTAAGTTAGTTTTCAGTGTAGCCTTCTTCCCTTATATTTGGGAGGCGAGCTAAATACCAGGAGAAGGATGGGAAAGAAACTTCTAAGATCAAGAATCCATTTCCATTTTTCTCAAAAAATTAGTCTTAACAAATTAAAACTGTGACAAGCTATAAAGAGAATTGAATTTTTTAATGATATACCTAACATATCTATAGATACTGGAAACCTGTTAGTTGGGTTTTTTTTCCCTACTGATGGCATACTTACCATTTTTCTTTCAGGCCAAAGGTCTCAAATGAGTAATCATATGTATATTTGTCCATGGTTTTTTATTAATATGCCATGCACTAATCTTTGAACTTATTTCACACATTTAATAGTTTTGATGTAATTCTGAACAGCATAATGTCAAAAGGCTGTATTAAAATAAGAGTATTAAATAGAACAAGGAAATTATTTTTAAACAAGTAGAACGTATGTATCGCTTGATGCTGATGTTCTATACAAACTAACTCTAGAAACTGGTTTTAAACAATTGCAGACAAGAACTCATGTTTTGTGTTATTGAAGTGTGTTATCCCTCCTTTACAAATAAGCATTTTGTCAGCTTTTATTTTCCAGGGATCTTTTCTTCCTTTCTCCCCCTGGAGGGGAAACTTGTCTTGTATTAATCCTCTCAGTTTATTTTCTTTGTATTGTCTTTCCATTATACATCCTCAAATGTAGTCGTCTGGACATGGAACTATTTAGCTTGTATCTTGCCTTGTATCTATGACCTATGGAGAACTTTATTAATCGCTTTTGAGAAGCATGACTCTACATCTCCTACATTGACTAATACTTAAGGTTTTCTTGAAATTGCCATTGTTTTCCTATAACTTTACAGTTAAACACTGTTGTAATCACGTAATCGAGTATCCTAGCCAGATGCTCTGTCTAAGTTACCTTAGTTTTCTTTTTGGTAAACCTACTAGGGCAATGCAGTTTAGATCTTTTTTCTTCTAAAGAAGTCACAAGCATGTTTTCTGTTCCTTACTTAGAGACTAAGATGAACTAGATGTATTAATTGGAATGCAGTGAAGGCTTACATTTTAAATCTGAAGTCCTTTAAGGTCTAGAACCAGGAGCTCTGAGCTCTATTTTGCTTTGCTTGAAAAGAAATGAGGAACAAGAGAAGAATTTATTTTCTAGCCAATGCTGACATCTCTGCTTAGAAACAGTCAATTATTATGTAACCCCATCTGTGCTTATGAACTACCAGGGAAACCAAAATTGGACAGGAATAGTAGCATGGATAGAAAATTGCTGACAGAGACGTGTTGGCCCGAACTTACGATGGAGGGGAGAGCAGACGCACCATTGCTCATACAGAAATCTTCCAGCTCCTCTGCAGTCCTGTGTTGATGCTGTCATATAATGATTCATTTCCTGAGTTTTCCTCCTTATATGAATGCTGCTCTTCTGCAGGGCCTTGTCCCGTACTGAACCTTCAGTGATTTAATTGAAGCTGCTAAGTGTCTCTCACCATGTATGTTTATATTAAAGCCCTCTTGGGAACCTTGAATAATATATTGAATGTTTTGCTAAGGGAAATTGAATCTTCTTAGTTTCATTCCAAGGCTGTGTTAAATATATATAGGATCAAGATGTTTGGAGCAGTGACCTGTTACGCTTTAATTTGTCCCATTATCCTATTAGTCTAGTAGGACTGATTGAACACCAGCCAATCAAAAGTGTATGTTTACGGAAGAAAATCTGTCATTTAATGAATAATCTCTCCTTCTACTCTGTAGTTCTACCAGCAGTTTTGGAAGGTTGGTTCTTTTCTTGGTAAGGCATAGCAAAGCTTGATCAGTTTGCAGTTAATGTAATTTATTTTTCCTTTCTCTGTGGTGAGAGGGTTTTGGGTTCCCCCCCCCCCAATGCATGATTATCATCTGAGATTTTTGGTTTTGTGTGCTGTGAATGGAGAAGAATACCAAAATCCATTACAGAAATGTTTCACATCTAGATTTGAATATTTGGAAGCCTTAATGAATTGTCATTCTGCAGAAGAGGGGTCTGCTGCTTAATGTTGCCCCTGTAAAAGTTTTGGAATAAAGCTCTGGAAATTCTGTGTATCCAGAGTAGCTATAGCCAGTAACAGAGAGATCCTTGAGCATGAGAATTGTAAGATAATTTAGGTTGGAGGGTATGCCTGGAGGTCATCTAGTCTAACCCCTGCCCAGAGCAGATCATACTAGTTTTGGGTGCTTAGGGCCTGACCACTTGAATTTTGGACATGTCCAAGGATGGCGATTCCACAGCCTAGCTGGGCAACCTTTTTCAGTGTTTGACCACACTCATGGGGTGGTAACAGGTTTTTTCCAGGTATCTAATCAGATTTTCCTGTGTTGGCCTTGGTGTCCATTGCCTTTCATACTATGACTGTGCACTTCCAAAAAGAGCCTGGCTCCTTCTTTATACCATCCCATTAGATAGCTGAAGACAGCAATAAGATCCCCCCTCAGCCATCTCTTGAGATACAGGACATTAGAGAAGCTATTCATTTGTGTTCTTTCCATCTTTGCCTGAGTGTGGATTTTGGGCGACAGCATGCAAATATCCCTCCACACCTACTCAAATCTTGGGCCTATTTTGTAAATCTGGGTGCAGAGCGGTTTATGTGGAAACAGAAACAGTGATTTCCAGAAGGACAGTGTTGGAAGACTGAATTTAAATCCTGTGTTCTTGACTCAGATCAGATCTTGAAATCTGCGAAGGCTGGAGGGAAGGCAGAAGCGGTTCCTCCCTTTGACCTGTTTCATATCTGTGAAATAGTTGAGAAAGCACTCCTGAAGGAACTCATTACAGAGGAGGCAGTTTGAGGGATGGAATGAAAACCAGAGAAGAAGAGACGGGATTAGTGAAAATGAAGGCATTGGTAGTAGCAGGGCATGACCAAAAGTTAAGTATAGATGATGCAAATGCAAAGAGCAAACTGGAACTACTGCATGGTGGGCAAACGGTCACAGAAATCCCTGTATGCATCTTAACAGGCTCGGGCTTTCATGGATCTAAGTCATACGGGAGCAGGAAACTGTTTTTTTTAACTCCACAGTAATTTATTTGTGGACAAGATAAGAGTAAAAAAAATTAATTCAAATATTGCAAGAGAGGAGTCATGGAAACCATTGAGTTGCATTTCTCTGGAGCGGTTGGGGAAGATTATTGGTAGAAGGGGGAGGAGTCGTTTGCTTTTCAGCCACTGCTTTGAATAATGAAATATTTATTCCCTGGGAGAAGAAAAGCTGAAACAATAGAGCTGTGTTTATAGAAAAATGGTCACTTGTCCAGACTCTGATTTCTGGTTCATCAATACCTCTTTGTGAGAGGTACTTCCCTGAAATACGCCTTTGTTTCAAATGGAATGCAACCAGGGCGTATAGTGCAAGGAGTCTCAGTTGGACAGGCTTAAACAAACAGTAAGACAGTGCAAAGGCTGAAATTAAAATGTATATATTTTTTTTGTGCCATGTTCTATTCATTACCTGATTAAAGCACAAGGCAAAACAATAAGACTTGAAGCTTCCAAGCAGATGAGTTGTATGTCTGTACAGCAATGTTAGATGTTTTTTAAAACAAAACGCATCATTCAAAGGGCAATTGCCAAGCTTTCCATACTGTTTGTTTGATGAGGTTCTAAATGATGGAAATAACCAGCAAAGCTCTGTAATTTGTGTCCGTTCACAAGGACAAACACCAACTTTTTCCTCTTTTCCCAGACCACTGAGCCCAGTGATCCAGTGTTATACTTGAAGGGAATATGACAGGTGGTAACTGAGATGGCTTTAGGACACTTTCAGTGTAACACACCGATGTTCTCAAAATGACATCTGCTTGCCCAGAGGCTGCACTAGGTTATTTTCTTCTCTCCATGCCCCAGTATTGTTTGTTGGAAGCAATTAAGAGCTAGGAATATTTGTTAACACATTGTTGTTGTCCGCGTCCCTGTGGTGATGACAGTGTGTGTTATGGTTCTGTGACGGAGAAAGGAAGCCTTAATGTGACCTAGTCATAGTAGAAATTTAGGATTGGTAGTTTAATGGCGTACGGGTTATGCTTCTAGTTTTATTTGTTGTACTTTTTTCTCTCCGTACTGGCATGTTGACCTTGGCTGGTATTTTGACTTTTGTTGTTTGATTCTTTTTGAAAGCACCATCTAGTGGTAAGAACTCACAAGGAGATTTAGGAATAGGGTTCCGTTTCTGCTTCAGTGCTTGCTTTCCGTGGTAAATCTGTCTCTCTTGGTTTTTCCTTTGCTAACAATAAGGCTCAAGAGCATTTCCCCAGATTCCTCTCCAGCCTAGTTCATGTTTGGAAACTAATTGGCTGCATCCCACCTCTGTGGTGCTTATTTTTGCCAGAAGTTTAAGTCAAACAGAACGATCACCAGGAACTGATCTATGATTCTATAAGTATAAAAGATGATTGCTGTACTATAGTCAGATAAATAGGTGGTACTGTACCAGTGGAACCGCGTGTCTGCTCTAGAGGCAGATTAGTCTGCAGCAGGGCTAGATGGAGAAGAGCTTCTGTTCTGTCAACTGTTTGGATTTTTTGAGTGAAGTGACTTATGTATATTTTTGATCCAACGAAGTAATAAATAAGATGCAAGGATATTGCGATCTCCCCAGCAAAAAGACACATACCAGAAGGGTGGCTTCCAGGGAAGAATGTGTGCACAGTTGAGAAGAAGGATGTGAAATAAGGACAAGGATGGTGGTCAGGGGAGAGACAGCTTCTGCCACCTATTGTAAAAGCAACAAGTGTCATGGGATAGAGTGACAGAAATGACCAAGAACCAGAAAGTAAGGAACTACGTGAACGATAAATCATGGAGAATATGAATGTGGAGTCAGTGGATTAAAAGCAGCTGAATACAACATTGCTTATGCATGGAGAGTTCATTGAGAAGTCAGGACAAGCCATCAAAGAATTTGTGAAATGACTTGCACATGTTCATGACAAGGTTGGCAATAGTTGCTTTATTGTATCCATATGACAGCCTGGTTTCAACAGTACAAACATCATTATGCCTGCACAAATAATTGATTTGTTCTGGTCACTGAACAAAACATAAATGCATGCAGCCCAATGAAATGAGAAATATTTTGACTACTGAAATACAAAAATTAGGGTTATTCTAACAAAACAGAAGAAGTGTTTATGAAAGGCAAAATTTCCTTCTCAGTGACAACTGGAGTGATGAACAGATGGTGTCACACCTCGCTGTCTTGCCTGGATCAAATACTTCCTCTGACTAATGGGTTGTTGAAAATCCATCTCTCCCTTCCAGAGCAACGCTACCTTCCCTTCTCATCGTCACCATATTATAGAGTACTAGAGGTGTCTTTCAATTTCATTAAAAATATCAAGGAAAAAGTGTTTTCTGATGATCAGTCAGTATGCAAATACGAAGTGCAACGTCTTAACAGACAAATCATAAAAGACTTATCCTACTGTTTAGTATGACATGTTTTTTTGAGCATTTAGCGAGGAAAACGAGCTTGAGCTTCTTCAAATAGGAAGGGGTTATAAACCCTGTCTTTTTTTTTTTGACCCAGGAAAATGGCACATAATTACTAAGATTAAAATAAAAGCTTTAATGTTGTTGATTCTAGAAATATTTTCAGCCTAACCTGCATTCAGTTTTGAACCAACTGATACCATGTTTCTGGTATAATCGGGAATCAACAATGAAAGAAAAAAGTTGCTGTGTTCTTATTATTGTGCTGCACACAATACATCTAAAATGTAGGGAGCCAAAACACTCCTCAGTTCTATGCTTACCTATCACAGCTATTTGTTACAACAAAGGTATAACACAGAGAGAGATGTTAACTTAGACATAGCATAAAGACTTCACTGAGTTCTGCCACAATACTGTAAAATTTTACTGCGATGTATCTTCCAGGCGCAGATGTGAAAAAGGGTGAAAGACAGCTGTAGGTACCTCCTTCTGTTTGAGTAAGGTGCAGCTACTTGTCTTTAAAATACACAGCAAGAGAAACATTACTAACAGGCTGGTTTCTATCTGCTGTGGGATAAAAATCTCATGAATGTTTTCTTAAGTCAGAAAAGAGGGTGTATCCTCACAGCATGAAACTTTGAGCTATCACCAGATCTTAATTCTTGGCTTTGCCATCAGAAAAAGATCGCTCCTTTCTTGCCAGAACAGATGGGACAGAGGCAAAAGGTGCTGGAATAAGTCGGGTCAAGTCAGCAGAGCAGATAATGAAACACTGTCTTTACAATATGTGACGAGTAAGGACATGATACAGACAGTGACTCAAATTCTTTTGCAATCCATGATGTGCTGTAAGTGTTGATTAGAAATAACCCTCAAAAACTTGACTCCAAATTATAATTAGGTGTGAATTATCACACAAACCTTAAGGCATCTGTGAACCAGAGTGCAAGTGTGATGATTAATATGGTGATTGTGTAGTGAACTGCAACTGTGAATTGTAGGACAGAAGTTGCTGAAATGCTTTTAAGTTGCATAGTAAATGCACATGAAATTAAACTTACGTTACCTGTGACTTCTGATGTGTGGTTATGGCTTATGTTGATAGCTTATGTATGTGGAGTTGAGCACCAGGTGCGAACAGTAAGAAAGCATTGCTATCTGTTTCTTGAATGTCAGTGATGAGATTCTTGCACAGCCAAGTGTCCTGCTTCTACTTAGCTGGAAACATTTGCAGATAGTAGTACTTCTATATCGTGTGTGCCTAGTGAGTGGCTACGGTGCATAGCACAATTAAATACAGTCAGTGTTAGGGGAGCTCCAAACAAATCTCTGCATAATAGTAGTCGACTCCACTTTAAAATTATGTTGTGAGTTTTGCTAGGTCGCTAAACTTGCTAAGTGCAGGAAATAGAAATTTAACTAACTCTTGCATTATTGATCATTAACATCGTTTGTCTAATGGGGGATTTTTAAAAAGGACTGTGTATGAAAACAGGCGACGGCTCTTGGACTGGGATCTTTAAGGCTCCTTACCACAGAGGCAAAAACCTGTAAACCCTCTGGTCCCAGGCTGTAGGTTTAAGTGTGAATGAAAATCTGCTCAGTTTGCCCTCTGACAGTCAGATAGATTTTCATTCATTCTAGGTTTCAAAAGACATCTTAAAATATTAGTATGTTACCATAAAATACTTTGTTTAAAATGAATTAACACTTTGCCAGTGAAAATCTGTTTTACGTTAAACCTTCTGAACATCTTGAAACATTCCCCAGCAATTCTTCTCGTCTATAGACATTTGTTATAATCTGATATTGGCTTCTGATATTGGCTTCGAAACTCTACCATGTAGTTTCACTACAGTTCTGAGCAAACTTTACAAGAGTATTAACAGACAAGACTATATATATATATTAAAAAATATACGTTTGCTGCAGTATGGCATCTATGCAATCTAACAGGTCTTTGGATAGCCATGTAATGGAAAGGAGAAGGTTTCATTATGAATCTGGAAACATGTGGGCTCTGTCTGGTACAGAGGACTTGTCACATCCCGCTACGGACTGACCATAGCATCACAGTTCTTTCACAAGAAGGGTGTTAAAGCTTTTCACTTCTGGTGTAGCTCTGATGGAGAAAAGTGACCATAAAGGTCTGTTGAAATTATTTTCGAATTTATATTTTATATTTATTGTGCATATTGTAGAGAGGAACTGTACAACATGACACATTTTCTCTTCCAGCAGACTTAGGCAACAAAATTCAGCCAGACTACATCTATGTTAGTTCTCATGTCCTTTCAGTAATGGTCAGCCAAGCACAGTCCTCAGAGGATGGTTCTTGATCGCTAACGTACAGGTGCCAGAAAGTACAGCTATCCAGGAAATTTACTTTGGCTCAGAAAACAACAAACTCTGTTTCTTGGTGTTTATAGGTGATGTGATTTACTCTTCAGGAAAACATTTCACTCGGTAAAGCCAAGATGTTTTTCAACAGACAACTAATTTTCAAAGACAAACGTAAGCAAGAGGGACCAACTGTTTTGTCTAGAGAGAGAGGATAGGATTGATAATAAAGATGAAACAGCCATCTCCTTTTTATGTATGCAATGCATAGCAGCACCGCCACCATTTGACTGATGGCATGAGCACCATAAATTACATCCCATTGCATCTGATATCATGACAGTATATGCCATGAAAGGAAATACAGAATGAAAATTTACAGACTGAAACAGGGAAGACGAAAGCACAGTAAGCAAAACCCGTTGTGGAAATGCATTATACCTAGAACATTGCTGAGGCAGGAACAATGCAAGTAAAATGTAAGCACATGAAACTTGCCAAAAAATAATACTAATTCCTCTTCCAAAATTGCAACATCCTAGTAGATGAAGCCTTTAGTAAATAGTCACACCATTAGAAAAAATGAATGCTAAAGGTTGGAAGATATAATATGATACTGTTTTTAAAATCTGCATCTAAAGGCCAGTGTTATGTAGTGTTGGAACGTCAAATAATGTGCTAGAAAATTAATTAATTTATTATACCAGCTATATGAGATGGGAAGCTACAGTTAATGCTCCGACATCCCTGTTGTAGACTAATTCCTTGGGTTTCAGAGGTTATATTTACCTGGTCAAGTTTGAGCTCATTTGGGGCCTGCAGCAATGCAGATTAGCCCTGAAAATCAAGGAACCATACTGGTATCCTGTTCTTTGTATACCACAAAAAAAAAAAAAACCAAATAAACAAAACCCCAAACCACCACCACCAAAAAAAAAACCCCAACCCAAGCAAACCACACACCCCTAAAAAAAAAATCCAAACAAAAATCCCAAAAATCAACCAAACAAGAAAACAGACAAAAACATGCTTTATAAAGCAGAATTGTTTGTTCTAGCTAACATTTCATATACTTGCAGACTCTGATCAGGTTAAAGACTAAATAAAAGCAAGTCATTTATTTAAGACCTCGTGTGTCAACAAGGTAGAGGTGGAGTAATGACTGTTGTTCTCTTCAGTTCTGTATGTTTACAAGTCAGTCAATTAATTTTGTGCAATTTCTTAGTTTGAGTTGATTTTCATCTCTGAGGTAGCATTTGCAATACCTGATTGATGCTTGTGCCATAGTGTGGTGGTTAATGAATAACCTAATTTCCCAATCATAATTGTATTGATGCTTTTTTTGTCTTGTCTTGGATTGTTCTGTGTAATGGCTGTCAGATTAAGTTAGTTTCTTTATTTTCCATAATGCTGCTAATCTTCCGTTAGAAGGGAAGGATGTAACACGTTACCACAAGTCCGATTCCACTATAATGCAGCTAGGCTAAAAGAAATGTTGACTGCCTACTGATTTGACTACCTAAGCTGATAGCTTTTAGAAAAGCAGGCTTATTGGCAAATATCTTCCCAAATGTGACTTTAGTGATGGCTTTGTTCAGGCTGATATAAAAAAAAAAAGTATTTATTGATACTTCAGAGAGAAAGAGAGAGTTGTTATGTAACATATCTATATATTTCCTTTCAGAAATGGATGAACCTCCAGAAATACCTGAGAATTAGCTGTCATATAATGCACTGAAAAGACTTATGTGCCAAGCAAGAAAGCAGGGTTTGTGCTGGAAGAAGTTATATGGGAATAAAAATATCTTCTCAGTTGTAAGCTCCTGCAGTAGTTTCAGTTTCTGCTTCTGTACCTGAACATCTCGTCAGAAACACGAGATTTTGCACGTGTATCGTTGTATACAAATTGTTTAATTTTCTAACTTGCAAAACATTTACATATAGGAGTCTGTAGATTTATTCTAATGAAGATGGGACTTATTAATACTCCTCTTTACGTGCAGGGCAGAACTTGCACGTGGCCCCGTTATAAAGCTTCACATTAGGAAAGAGATTTTTGCATGCTCAATCATCTTATTCTGGTGTTTTCCAGCCTGTGTGAATTCACGCAGGTGACCTTTTACTGAGTCTTCGGTGATTGCATGCCCAAAGGTTTGCCTAATAGAATACTTTACCTCTCCCTGTGAGCCTTACCTCTCTTATATCCCTAGCCCATCACAGCAACAGAATTACTATCTTAATTTATTGTGAAAGTCTTTGATTGGCATAGCTCTTTGGACAAGTACCTGCATATCTTGCTCCAGAGAGCCTATTAGCCATATGAGGCACTGCCTCAGAAGTGCGTGGTAATTATTAGGGAGAACACAAATGTTAATTTACAAACTTTACTAGGTTCAACCTAAGGATTTTGGGCAGGCTGAGCTGGATAAGTTTTTGGGGAATGCACCTCCCTCCTTGCAGTAACTTCAGGAACAGAACATTGAAATGGATTTATTGATGTAAGATTATACATTACACTGTGTTTCCAGCATGTAATTCTCTAGATAAGTTGTAGGTCCATGGTCATTATGTCTTGGGCGTGAGATGCTTGCATGTGTTTATGTATGTATATACACATATGCAAGTTTTTTTACGATTTTTCATTTTTTTTTCAGAATCACTTTAGTCAGAGTTGTTGGCAATATCTTGGTATAAATGAGGAAAATATCTTCATCTGTTCTTCTCCTTCAGGGCAGATCAGCTGTGAGGGGAAACACTGTGAAATGTGTTTACAGAAACCTATTAAGTAGAACTCCCAAATGCTAAGCATTGTCCATGGGTGGTTTTTTCCATTCCTATGCGATTTCTCTCTTTTTGTTATACTCAAGATATCTCTGTGCCACTTACGTCTTGGTCTGTTTTTTCTTTACTCTTCTTCCAGTTCTACCCATCTTGCTTTTACTTGATTCCATTTTAATTTGTTGTGATTCCTCTGTCAGTTGCAAATTATAGATATATCCTATATGTAAGTATTAATATATATATTAAGAAGATAGTCTTAACTGAGAGATGGATCTGGAGCCAAATGTTCGATCTTTTTCTCCCCTTTGTTCTGAAACATTCTGGTGAAATTAGGATGAGAATTTAAGCATAGAACCATGAAATTAATAGTGACGTTTTCTTTGTGGGATACTGAAAGGACCTCAGTGAGGCTTAAATATGGGCTTAACTCTGGCGCTGCTGCTTACGAGCCATAGTTTTAAACATTACCTCTTAGACTTGGCAGGGGAAGGAAAGGGTTGTTGATATGCGATACTGTGTAAGGAATCTTACAGTAACAAGCTCATGTGATGTGAGCCATGCTGAGCATTCAGATTTCCTGTACGATATTCAAGGGCATCAGGCACCAGGTACCACATAACTTTCTCTGAGTTTTAAATAACCCTCCAAGCCATCTAGTCTGCCAGTCATCTGTATAGAGAAACTCACTTTAAATCCCGAGGAAGATCTGAATAAATACTTCAATTCTCTTTATTAATGGTATAGTAACAAATGCTTGGTAAAGACAATTCTCTTGTTAATCTTCATGCTTGACATGCCTACTCCTAGGCAAAAATCACTGGATCGTGTCATAGCTTGATATTTGCCTTGGCAATCGATGCCACCCTAATCTGTTTACAGTGGCTGGGCTGGATTCTCCCCCAGACAGGCCTATAAATGTCAGTGCACTGATACGCATCGATGCTAGATGCATATCTAGCTAAAGCATCATCAGTTTAAGAGGCATTAGCTCTTGCCTACATGCGGACCACTGGATTCACGAGTATACTTTGAAAGCCATTCGTGTGTGTGTGACGAAGTATTGTGAGGACTCGGAGACCAGAAGAAGTCAAAGATTCACTATTTATTCTTTGCATGAGTACTTGGGGCTAAAAAAAAAAAGCTTAACATATACATAATTTCTTTCCAGCAAAGAATGGCTTTCTGGGGAGTTGAGGGGCGTATAGATTATGCACAAAATGAAAACACAAATGCCACAGACCATCACGGCTCCATCACAGTAATTTACGTAATGTATAAGACGTTACAGGAAGTTGCCAAAAAATATTATTTCCTAGTATGTTTTCCCTGGGAAGAACAGTGTCTTTCTTGCCTTCCTTGACACAGGAAGTTGGCAGCTGCCTATCTTTTGAGATACACCTTGAAAAGATAGAAGTAGTGAACTGGGGACCTCTGAAGCAGAGTGTTCCAAAGGCAATATATTAGAAGAGAGCACTATCTGAATTTTGGCTCAGAACATGAGCACACTGTCCTCTTATTGTATAACTTAACAAACTTTGGGTCGGATAAAATTACTCTTGGACTTTATCTCAATGCGTGTACTAGGTCAAACGCTGTTAAATCTGTACTGTTCCACTGACAGATAAGCTAGGGATCTTCCTGCTTATTGAATGTCTGTAAATGCTAAATGAAGCTCAGATGCACACTATGGCTTATTATGGGATGAGTATGAATCACCATTAAGTCATATCTTAATATCATATCAGGCATAATCGATGACAAATGTGATAAGATCAGGACAAATCAACCCATTCTCTCTACCTGTCGTCTTTAATTCTTGTGAACCGAAGTTGTTACAGATCCACCTTAATCAAGTAGATAAATTTGGGTAAAAGGCTGCTTTGCCTCACCACAAGAGCATAAAGCAGCTGAGTGAATGTAGTTCTGTAAATAAAAGTAAAACAATAGGTGAGTGCAACCTTCAAGTTATCGGGCTACAAGGAAGTCAATGAACAAAGATTTTAGTTTACTGGGATTATTGTAGGAATTCAGTCTGTAAATTATTTTTTTACTCTTACTGACATAGGAGAAATCTGAAAATGGTGGTTTGCGAGAATTCTATAGAACTTCCGTGAAGCAAAGTGGTTTGATTCCGAAGAAATTAATGTGAGTATAATGAGTGAGAATTCCTAGCATTGCATATTCCCAGCGTATATCCATTGCTGTTGTGCTTTGCTACAAGCTTTTTTAAAAAGCATTGGACTTGGAAGTTTAATTATGTAGTGAGTTAGTACTCACATACTTATTAAAGTCTGCCAAGCTTGAGGCTGCCTGAAGTTTCCACGACAGAAGAGTGATCCTAACAATGAGTAAGCCAAGGTAATTAGAGTAATGTGATAGATCAGGCTAGCTGTAGCAGAGACTGTCTTCCCAGGATGCTGCCGTTTGCTTAGTCATTGCACTCTTTTGTAAGAGAAGTATATGATCCGTATTGGGTTTTTTCAAGTGAAACTGAAATCCTGTGTCATAAGTACCTCATTCACAATGCTGAATTAGCCTTTCTGGTTTTATATTGGCTTTTTGGTACAACTGTCTGCAAACTATAGTCTATGAAATCATTTTAGAAACTGCTCCAACAATATATTTTGGAAAGTATTTCACCTATAAGTGTTACTGCAATGCAATCATAACTTGGGAAAGTCTTAATGTCTTTCTGATAGAAGCTACATTATCATGCATAATCTGTATGGCTAACTTTGCATACTTTTGTGTACATTGCGTTTGTGTATGTAAATGGTCAGTAAAATCAACAAATTCATAGCTTAAGACCAAAAGGCTCCTGGTCAGAACTCGGGAGATACAGTTCCAGTTTCTTCCTTTGCCAAATTTTTGTGACCTCATTCAGATTACTTGATCTTTTGCTGTCTCAACTTTAGTGCCTTTGAAATTACCATAAAGCCACTTATTTCTTTCCTAAACTTTATCCACCCATCTTTGAGGCATAAAAGGTAACTACTAATTTTAAATGTTCTCCTCCTTAGCAGGGTTGGGAAGGCGTGCCATCCATGTTGCAGTGTCATTCAGAAAAGCTATCGAGGAGAAAAATGCAAAGGGTTCAGTTCAAAAGTAGATTGTACCATCATCTGCACGTTGAATAGCGATTCTTGTCAGTGTGTGACATCAAGAAGAGATCCCCAGACAATCAAAGCTATGTAAACTTTATTGAATTGACCTTTTCAATATCTGCTTTCAGCATTAGAAGATAGTTCTAGATATGCAACTACTTCATATTCTGACTACTAAATGGCATTTATTTGTTTAAAATATGTGGTGACCAAAACTAAAAGTCCAGGCTTTAGAAGTTCTTTTATTGGGAAGAAACTTTGTTAGAATGTTATCTCGGACTTTCTCTGTTGAACCATAAAGTTAAGGAACAATTTGTTTTAATCATATGTAAAATCTGGGTCAGGAACATGGCCAATGATCTTCTTTTAAGCTAAGTCAGACAATGGTAATCTTCTGTGGTATTAGAAAACCCTTTCTGCGCTGGAATGCTTTAAGAAAAGTTGACTTTGTTGTTTTACACAACAGTGGCTGCTGTACAGACCCACTACTGACCTTGTAGCAGCTTTTTCCAATGTGTTAAGCCCTGGTGAGGCCACGCCTGGGGTACTGTGTCCAGCTGTGGGCTCTTCAGTACGAGAGAGACACGGACATAGTGGAGAGAGTGCAGCGAAGGGCCACAAAGATGATTAAGGAACTGCACCATCTCTCCTGTAAGGAAGGGCTGAGAGCACTGTGGCTGTTCAGCCTGGAGAAGAGAAGGCTCAGGGGGGCTCTTATTAATGTGTACAAATACCTGCAGGGAGGGTGCAGAGAAGACAGAACCAGGCTCTTTTCTGTGGTGCCCAGTGTCGGGACCAGAGGCAACAGGCGCAAACTGAAACACAGGAGGTTCCTTCTGAACAGCAGGAAACACTTTTTTTTTTACTGTGAGGGTGACCGAGCCCTGGCAGAGGTTGCCCAGAGAAGCTGTGGAGTCTACTATTGTCAGAGTGTCAGGTCTGTGAGGAGCCTGGGACAGCACCAAAGTACCCTCAAAAGGCATCAGAGCATAACTTCCAGAGGTCCCTTCCAACCTCAGCCGTTCTGTGATTGTTAATGATTCATGAACTGTGACATTGCAGGACCAAATTAGTTATGCTTTAATGCTTTAAGATCTGACTCTCTGACATAGCTATACTAAATTGATGCATTAGCGTAGGGAAGTGTGACTTTGCCATTATGCGTAGTTAAAATAGTACTAGGACTAGGAACTTCTAGTTGAATTATCTCACCTTTCTGAATCTGTGTGCAAGTCAATACTTTGTCCTCTTAATCTCCAAAGGGCAGAATCCTGAGTTTGAGCCGATGCTGTGACAGCAGGGAAACCTGGGACCGTATTCAAGCAGTCTGATTGTAGGGGCATGCTCTGGCCACGTCCGTGTGTACCTCGGGACAGGCCCGGAGGGCTCACCAGCCCTGTGTAACACCCCGCTCCCTCTTGAAAGAAGATTGAGGCAGTTTTAGAGGATACAGCTGAATGATGAGGAGAGCAGAACTGCAAAGTTTGTCAAGAGCAGTGATCAACCTGCTCCACAGTTTAGATGCATCCCAAGACAGATGGGATGTATGGAAAACCTGGCTGTTCATTTTGTTGACTATGTAACAGCTTCAAAATGCTGTTTTGGAAAATCTAGTTCTAATCTAATTCAAAATCAAGATACAGCTTTGTTTCACCTTTTTTATGTTTTGCATTTTAATCATTGCAAAGTCTTTTTTTCAAAGTAACTTTGTATATTGACAGAGAAACACTTTTTTGTTACGCTTATCATATGAGCAGATGAAATGGCTCCTTTGAAGAGGGCTGACGTCAGGGCAATGCAAGTAACTCAGTTGCTTTAGTCTGTGGAGCTCTGTAAGCTTTCGGTTTCATTAACTTAAAGTGAGAATTCCAACTGTTCTTCCTGTTAATATAAGTTGTATGCATTGCCTAGGCCTCTAAAGAATAATCATAAGAATCTGATAATCCAATGTGCAATTGAAATCCAAAACCCTGTCCATTTTATACTGTTTTATATTTTAAGGGGATTTTTTAGATTAGCTTAAAAGCCTTTTGTTGTATCTCTCCATTGTCTCTGACTTCACTGTGTCATTAAACGCTGTGCGCTCCAGATCAGACACCAGGAAGTTACGCTTTTTCAAGGTTTTACAACCAGCAGACTTACTGCAATGTCACTCATTAACCAGTCATATGAACTATTAAAAGCCCACTTTCCATTTACACAGTACTGCTCTTCCCAAGCAGGACTTTGAGAGCCCTTGACTTCACCCTAGCTATGGCTGTATGGAATAAGTATATGGTGTTTATGCCTGTTCAATGAAAGGTTATTAAGTAAAGAATACAACTCTAAGTGTATTTACAAACATAAATATACTTAGTGACATTTGATAGAGTTGTAGAATAGTTTGGGTTGGAAGGATCCTTTAAAGGGTTTTTTCCTATTATTGAGGTCTTAAAGATGTGGCTATAAGATTGGTAAGTAATAATGCTATGAAATAACAAAAATCCGTTGTATAAATCTTTAATCCCTTGGCATTGTATTAGTTAGATGCTTGCTGCTCTGATTTGTGATAGCATACATAACAACGTAATAGGTAACGTAGTGGGTTTTAATACAAGTCACAAGCAGGTACTCCTAGGATGCCCTCAACCTTTCCTTTAAAGTCAGAGTCTATACAGATTTCTTACCTTTCAAGAGAATGCTCTCAACCTTTCTTCTAAAGCCAGGGTTTAGTCAGAATTCTTATTTTTCAAACGCATCTTTTGCAGCTTTGGCTATATAGTTGTTATCACTTCATTAAAAGGGTCATGCAGAGAATTGCGGTGGGTTTTCTGGGCTGCTTTTGCCGATTTTTTTAAGATTTTTTTTTATATTGATTCTGCCAAATCTGTTTTATGGTGATTGCAATAGTACTAAATATGAAAACATTCTGTTTAAATATATTAATCGGTAAAGGAAAGGTGAAGTTTCATTCCTATCTATAGGATATAATCGGTATTATTGTTATGATTAGGAAAACCCCCAGAAAGCACTATTTAGCCAGGCTGTTTGTAGATAATGAGGACTATTGTTTAGTTTTCATTAGTGCAGTTGTTTGTATAAAGAGTATTGTGGTACTGCTGCCTCAGGTGCCTGGTTTCGTGATTTCATGCTGACGTTGCTTGCTTATGTAGTAGACTTCTCTGTCGCGTACAACAAATTTGGGAAGTTCAAAGAACTGATTTTGCATATTCATTAAAGGAAGCACTTCACACTGGCACAGACCCCAAACTGATGGTGCTTCTGTCTCTTCTCGGAAAGAGGAGATGATATATAGCAGTACCTCATTGCAATATTATGGGAGAAAAGGCTTTTTTTTTTTTAGACCTTAGAAAAGTATTAATGAGATCTCATTAAGCTGGTCTAATAAAATTGTTCCATGGAACAGCTGTGAACTAGCAGCCCTGAAGAAGACTTCCAAATGAATGTGAATACAGACAAGATATTTAGCAGCTTCTTCAAAATTTGTTCAGTTTGAAAGGTACACTTAGAAAGTGAGAGGATGAGGGATAGGAACAGTGAGATTAAATACTTTAAATTATTACAAATTCTTCTTGTTTCTCAGAGCTCACCAGGGAGACTCCAGTGTAAGCTAAAGTAAATGACGGAGGTGGGAGTGGAGCAACTTAAACCACTGGCTGCTTTGGTAGTGATGGCTTGTTAGCTACACTATGGGGACTTTGGTTTATGAAGAGATTTTATGAAGCAAAACTTGGGTCCTGATGCTCTCAGTCCTTTTTCCTCATTACAACAAATTCCTTTTCTTACAGGGTATTTAGTAGCTGCCTACCTGGTTTTACTCTAGTGGTGTTCAGCCCACACAAGGACATTTGGTCTAGACTCAAATGAAGAGCTGATTTTAGCAGCAAAGATTCAGAGGGAGAGGTGTTAAATAGTCTTTAAAATTTCAATTTCTTTAGACTTATGCTGTGTGATTTTACAGCTTTGTGTCTCTGGCCTTGCATTAACTGTTTTTCAGTTAACTCTGTAGTAGGGAGAAGCAGCTAAGAATGTTGACGCATTAATATTATATCTTATATCTGTCTATATAGAGACAGACAAAAGTCTGTCTCTTGGAATGTCTGGACTTGGAGATTCATGGGTGAGAAAGTCCAAATGATCCTCTGTGCTCCAAAGTAACAAAAAGAACTCAAGGGGCTCACACTGCCCCA
>NW_008824233.1:435915-438147 GCF_000699105.1 Pygoscelis adeliae | reverse complement strand
GTCCTGTTGAGAAACTTCCCAGGAGTCTATGGCAATGCAGCACCAGAGAACAGCGTTTTCCATCTCTAGCCACCTATTGAACCTCCCTCCCATCGCTCACTCTAACAGGACTGTTATGACCATCACAAAGTTTTCTAAAAACAGATTCCAGTACTGTAGTTCGAAATGCGCTGGATGCACTAAAGGAATATATGCGCAGTAAAGATTATTTGTGAAACAGTGACTGTTAAAATTGTAAAATAATTTTCATGTCGGATGGGTTTAAAACAAACAAAAAAAGAAACAGCATCTCCTATTTTTCCCCAACAAGTTAGAATCTCATGTGAGGTCTTTATGACCAGGTCCCTTTGTAATTAAGGTATTGTATATGTTTAGGGCAAAGTTTGATAACTTGCCTGTATAACTCTTAAAAGATTAACAGGCTTAGGATAGTAAGTTTGAAGTAAAAGTACCGGTCTGGGAATAGATCTAGATTTGGTGAGGAGTCCTTTAAAAATTTTATTTAAAAATCACTAAAATGAGGCTTAGAATAACAAGAGATATTCTAACTTTTCTAATCGGCTCAGACAATTTGACTGTCTAAGGACACTTAGTTTACCATTTTCTTCTGACATCTGATGGTGACCTTGAATATGGGTAAAGCTGCTTCTTTTCACAATAAATAATTACTTTGCTACTGCTGTGCAGTATCCGGTGTGTTGGACCCTGCCTTTGCAAAGCTGAGCACGTTCTCTGCGCGTTCAGAATTGGCACTGGAATAATCCCGCCTCCTTCCAAAACCTCTGCATATCCAATGTCAGAGCCTGTTATTTCCTCTGCTGCCACGCTGGCTAGTGGACCAAGCAGAGAGAGGACATCAATGTCTTCTGGCTGTTGTGTTCCTTAATGGCTGCTGATGAGAAGTCTGAAGTCGAGTTTGGTATCTGTGGTTTGAGCTATAACTAAGATGAATCCTTAATGCTAAAGGTAGGTAGGTAAGCAGAGGAGGAAAGAGGTGTAAAGAAAAGCGATCTCTGTTTAACTCAGCAAGGCTTCTAATGCTCTACCTATAAATGTTACAGCATTTTTAGGAGACTGTCTTTCAATACAAACCTCTGAATAGCTCAGTTACCCTGCGGTTACCCTGCCCTACCCAGGATTTTCAGCTGTTGGAAGTAAGCAAATAAAACTGTAGTTTCAAAGGTGTAGACTGAATTTGACTATTCATAAGCTGTACTTTCATGGGTGTCGCCACTATACAGCTGAATAAGTCCCTAGGGGATGTTCTCTTCTCTCCCACGTTTCATTCTTAACAAACTGTATTTCAGTTCTGTGTGGCATGGCTTTCCCTTTTCAGGTCTAGTTCTGGGAGTTTTTGAGACACCACTGTTTGGAAATCTGCTTTAAAAATTAAAAAATAGATATTGGTAATAAAATGTGATGTTACTTCTCCTCGCATTGTTAAAAATTTTGGTATTCCCCTAAAGTTAGCGACTTGGAGCTTTGCTGTGCTCCTGCTGCTTTTGCATGCCTCTCTACAAAGTAGTTGATAGCCTGACGGGGTTACCTTGCAAATCCTGTTGTGTGTCATGTTAACTTCCTCACAGAATTGTATGTATGCATGAAGACTTTCTTACAGGATTAAGGATTCTGGGTTTGGCCAGAAGTTGTTTCACTCATCTATGGTCCTTTGTCTAACATCTGGTAACCAGGTGTGTCATAGCAGGAACAAGCCCTGAAGAGCTGTGAGGTTGTGCAGACATAAAGATTTCACAGAAGCTGAGAATCCAGTCTGATAGATTTACAACCATATAAACAAAGACAAAAGTTTGTCTTAGTGGGATTGCTCCTGTAGAAAGGTATTTCTTAGTGAGACTTGACCTTGTGTGTAAACTCTCTGGGGTGTTGGTAAAGCATGGTTGGTTTGAACTGAAATAACACGCTATAGGGACTAAGCTATCACCAATATGAGTAAGATATTGTACACAGATGGTGGAACCCGGGCACTTTAATCCCCTCTGACTTGCGAAGAAGTAAGTCAAAGAAATGCAGATCGCCTTTCATTTCAATACAGTTTGGTTGAGAAGTTTAACGTGCTCTTGGCTTGACTGTTTTGCTGTTACACCTGTAATTGCCGAGGATATTTTTTTATTATTAGAATCAGAATCATTTAGGTTGGAAAAGGGCCATAAGATCATCAAGTCCAACCCGTTAACCTAGCACTGCCAAGTCCACCACTAAACCATGTCCCTA
>NW_008824233.1:435282-435705 GCF_000699105.1 Pygoscelis adeliae | reverse complement strand
GCTACAACCTCCTTTCAGGTAGTTGTAGAGAGCGATGAGGTCTCCCCTCAGCCTCCTTTCCTCCAGGCTAAACAACTCCAGTTCCCTCAGCTGCTCCTCACAGGACTTGGGCTCTAGACCCTTCACCAGCCTTGTTGCCCTTCTCTGGACACGCTCTAACACCTCAATGTCCTTCTTGTAGTGAGGGGCCCAAAACTGAACACAGTATTTGAGGTGCGGCCTCACCAGTGCTGAGTACAGGGGACAGTCACTCCCCTGCTCCTGCTGGCCACACTATTTCTGATACAGGCCAGGATGCCATTGGTCTTCTTGGCCACCTGGGCATGCTGCCAGCTCATGTTCAGCTGGCTATTGACTGATGCCCCCAGGTCCTTTTCTGCTGGGCAGCTTTCCAGCCACTCTTCCCCAGGCCTGTAGCGCTGC
>NW_008824233.1:432996-433829 GCF_000699105.1 Pygoscelis adeliae | reverse complement strand
CCCCCTCCTTACTTCTCCAAGAGTTGAAAATTCTATCATTTTGTGATCGCTACGCCCAAGACGGCCTCCAACCATCACATCACCCACAAGTCCTTCTCTGTTCACAAACAAGAGGTCCAGCGGGCGCCTTCCCTAGTCGGCTCGCTCACCGGCTGTGTCAGGAAGTTATCTTCCACACACTCCAGGAATCTCCTGGACTGTTTCCTCTCTGCTGTGTTGTATTTCCAGCAGACATCTGGTAAGTTCAAGTCCCCCAGCAATCGTGAGACTTCTCCCGGCTGCTTACAGAATATTTCATCTGCCTCTTCATCCTGGTTGGGCAGTCTGTAACAAACCCCATCATGATATCTGCGTTGTTGGCTTTCCCCCTGATTCTCACCCATAAACGCTCAACCGTATCGTCACCATCGTCAAGCTCCAGACAGTCAAAACACTCCCTAACATACTGGGCTACCCCACCACCTCTCCTTCCTTGCCTATCCCTTCTGAAGACTTTGTGGTCCTAAAAATAAAAAAAAAACAAAAGAATTTTATTGATCTGATGAGCCAGTCACATCTAGTAGAATAAGTTGTACTTAAAGGTTTGATTTTTCTGAATAACATACCTGTCACTGTGTCTTGTTCCTATGCAAACAGAAAATGCTGTTTATGTATTTCTTTATAGCGATTTCTTAGTCTCCTATTCCTGTTAGAAGATATGAACAGCCTGTCAGGGGATGTACACTCTGCTGAAGGTCCACAGTGGCCAGGAAGGTGCTAATGGGCTCCTGTGAGTCCCAAGCTGTTGCAAAATATCCTTTCTAGATATTGTTGGGTGGAAAAAATATTAAAAG
>NW_008824233.1:396948-432955 GCF_000699105.1 Pygoscelis adeliae | reverse complement strand
ACTGAACTTCTAGCTTTCCTTGTCTGTGGAAAGGCCATCTGATTTGGGTTTTTTACTGCCTGTGAATATGCTCAGAGTCTGTTTTCTAAAAAGGTGGTGACCCTTCCTGGGACCACAAGCTGTTTTCAAAACTCCGCAAAGTGCTAGAATATTGCCGAATGAGGCTAGGCCTCATCTGTCACTATCTGAGTGTTGTTTTTCTTGCCTCTATTGTTTATCAGAAACATAGCAAGGCAAGGCTGATTCCAGTGGTACAATTGTGTTGGGGAGGGGGGGGCTGAGAAAAAAAAAATCATTTCTCATGTGTGAACAAAGGAGACTTGTAATCTACTCTTCTGTCTGTATAGAGCAGAAAGCATCATCACAGGACTCAAGGGCATATAAACTGCAGCTTAATGAGTTAACATATTCACCTGAGCTGCCAGAACTGACTTAGGGCATGCTACTAGCCCAAGGCAAGCTACGTACGTAGGGCCTGGCTGCGTGATCTTCTGTAGTATTTCCAGATCCACTGGAGCAACAGTGATAAGACTCCAGAGGTGTTTTTTTCACATGTGAGGAAGTAGAGTGAAACACTGCTGCTGCACGCCTGGTCTTGGAGATCAAAGGCGGCCTCTTCCTAACGGGGAGGGTAGGTTGGTCTGCAGTTTTCTTCCACAAGGGAAGGCAGTCATTTAGCTTAATTAGAGTGAAGTTATATTATCAGCGAAAAAAGAAATTTAAAAAAATAACCGGAGAGTATGAAGGTATGGGGCTTAGTGATGCAGTACTTCAGACAGGTGAGCTATACCAAGGCATTTGTCATTCTTACGGTGGACTGCATAGCTTTCATTTGTAAACTTACTTTTTTCCTTGATTTTTTGGGGGGGTTATTTTGGGGAGGTGAGGGGGGGAAGAAGAAATGAGGAAGATAATTCTAAAGATGATTAATCATGGCAAAACTAGAATTGTTTCAACTTTGCTAGTTTTCTGTTGGATACTTTTTTCTGTACTGGCTAAGTTTGGGATGTTTACATTTCCACTTATGTTAGTGCATAGAAATTAATTGGTAGAGATGATACTCGAACTGAGATAAAAGATCACATTTTAATGAGTAACTTATTGTATGCTTGACGATCATTAGCAGAGACTAACCTATCGGTCAAAATCCAAAGTACAGCTCATGATTTTGTATACGGCAGCTATGTGTCTCTGATCTGATACTAGACTTGTAATTTTTTTATTGATCAATATACACGTTTCCATGTGTTCATCCAAAATATGGGTGTTCCTCACTTGAAAAATGATTGTGCAAAAGTGTCATTTTCTTTAATTTTACAACCATAGCTGTCTAGCACATTCAGTTTCAGTGACCCTGACAGTCTCTAACCAGAATTCAGTTCATGGTGACAGAGTTAACTTGGTTTCAGTTACAAAAATTACTAGTGCTGCTATAAAAGGGTAGGCAGATGTTAGCTGTTGTTTGGACGAGTAGCCTGGTGGAAGTCACGGATCTAGTCGATTGTATCAGCAGGAGTGTGACTATTAGGACAACGGCAGCTTTTCTGCCTGTGTTTACTCTAAGGACTTTAGCACGACAGTAACTCATGTTATACTGTACTAGTTGTGTCATCCTTGTGCCAAATCAAACAGCACATTTCAGGTTTGAATGCCAAAACTTCTGTTTCGGGCGGAAAAGTTTGATGTGAGGATATTTAACAAATTTATAGATCGGGCTTTAGTTATGTTTAGTTAGTAGGTCCGCGGTGGTTAAGGATGCCCTTTGGAATTTTGACTGCTCCAAAAAAGAATCAGCTGTTGAATGAGACTTGTAAGAAATTTTGGGAGGATTGCCTGAAGGGAGTGTTATTGCAGGGGTAAAAGAAGCACGGGCCATCCTCACAGCTTGATCATGCTGCTACACAGACTAAAAATTACTATTGGGGGGGGGGGGGGTAAAAAGGCAGACAATAAGAGCCAGAGTCACAAAGAAATTAAGAATATTGAGAGATTAATAATGTGACTGAGTGCTCAAAAACAGGTATTTATTACTCTTTGAGATTGCCTAGGATATTAGTCATTCATGTAGGGCTGGCAGATGGCACAAGACCTAGAAGAGGTGTGTCTTTTTCTACAGTGAAATCTGGAAGTTGAGCAGGAACTCCCAAAATAACTTTAGGATGCCGAATTGAATCATAGCCATGCTATCCACTGGTTTCAGAGAATTGGATGTCCAAATGTTTGGGCAAATTAGGCTTCAGTTCCTGTTGTGTGCTCTTCTGGTCAGAATTTTGTTCTTTCAGAGTTTTGTTCCAGCTCTGGGATGCTTCTACAATATGTTACATTATGGTCCTACAAACCCAACCTGTATAAATGTCACTATTTCACAATTCGCTTCCATTGGGATAAGTTCAGGCCCTATCTGAGATACTGTATTTTATTACTGATTAGTTGGGGGAAATAAGGAGAGAATGGGCTTAGGTGAAATAATCTTAAGTATCACGGGTGAGAAATTGCTGTCTGATCCCAGATGGGACTTTTAAAAGATGCTGTATTTTTCCTCCGGTGTGAGCTGGTCAAATTCTGAGCTATTCAACTTAATCTAAGGTCCAGAAGGTTTCCTTAATACTGCATAGTTATTGTAAAAACAGTGTTATTAGTCAAGTTAAAAGAAAATTATAGCTGCACTCTTGTTCCAAGCACAGCTGGTCATGTGTAGGATAGTGAAAAAATGATGCATACGGAATTCTTAAGTCCTAGTTGTTTCCAAATGGTCCACATTAAAAAAGAAAAACAAACAACCCAAAAACATTCATTCTGAAAGTTCAGTCATGCATGCACCCTGGAACTGCTGTCACAGCAGGAAGAGCATAATTTGAACAGCTTGAGTAGCGTGATTGCTCACAGCATTGCAGCAGACTGTAGGTCAGTCCTCTCAAGGTCTCACGGCAGCGTTTTGTTTAGTGGTGGTTTTTTTTTTTCTTCCAGGGAATTATGATGTGTCGGCAAGCTTTTCTATATTGTTTATATTAATAGTATTCAGACAACGAAAAAAATTTAAAATGCCTGTTGTCCTGAAGTCCTTTCAAAAAGAATGAAACAAATCTTCCAAAGCTCAGTAACAGTGGTGATACTTTGAAAATAATGAAAGAATGCAAGAATTTATTAGAAGTATTCACCTCTTTTTTCAGGTAAATCACTTTTGACTATACAGCACTTCTTCTAGTCAACAATTCTATTTCTGCCTAGATCAAAACTATAGTCCCCTTTCTGCACTCAGTAGTACTCACTAGGCAGCATAACATGTAATATTTGTACATCAGAAATGCTGAAAATAGTGCTGCTAGACTCAAACTAGAGAATGATGGATGAATAAGAGAAAAAAAGAGGAGTTTGCATTAGTTCTTGACAGCTATAGTCACATTTGTTAATTTACAGTAAAGTTTTACAATGCACAAAGTCATAGAATTGTAGAATAGTTTGGGTTGGAAGGGACCTCTAAAAGGTCATCTAGTCCAACCCCCCTGCCGTGGGCAGGGACGTCTTCAACTAGATCAGGTTGCTCAGAGCCCCGTCCAACCTGACCTTGAATGTTTCCAGGGATGGGGCACCCACCACCTCTCTGGGCAACCTGGGCCAGTGTTTCACCACCCTCAGCGTAAAAAATTTCTTCCCTATATCTAGTTTGAATCTACCCCGCTTTAGTTTAAAGCCATTCCCCCTTGGCCTGTCACAACAGGCCCTGCTAAAAAGTTTGCCGTCAGAGTCATGTTTGCATACAAATGGGATCCTTCTTCCTTCCTCACTGGGGAGTACATACCAGCACTTCCAGTGCATACAGAGGCTGGCTGTGGGAATGGGGGGAAGTCTAAGTAATATTGTGAATAATACTAGATGAGGTCTAAGGCAGAATATCAGAGTTACGTAAGGACCTTATCGCTGCTTTTCAATATGTAAGAGACTTACAAAAAAGACAGAGAGACTTTTTACCGGGGCAGGTAGTGATAGGACAAGGGGCAACGGTTTTAAACTGAAAGAGGGTAAATTTAAGCTGGATATAAGGAAGAAACTTTTTTAGGATGCAGGTGGTGAGACAGGTTGCCCAGAAAAGATGTGGATGCCCCACCCCTGGAAGTGTTCAAGGTCAGGTTGACGGGGCTTTGAGCAACCTGGGTCTAGTGGAAGGTGTTCCTGCCCACGGCAGGGGGGGTTGGAGTAGATGATCTTTAAAGGTCCCTTCCAACCCAAACTATTTTACGATTCTGTGGTTCCAAGCATCTCTTAGGCTACTCTATCCAGCCTATGGGCTGCCTTTCTGAAATAGGATTTTCTGTTTTAATTAGGAATTTTGCCATAGTCCAATATCAGGTACTTGGGATAGGTCAAAATTACAGAAATAATTAAATGTAACTACGTCAGTGATTACTGCTGATACAGATAACTTATGCATTAATCACAATTATGTAGTATTAAGGACGTGTGAAGTCACAAGGTAACAATTAAATGGAAATTGTTTTCCCTGTCATTAAATGGGCAGTATTACTTTTTAATAATTAAAATTTGAACCTTAAAATAGTCGGAAGCATTTCTTCACCACTGTGATTATGTATCTTAACAAAGCATTATTATTTCAGTTCTGGAAGGTGTCTGAAAATGCAAATGACAGCAAATTATGCGTAACTACTTAGTCTTAGAAAAACAAAGGTCTGATTTTTGTCTTCAGTTTTAAACAAAAAATGTTATTTGAGGAATAAGCTGGCTTAGTTTATGTTTGCAAGACTTAGAGGATTGAGGCAGTATGATCAAGTTGTAAGTATACAGAATACTTTAGCAATGTAAACTTTTCTAAAATATCTTTATTTTTTAATACTTTTTGGGTATTAATTTTTTCTGCAGTATGTTTCATAGGCTTGCATCTCATTAATGCTCTTATTGTAGTAATAGCAGATGCAGCTCTTTCTGTCTCTTAAAAAAAAATGCTTTCACTGCAGAGCTGACACTGCTATTACCCTCCTGTGGACATATATTTCCATACCTCTCAATCCTTATAGAAGGTGTCCAGCTGAAAGTTATATAGCCTGTGAAAATGGAAAAATGTGGCATCCTCTCAGATTTTCTTGCTATTAAACAAGTAATGCCCTAACATGCAGATAACCAACGATGTCCTTGTATTATGCGTACATTATCTTTCTCAGGCAGTGGAAGAAGCAAATAATAAAGAAGACCCAAAGAACTAGCTGTGCTGTCAGCACTCCCCAGAAAACATGTATTAGTGTTATTAGGCAATAACTACGTTTCTCAAGTCCAATCTGTTCCAGCCTAACTCAACTGGAATTGAGGTTGCTGGGAATAGCAGTTAGCTATGTAGTTAAAAATAGCACCTTGTCATTTTTATTACTTTTGCTCCTTGGATAGGAAAATTATTATCATTCAGAAGAGGCTACATAAGTAATATTATGTACATAAGTAGTTATCTGTCTATATACACATAATATTACAGACAACAGTACATAGTATAGAAAATGGCACGTAGGTTCTAAAAAAAAAAAACCACCTAAGGTAATTAAGATGGATAGTTTCTATTTCTGTAAGTAAAAGGATAATCCTCTTAGCGTTACACATTTAAAACCAAGCAACCATAGATAGAAGTATGCAATTTTTTTTTAAGGCATAGTTTAGTAAATAAAAATACAGCCTCACAGTATTTCATCTGTCACCCTAAATAGATGTATAGGTGTTGTTTTGGTTTGGTTTTTTTATAATTAGGACTTGACCTTTTGTTTGCTCTAATATTTGGTCAGGGACTGGGTGACTTACATGATACAGTGATATCAACTTGTGCAGAAGCCTGGGTTGGGTCTGAACTTGAGTTGAATGTTCTTGTTGCATCAGTTTAAGACAGGGTTGGCTTATATTCTCTTGAATGGTTAAATTACTAGAGCTGTAATGCAAGCTCACTCGTATTCTTCTGATTCATATTCAATCCAAGCTAATTCATACTCTTTTACTGATCATGTAGAGGCCATATCAACAATTAAAAATATGGAAGCGTTTTCTAGCAACAATGCTGTTATACAACAGGTATTAACTGAATCCAGCTCAGGTGTGCTCAGCATCACATCAGCCCAGAATTCCTAGCCATAATCTCTACTAATACTCAGCCTATTGCCGATATAGCTGTCGCTATGTAATGGGGAGTCGAATAGTTCTCAGCTGTATGCATAGTTAAAGATGACTTGCCAATGCTGTTTATAACTGTTGACTCAGTAAAAACAGGCAGTGGCCAAACCCCAAGATTTGTTCTTCATGGACCGTGGCCGGTAGAACCAGCAGTGAGATTTTTGTAGCTCAGAAGAATAGCTGTGCGGAATACAAAAGCTGACCGTGCAAACTGATGCACAGAAAGGAGTAGTAATCAGTTCACTCTGTCTTTATTTGGTGGTTGTGTTCTTTCATTAAAAGTAAGCAGCTTTAATTTTTAATGTGCCTGAAAGGCACGTTTGCTGAATGTCATTCTTGGTTGTATCGTCGCATCTTAAAGAAGTGCATTTGGACGTGATTTGTGTTACTAGCACAAGTGTCATCTGAAGAGCTTTAACTTTCTTCCAGGGAGCTTTAAAGCCATGACAATCACACCATCAATAGGAGAACCACGTTCACTTTTAATGTATTTCTGTATGTAGTTCTTAGAAAAGGGCCCGATTCCATGTTAAAAGGAGGCTGAGGGGAGACCTCATTGCTCTCTACAACTACCTAAAAGGAGGTTGTAGCAAGGTGGGTGTCGGTCTCTTCTCCCAAGTAACTGGCGGAAGGACGAGAGGAAATGGCCTCAAGTTGCGCCAGGGGAGGTTTAGATTGGATGTAAGGAAAAATTTCTTTACTGAAAGAGTAGTTAAACATTGGAACAGGCTGCCCAGGGAAGTGGTTGAGTCACCATGCCCGCCGATAAAAGCAGTAAAGGAAAGCTACGCAGTTTTCCCCCAGAAAAGTTGATGTTATTTACGAGTAACGGAGAGGTAGGCTTTCTGATGTGTGGCTTTTCTGGTAGGATACCTGCTGTCTATAATTCTAATCTGATTTGACTGATTTCTAATCGACCGTACTTCAGTAGATTGTCTCCTGTTCCTCCCTCATCCATACTGTAACTTTGACGAGCTGAAGAACTGTTACATATAGAATATTGTACTTCGTCCCTGTAACTTGGAGAATCACTTTTTATCTCAGCGTTGGTTATAAATACATTTCAAATTACTTTACCAGTACTAAATCAGTTGGGTTTTTTTCCCCTGTTGTGTTTGTCACGACCATGTGATTATGAAACGAATTTTATGAAGCATGGCAAGTCAGTAGTACTAATTTATTAGTAGTAAAAACATGCCAAGCACTGAATAATACAAATGAAACGGACCAGCTTCTCACAGAATTAATCTATCCCGATACTCACCAATGTAGTTGGATTACTGACTCATCATTTGACTGACGCTTGTAATTCAAGCACTAATTGTGGTTTCTGCTCCCTAGATGTTGTAGGGAGGAAAAACAGCAACATGAGCTTCTGGTAGAACAGGATGGTATATTTCTTCATTCCTTCCCCCCGCCACCCCCCAACTACCCGTCCCCCCAAAAGTAGGGGAAAGACATACCTCTGTCTTTTCAAAACAAATGTCAAGCATGGAGGTAGAGGGTGAGGCTATAGAAATAGGTGCTGGTAGGAGACTGCCTTGGAATATGTTCTTATATATCCTGTTGGCTGTCGATAGGGTGGACCTTGTTGTTTCCATTGTGAATAAATGCTCGCTGAAAGCATGTATTTCTCCATGAATACCAGGTGGCATATTGCCATGTAACCTGATACGTTAAGAGCTGAACACTCCTTTCTTTTTCACTACTTTGTGGAAAGCACCTCCTGCTAACATAGCTGTTCTTTTAGAGAAGCTGGTATCTCTCTCTACCGCAGTTCTGTTTTGAAACTGAGAACTATTTGCAGCAAAAGTTTCGTTTGCAATGGTGTGAAAAGTTTGTTTCAACAAATGAATCTTTCTGAAGACTCTGGGGGAAAAAGAGAATTAATTATCAACTTCACTTATCTTAGGAAATATCATAAAACTCATTAATGACAGAAGCAGCCCCAACGCTATTGTGTTTTCGTTCTACTCTCTTTTGCTTTTTTTTCTTATCCGGTGTCCTAAACCATAAATATGTTTTCTGAAGCCTTTTTGGAAATAGCATATATCACTTGAGATGTTTGTACTACATTTGACAGTCCTATAGACATTCAAAGAGATAGTGAAGTGGAAATTTATTACTGCCTAAAAAATATTTTGAAAGCAGAAAAGGAACACTTGAATGAAAGATATTAGCCTCTAGAAAAAAAGTGTGATTTCTTATTTTTAAGCCATTTGACGGACTGTAGTTTTAATGCCTCCCCACTTCTATTCAGCTAGGGAAAAAAAAAAGCCGGAAGGATCTGAATTTTCTTTTAAAGCTCCAAAGGTAAGAGGAGAAAAACAAAGGAGTGTATTCTCATTTTGATTAAATCCACCCCAGTGCCAAGAGTTTCAGCAAGGCAAATGTGCTACATGTAGTCTCTTTCAGTGTAATTTTTGAGACTTGCATGTGATGAGTGTTCAGAGTCCTTTGCCTGGGAGCATTAATTCCTCCCTCCAGAAGTTCAAGATTTAAAAAGTGTGCTAACTGAAAGTAGCATAGAACAAAGTGCTTTGATACTGCACTGGATTTTTTTTGTCTGACAACAAAGAAACACATTCATTGTATATAATGCATTTCTCTCACAGTTCTGGAAAAGCTCATTGTTTATTCATGAAGGAAGGTCAGCAAGGCCTGGCTAATGCAAGCATTTTGGTTTTTTTAATTTCTTTCCTAAAAGGGATGATTCTTGCCTCATGAAATAAAAAGATTCATAGGAAAATGTATGTGGCTTGCAGAAGGAAAAATGAATGGGAGATGCAAAGTGGGTATGTGTTCAGAGGAATTTTAAATCAGACCAGGTTGTATTTTTCAATTGCAGTTTTTTGTTCTTCGTGATCACTGACACCAATATCACTTGCATTTTAATTTTCTTATCTGCGTTGTAACTGGCCTCTGGTTCTACCAAGTCGTTCAGATGTATAAGCCTTTTTTTTTTTTTGCAGCTGGTAAGGCTGGGTCCAGTGACAAAAACCTGTAATTTGAGTCTTCCAAGGAAGAATTCTGGTATAGGTACTGGCAAAACTCCAAAAAGATGTAAAAACCAGAAAGACTGGAAACACATGTATTAACAAAAGTTACAATGATGATGGGTGAAGAGAAAAAAAACTATGCAGCAGGGGACGAGTTCAGGGGCTTTACCATTTTCTATTGGGAGAGCTAGTTCTTAAACTTCTTCTTTGGAAACGTGACCCTGAGGTTACACAGACGTTATCTGCATCATTTTAATGACCGAGGAACACCGATTCTATCAAGTAGGAAGGAAGAGGTATATGTAGTAGATGCCGTGACCTCCAAGCCGCTTGGCACGCAGTGCAGTCTACCATTTCCTGGACTGTGCCCCTGTGACGGATGCGCAATAGTGCCTTTTGGTTTGTGCCCAATGTAATTTAAGTAGCAACCGGCCTGTCCTTTTTTTTTCTTACCACGTTGCTTCTTACCTTGTATATTGCCCTTGAAAAATTAAAAAGCCTATTAGATAGTTTAAATAATTTAATCAGAAGAAACCCAAGGGCCAGAACTCCTCCTAATCCTACTGAAATGAGAATAAAATGCCAAACTAAAGGAAATTTCGGTTCCCCAACGCTTCATCCTGACAAGGTTCTAGTGCACAATGATAAAACTTTCCATTCTCAATTATTAAAATCCATTTAAGCAGCAATTCACAAATGTTGTGGAACACTATTATCTACTTTTCATAATTTCTTTCTAAGAGCATATTGTAAGACTTCAATGTTAAAGGAAATGTAGCCAATAAACGCTGATTTTTTTAATTTTTTTTAAGGCAGCACTGGAGGCTTTTTCATATTGACATTGTTAGGGCAGCTGCCTCTGTTTTGATTTAGAGTTATTGTTCAGTGTAGCTGAGAGAGTGAACTGAGACACCGACAGTGTGGGAGTATGCCTCAGACAGAGATATCAAGTGAGCTATTTGAGCTGGTTATCAATTGTTAATTGTCTACTGATCCTTAAACTAGATACCTAAACTGAAAAGACCACTATCAGCAACAGATGCAAATTATATGGATCCTGTAGGGGTGCAGGCCCTACAAAATAAGTGGGATAATAAATTTTTTATTGCCTGTTTGAGCTTTCACATCAGTCCTAGTGTGGGCCTCGAAACCCAATGTTGTTCTGAATTCACTCGTAACTAGAAGATAACACTTGAATTGAAACTGCGTTAATGGTTGCATATTGACCAGTTGTCCATAAATATTGTTGGATTTCCTATGTCAAATACAGTTCCTCTAGGATAGCCCACTACAAAAATTTGACTTCCTTGGTGCTTACCAGGAGAATGGTCTCTATGCTACCCTGACAGTTCTATGCCTCTCTTGAACCACCTGCCTATTGTTCTTTAAAATTCTCAGCCTGACAGTTTTGAATGCTGTGGTGAGTTTAGAGCTTGTTGGTGGTACATCTCCATTCAGGTACTGCCTACCGTTTTTCTGATGTAGTATTTTACTTTCCAGGAGAAGGCTTAGCATCTTCAAATGGCAGAAGGAAACGGAAGAAATAGATTCCATCTGAATATTGCTCTTCCCAAATAGCAGTGATTACAAGCCTAAAAGCTGAAAATATTTTTGTCTTTGGAGGTTCTGTGACTGTAGTTGTTTAGTGTCAAATGCCAAAGCATGAGAGCTCCTCAGGCTGACCAGTCATTTGGGACGTCCTCCAGCCCCCAGATGAGCCCTACTTGCCTTGTCTCTATGGGGGGTAGTTGTAGCGGTTTTCTTCAGTTGCTGCTGAGTGAAATAGCTGAAAATCTTCAAGAAAACTTGCAAATCGGCCATAATGTCATCTCTTGGTTACTGTTGCTTGTAATGATGCGGATTGGGGTAGGGAAGCAGAGTAGGCATCTGGAGACTTCTATAGGATAGGGGCTTTCAGGCAGAGCCAGGAGGATCTGGAGGGGGCTTCTCGACAACAATTCTGTGGCTGTCCCCTGCAGTGTGTGTGGAGCAGGAAAAAACATCTACTTCCTGTCCCTTTTTAAAACAGCCAAAACCAGCTTCAAATTTATCATCCCCTCACAAGCATCCACAGCAAAACTGCCCAAGTAATAGTGATAATCATTGGGATACCCACTTAACTGAAGAGTTGGAGATCTTGTAGATCTTCTCCCTAAACTGGAAATTCTAGGTGCCATTTCAGCTATGCTATTATTAATACTTCGAGACAATACGATGCTATGGTTGTTCGTGAAGGTTACCAGTACTGTTGTGGTTGAGGTTGTTATTGTTTGGTGAAGGAGTTATTTGTGTTCAGCATGATACAGATGCTGTATTTAATGATCAAACTCCTCAGAATGTCACCTGTTTGCTTTCAATGCTATGAGATAATGTGCTTGTGTTGGGATTTTGTAGTGCCAAGTTGGAGCAGTCCTTGATGTATGTCCACGTATGATTTCCTTGATTATTGTGTATGCCAGAGGAGAGAAGCACTGCTGGAAACATGTTACATGATGTTGTTTGGTGACAAGATACATTATTCCCCTAAAATGAGCCTGTTTGGGTTTTTTTTATTAAATAAAAAAATTGAAGTATTTGGCTACCTGTACGTCAGATATTTTTGGACAGAACTGTGGTAGCTTAGGAGAAGAATGGGAGCAAAGACAACACCCACTCAAAGGGATGGATCAAGCTATGATCTTTAAAGCCAATATATAAGGGTGGAGTAAACTTCAGTAGTCTGAGTCAGTCTCGGACATCAATGAGTAGGCCGCTTCCCACCCTTGGACATAATTCTCTTGCTGCAAAGGGTGGTGGCCATTCTTAAGGTGAAGACATCAAATTACATGTGTCCCCCCCTTTTTCCCTCTCCTATTCTCACAAATGATCTCTTAATCATTGTCAAAAAAATCTTGCACTGGCACCTCGCCTGTCCCACAGTAGTCTGTCACGTATGAACGAAAATGGTTTGGTATTGACGGTGCTCTTTGCATTACACAGATATCTGAGGACAGAATGTTAAATCTGTGATCCTTCTGGGTGCAGCAGCGCTTTTTGTCAAGTCACAGCACATGCTGCTGTTCCCTGCAACGTGGAAACCCGACTGAAAAGCTGCCTTTCCTCATGGAACGTTAAAAGTCTATACAAATAAATAAGGACATACCATTCTCTGAATAACAACTTGATGAATAAAATAGCAATTTAACTTGAACCATGTGGATTTTCTTCTTGTTTGATTGGGTTTGGGTTTTTTAGGTGGTTCTCTGTTGTGGGTTTTTGTGTTGGTTTGGTTTGTTTTTTTGCGAAGCCCTGGATGAAATACTTGCAGTGTGTCTCCCACATCCTTTGTTGGTCTGTTTTTTCTGAGGCTTGGGTATAGATTTATTCAGTACTCTGGAAGCTACCAGCTGACACCCATTAACTATAGCTTTGTGTTGATAACACTTTCAGTACTATACCATACCAAATAATTTACTGTTTTCTCTATCCCACCTAGTATCATAAACTCTATCTCTTTTTCTATTTCAAAGTGTAGTTCTATGTTTAACTGAAAGCCAGAACAGTCTTCTGTAATATGTGACATTTTTCAGTGCCTGAGATTGCAAATGCCAGCCTCATCTGTCTTCCATCTTGCCTTTTCCAGTCTTGCATAATGGAACTGCAGCAATTTCACCCATTTCCTTATTATTCTTTGATCCAGTATATCCGCAAGTCCCCTTTTGGAGACAAACATCAATAGGATAATTAGGGACTTAATTTCCTTTCATATACTTTGAGATAAGACATTTAGCTAGTAAGGGGTAGTTGCATTTCTGCTTCAGTTTGCATGTTTTGTCTTACTGAATCAGCTGTATTTTAGCTTGGCCGAACACATTCTTGAATCCTTTGGGGATAAACCAAAACTCACCCAAGACTACCTCCTGGCTATGGTATCATAATTCATATAACAGTGCTGAGGAGAAATCTCAACACAAACACAAGCAATAACTCCAATGTCCTCTTCCTGATTACATGCTATTACATGCATGCGCATAAAACACTACTTTTAGTATTTGAGTGTAGCGTTCATTGTTTTCTTGGGCTTCACTGAAAAGTAGCAGTTAATATCTAGGGTGTCCTTTTTTTTTTAAGTGTCAACTTTCCAAACTTTTACTCTATACAGTCTGCACTGTCCTTTCTCTTACGATTTTTTTTTCTTTAACTGTTAATTAGAATATTGGGTTTCTTCCCTCACCATAACGGGGAACGTATTTCTCACCAACTCAGATTTTTAAAATAAGCAGACATCTTTCACAAGCCTTAAACTGATGCCCCTGTGATTTACGATGGTTTGCTGAGAGCCCCTCAAAATATGGTAGCAGTTTGTTCTTATCAACAAAAGCTGAAAAACTGTTTCTTTTGAAGAGGGATAAGTGCCAATCTGCTAATTGCCTTCCCTTCTCCTTTGATCTTTCTGACCAGTTTTTCTTAACATTGCAGGACTTCTCTGAATTCAGAAGTGAAAGGAGGCGCCTTCTAATCAGTGTTAATGCTCTGCATAATTCTTTTTCCCCAAAGAAGCCACTTCATAGCTCAGCTGAGCAAACGTGTTTGAAAACACAATCTGGGTCATCTAAACAATAAAGCAGCCAGATGTCAGGAAGTGTGTTCCCTTCCAGTTTTCTTTCCAAGGCAAAATTTAGGAAGTTAAAGCAGATTTAGCATGTATATTTGGGTGGGTATGAGAGATTTTGTAGCTCATTAAATAGTGTATCCTGTTCTGGTTGTACCCTTGGTGGTGAGGTTACGGGCCATCGATGGGTTCCACTAAGACGCTGTTGACCTCCTTGCTTTGGCATAGGAGTACACAATAAAGATGAAGTTGCAAAGTTGCTGACAGATGCACTTCCTATCATCCATCTGATCTGAAGAGACACTGAATCAACAGAATAAAGATCTCAGGGCTACCTCGCTGCAAACAGCTACACCCTTCAGAATGATACCTTTGTCCTTCAGCGTTTGTTCAAGTGCTTTTGGAAAACGATAGCCTGAGCATTAAAATAGCACAAAGCATCCAAGTCCTCCAGAGAAGGGGGGAAAAAAAACCCCAGATTTAACATAAAATGATACGGCATTGTTTTCTTCTTTTATCCCTTTTGTCTTTCATTTCAAATGGGGTTTGTTTTTTTTAATTGATAAGGCTATTCCTTCTCTAGCTGCATCATTGTGTTTAATTGCTTATGCTCTGTTTTGTGTGTTGTATATAAAATTTAAACCTATGTACGCGCAAGTCCCTTCCCTACTGCAACTGCGGAAATACACAATCCAGTTCAGATGCCATCAGTGATTGCAAATAAAAGCATGACAGCTTACATCTCAGAAGTTCATCCTGTTAAATCCCTGTCTGGTCTAAGCCCATCCACTGAATTTCATCTACAGCTGTTTTCCAGCTGAGTTTGGTTGAAAGCTGTTTCATTCATAACTTACTGCAAATCCCAAATCATAAACGCAAACTTAAATATAGGAAGAAAAAGGCAGAAACTAAGAAAATCTTTCATGAATGCACCTTCTTATAGGTGAAAGGCAGTTCTGGGATTAATGTTTTGCAATCTAATGAGAGGCAACGCTGCTATGTGGTGTCTTCTCTAGAAACAGGGAATGCAAGTTTGACAGGTAAACATTTTGTTTTGCACAATTCCTGAGTGATGGGCAATGAATGTTCCATATGCAGCGGAGCGAAATTGGGTGCAACTTCCTTTGTAAATAATTATCATCTGTCTTTTAATAGGCTATAGTTATCAAGTACAGTAACAGTTTCCACTAAGGGGGTATTGCTGAGTGATAAGTAACAATGACATTCTTGTAGGGTTATGTAATCTATGTATTACACGTGAAATCAACACTAGGTGTCATAAGGAATGCTTCAGCAGTGGCACTTAACAGTTTGTTGTTTAAAATTGGATTTACCAATTTGACTTTTCTTATAAGTGTGAAAAGGAGCACTGTGGAGGTTGGGAGTGTGCAGTGCTGAATGCACGGTGTTGGTCGACAGCCGTCTGAAATGAGCCGGCAGTGTGCCCAGGTGGCCAAGAAGGCCAACGGCATCCTGGCCTGTATCAGAACTAGTGTGGCCAGCAGGAGTAGGGGAGCGATCGTGCCCCTGTACTTGGCACTGGTGAGGCCGCACCTCGAATACTGTGTTCAGTTTTGGGCCCCTCACTACAAGAAGGATGTTGAGGTGTTAGAGCGTGTCCAGAGAAGGGCAACGAGGCTGGTGAGGGGTCTGGAGAACAAGTCTGATGAGGAGCAACTGAGGGAGCTGGGGTTGTTTAACCTGGAGGAAAGGAGGCTGAGGGGAGACCTCATCGCTCTCTACAACTCCCTGAAAGGAGGTTGTAGCGAGGTGGGGGTTGGTCTCTTCTCCCAAGTAACTGGCGACAGGACGAGAGGAAATGGCCTCAAGTTGCGCCAGGGGAGGTTCAGATTGGATATTAGGAAAAATGTCTTTACTGAAAGAGTGGTTAAACATTGGACCAGGCTGCCCAGGGGAGTGGTTGAGTCCCCATCCCTGGAAGTATTTAAAAGACGTGTAGATGAGGCGCTTAGGGACATGGTTTAGTGGGCATGGGGGTGTTGGGTTGACGGTTGGACTCGATGATCTTAGAGGTCTTTTCCAACCTTAATGATTGTATGATTCTATACGTCAGCGAGACGTGTATCTAATACTGCAGATGAACGTACTTCTCACGCTGTCCCTTACACTAAGCATTCTTGTTTCTTAAGCGTTAACAACAGTGCAAGTCATCTCCAAAAACAGTCGTCTCCTTATAGCTCCTTTCTTGGCTATCCTTTAGTGCACTAAAAATTATGGAATACATAGGACGGTGTCATTAAAAGAGACTTATATATTGATAGTATTTATGTAAACAATTTGGAGTAATTTGGCATTTCCCCTTCTGCGGGGCAGCTAGCGTATCTCTAGTGGAGTTAATACTTCTCCTCTGGTGCGAGTATCATGGCACAGCTCTAAAGAGCAGTGTGGCACTTGGGTAATTTTCTTTTTCCTGTGACAGTGTGCTTTTCTATTTGCTGCCCTTTTTCTAATAGCATTCAGTCTATAAATCAGACTTTCGTCAGTGAAACTGATACAAGAATGATAATAGTGTTACTTGCTCTAGGCATCACTCACGCAACTTATGAGTGACTTAAGTGCATATTGCTTTCATACCTCCTTTTTTCCCCTCTGTGTATGAGAGGCACAGAGAAAATTGTGAACTAAAATTAAACTATTACTTCACATGTATACTGTATGATGTTGCTAATGAGTTCTACGTTGTAAATGCGGTATGTATGGTTGCCTTGACTGAAGTCCTGTTTCTATCATAAAATGATCCAGTGGAACAAATGCAGTGCTGGCATCTATTGTTGCTGTTCTGCTCTCTCTTATGGTAACACATCTCTTTAAATTTCCCAGCCAATAACTACATTTTGCTTTCTTAAAGAGTGGTCAGTGGTTCATCTTAGGCTGTATCTGAGTTCGAATAGTAGGTAATTCGGATTTCTTCTTTCTTCTTGCAGAACTATGAGATGACACTGAAGTTTATCCCCGCTATTTTGTTACGCTACCTTGAGACATTTCTTTTGTTGCATATCCACGCACTTCTGTCTAGCCCCTAAATAATTTTTCAGAATTCTAAGCTACTGTCACAAGGACCGATGTTTTCCCACGTGGTCCTATGATTTGATTTTTTTTTTAAATTTTTTTTCTTTTTCTCTGTAGTGGGGCACAGTAAGAGTTTCGATCTGGTAATTAAGCTACCACACTCCCATGGTTCCTTGCCTTGCATTTTGTCTAGGTTACTTTCAAACAAATAGTTGGCAGAAGTGAAGATACATTGCTGACGCTTGTTTCCAGCTGTGAATGCAAATAGTCTGCATGTTTGAAGCTGCAGCGAGCAGGCATGGTGCTGCCGTTTTATAGAGCTTTTGATACCTAGTAATATGAAAAAGGAGAATCAAGATCGTGGTAATTTGCTAGTTCTGTCTGCAGAGTAATTTTCAAGAAAGGCTGTGCTTTTTGTGATTACTTTAGTGTAAGTTAGTGGCTTAGAAATGGAGTAACCCCAACTGGTGATGTAACTTTGGGGTGAAGACTCATTCGGCTGTCCTGGCTGGTTCTTTGGTTCTTACTGGGTTAATTTTTCATTAATCTTGTTGACATTTAGTTGAAGGTGAAACTGTAAATTGGAGTAGGTTTCTTAATACTCCTCTGCACTGGATAATGCAATAGGCATGTGCATCGTGTAACATATTTGATTTCTGCCATCTTCATAATGCCAATATTGGGGAAAGGGCTTGAAGAGGCAGACTGCAGGAGAATGAACAAAACTTAGCTTAGAGAATGAAAGTGGCTAGAGATGTTAAAGGTCAGTGATGGCTATTGATTTGATAGAGCAGGAAAACAAATTTTTGGGCTGTGAGTCTCTCGAGCCCGTTTCAAGTGTAGTGACGATAAGAAGGGGGTTAAGTGGTAAGGAGACAGTCAGAGTCTTTGATCCATACAGTCTGGTAGCAGGCAGACTATTTAAACAGAAGAGGGGTGGTAAAATACTTTTAACTCTTTTTTCTCTCCATGTAACAACAAATAGAGCACGTAACATGAACTGGCACACCTCCCTGTAGCAGCATTTCCACGTTGGCTGCTGACCTCCCTTCACAGCAGTTTGTACAACTATCGAAACACAGTGATTGAAGCCCTCTTGAAATCTTCTGTTTAGACGCAATGGCACTAAAGGGTTTCTTAACAGATGTGGATTTTTGCTTTTACCTTGACAGCTGTGTGGATAACCGACCCTTGCATCTTTCTTGTGCTCCATGATGGCCCTGATCACAAAACTGCAATGATGGTAGGGATCCTCTTAACATCTTGACCTCTGCTACTACCGTTAGAGCTCCTTTCGTTGACTTGTCATTAGAAGCAGCTTAGGGGTGCCTCCTTTTCGTCTGCTGAACGCTACCTTGGACATACCTGCATTCCAGAGAGTCCTCTGTGCCTGGGACTGAACTGGCAGGGCTCCAGTGAGAGCAACCGAGTCTGGGAGTAGCTTTCGTTACAGAATGGGAAGAACAGGAGGAGAAGAGGGGTGGCTTTAGTGGGTAGGCAAAATGTTCCTTGCCTCTCATCACAGGGGAGATGATACCTGGTTGGAATGATCCTGAAGCAGCAGAGAGCATAAATATACAAAGGCTGATCAGTTTACTTACAAAGCAATACTTGACGTGACTGGAAGAGTAGTTACAGGCACTTCCCTATGAATTGTAAAGCAAAGTATCTCTGTGAACCTGAGACTCCTTTTGTCATGAGCATACTTTCTTCATTATAATACGTCTCGTCATGTGTTTCGAAAAATGTTTGTGCTGTGGGTATGACTTATTTTCAGACTTGTCAACTAGTTAATAAAATGCAACATCCCTCTGGAGATATAATGTACAATGATAGAATTAGAGTTCTGTAGAAATATACAGTACAATTGAAAATAATTTAGGAAGAAGTGCTTGAAAGTAGGTATATCCTGATGATGTGGTTTTTCAAATTCAAATTAACACACAATCCTACTTTTGGGGAAAAAAAAAAAACCACCACAAAACAGTGACAGGATACATCAAGTATTGTTAAAAATGCATGAGCAGGAGGAATACGAGAAATTATCCTCTGAAACGGCATCAGGCAAAACTGAGAGTATCAAGGTGGTGGTCTTTTAGGGGATGAGGAGCGTGCGATTATTTTTTGTAGAGGACCAATGGAAAATGAAGTGTGACTCAGGGTATTTCAGAGATCTTGATTAATTTCGTGAATTTGATCTGAAATCAACCATTAGCGGCATCTCTTTGACTGCTGGCACTGGTGTCGTGATTCTCACTGCAAACCTGTTACAAATACCAGGTCTATTCTATACCGTGCCATTCTGTACTACCACCGGGAAAGCGCGCTCCGGTGCTTCGTAGTTTGTTTCCCAAGAACTTTTGCAACTTGCAATTCTTCCATACTTCTTTAATGCGTCTGTTAGACTTATATTTTTAGGTACGTTCACCAAAGCGTTGCCAACCTCTGTCTATAACTTCAGCACAGAGGAATGCCCTTCTGGGTGCTGCTTTCAGTAGAACAGGAAATGTGAGTCTTGAATGAGGAGAGGCACAACCTTCCAGCTTCGTGTCAGGTGGCTCTTCCTTCAGTTTGGGCTTGTGCCAGGAAGGTTGCTTAATCACTGAGGTGAATGCTGTAACTTAAGGCAAGCGCCTTTTCGGTTCAATATCAGCCAAACGTTAAACGTTTTCACGATCTCTTTGCCTTCTGTCTGCTTTGCTGTTGAAAATGGTCTGTTGTGTTTTCTGTCCGCTTCTGGTTTATACTGGTCAGTACAGCTTTGGTTTCAAGAAAATGAATTTTATTCCATAAAACTGATTTTTTTCCATTCCCTTCTTGTTTTAAGCTATGTTTAAGTAAACTCTGTGTAATCCTTTATCGAAGATGGTGCAGTCATTCTGTGTAGCAAGAAAAAATGCTAAGTCTATGAAAAATCTAATCTTTCTGTCCTGCATAGTGTAATCATAAATATACGTGGATCATTAGTATTAATTACTGAAAAAAGTGGTAGTGCCATCTATTGTTATAACTGCTTGGTGCTTTGCATCCTAAAATCCTGTCTTGTAGCACATCACAGTATTTCCTCTTTTCAATGGCTTGACCTGAAATTTTCCATATATTTTTGCCTGCCTATGGCTAGTGATGTTACAATTTTGGCTACGATATGTAGTCCATTTGAAAAGAGAGCTCGGGAAGAATATGCTACTTTGCCAATGTTAAAGAACAAAATGTTAAGGATCAGTAAAGCTTTACTACCTCCATTCTAAAAAGCAGGAATTTGGCATTTGCTAGAGGAATAGTTCATTGGAAAAATCAATTTCAGAAACGTGACAGATCTTTACGTGCTTCATAGGGACTCGTTACAGTTTGGAAGCTAAATTCTGCTAAGATTGTGTGCTGTATATACCACAGCCGAGGACTGCAATCACTAAGAAACTCTTTCCTGCAATTTAATCTCCTAATAGGTAGAGGTGATTGTGGCACTGATTGTTTCTGGAACCGAGAACCCCAGCCATCGGTTCCTGCCTGTAACTGAAGACTGTGCTGTAGTGTATGCATGCAAGGGAGCAAAATTAACTTCGGTGCTCTATACTTCACTTCTGACTTTGCAGTGTGAACGTTCCTTTAACTACTTTTTGGCAGTAATGCATGCCTATTCTTACGTATGTACCTGTTCTACTCTGTCATTAGTATACTAAGGAAAGGGATTGCAAGAAAATGAGGGAGTTTGTGGAAAACAGCAGGAAGTCAAAAAGCAGAAGAAAAACTTGGAGGTGCTGAGATCTTTCCCTGTTATTATCGGCGTCATTCACTTTCTTACTGGTACTTTGGCACAATTAATATCGGGAGCCTAGTGCCAAAAGCTCTCTTTTCCAAACGGAGAAACAAAAATGAAGTTATTGAGTGGGCATGTCACAGGGATTTGTCGTAGTTTCTAAGGTAAGATTATCTTTTCTAAGGTAAGATTATCTTTTGTGAGGTTTTGCTAAGGAAAATTTTCTTTATAGGGTGTCCCCCGTCATAATGGGTGACACTCAGTGATTGTTCTTCTCCCTGTCCTGCCCACTGCTTCTAGTATGGTTCCCTACAGGCTTGTGTGCTGTGTGATGTTCCAAAGCCCAACTGATCAAATAACAAGTAAAATTATTAAATATACAAAGTTTAAGATTATGTCTAAAGGCAATTAACTAGCTTTTCTCTTATAGGTAGGGATTTGAATGGTGACTTTCTGTTCCAAAGTTTGTACGCAGAACAGAAGCTCAGAACAGGTTCATCTGTCTTCATTATGAGCATCCTCCAAACACTTGCTATGAAAGTACAGGAATCGTATCCCAATGTGCCTTCTCCAGACGGAACAAAAGATAAACTGGTACAAATAATCCATTCATAATGTTAAAGATTCCAAGTATAAATGAAGTGCTGTATCTTAACTGCAGCCGAATTTTACCACTGAAATAGCACGTGGATAGATTTTATGTTATATCTTTGAAATTTGCAGATTATGTCAATCTGTAAGATGTGTTTGAACTACAAAGATAGCTTGATGGTGTTGTACGAGATTCTGTAGCTTGTGCTATATGGGAGGTCGTACTGTACCTTTTTCTCCTCCTGACCCATGAATAAGGGGTGGGAAGGAATAAAAATTAGAGTTAGAAGTATGTCCAATAAACTCTGAGATGCTAAGAGTTAATAAGGAGCGTTAGGGAGCCGGTCACATTGACAACTTAAACATGCACTTTCCATGGAAAACCAGAGTTTACGTGTACGTTTATCTGGTAAAATATTACAGTATAGGAACTGTATCATTTACCTCTTGATTTGCTTTGATTCCCTTTGAATTAAATACAGTTTTACTTTTTTTTTTTTTAAAAGAGGTTCAATGACTTAAGGAAATAGAAGTGATGCCGCAAGCCATTCAAGAGAAAATAGAATGAAATTTGTAAGTCAGAATAGCGTAGCAATGGATGAAGGTAGCACAGGGCAGGTCTATGCCAGCTGCAGAGGAACAAAAGCTGGTCTTGCACGCCAGCTAGATAAAAGCGAGCTTCAGCTTGGAAGCGGAATCTGTTGCACTATAAGCTTATCCTGCCGTCAGGATAACGTGAAGCTGGACTCGACAAACTGTATCCTGTGCCGCTTTGAACCGGGCGATCGCACAGGGAAAAGAGCGTCTTTGCTAGCTCAGACTGCTTCCTTGCACTGTCACAGGGAAACAGTGCATGCAGAAACCTTTGCGTTCCTCAGTCAGCCACATAACTGATAAAAGACCTGTGTTAGGGTAGAACTGTGTTGCAGAGCCAAACTGAGCTTTTTGTGTGTGTGTGCGTGCTAAATATTGGAAATCTTTGTACTTCCTTCCTCTCCTGTTTAAGTATTTAATACCCTTACAGTGCTGAAGGATTGCTCTCATCCCTAAACATGTCCTGTTTTGTAACTCTGAGGCAAGAAATACCGCTTGCATCAACCTGACCTTCAAAAGTATTTGTGAGACACAGATTTTATTCAGATTCTAGATGGCTACCTAGTGTTTATTACATAATAAATTGTGACTCATATTGTTAGCTTTACAGTCATCACCTGAAAACATACATACACAATTATTTTTTTTTAGCTACCAAAATAATTGGAATTGTTCCTCTGAGTGGTATATGGCTCCCTTTTGTACCCCGTATTACTACCCTACATTGTATTCTGTTACACTATTGTATCCAGTTGAACTTGATGGAATACATTATGCAAATCTGTGACCGCTTCTTGTGTATCAGCAAGAGAGATCTCTGAAACGTAAGCACTGCTGCAGAGTTAGTGATTACAGTCAGACGCAGTCGAGCACTAGCACAGTCCACCCTTTGTGAGAGGAAAGGGTGTTGTGGATAGTATGGAGCCTTAACTGCTAACAACCTTAATAATGCAAAACAATTAAAATTTGCTGGTTTTAATGATCTAATCAGCAGTTTCCAGTGACCAAAATAGGTGATGTTCTCTGAGAGTGGGAATGTTTGAGAAAATACTGTAATATGTACATAGCAGTGCTGAGGTGGGAGGAAATCAACTAATGGGACGGTCTAAGACTTTTGGGAAAGTGGTATGTTAGAGAAGCGAGGAAAACCATACCACACCAGCTTGATCCTGCGTTCTGTTTCCTATCACTGGACAAGGATAAAAAGTAAGGATGGATGCCATTAGGCAGAGAATCATAGAACTGCAGGACCAGAGAAGGGGAGTCAGAGGAGAGATGGCAGGCAGTCCTCCATGGGGGTGCAGCAAAGGAAAAGAAGTTATCTCGGGAAAATGGGAGAGGCAAAGCTAGGGTTGTGCAATGTACTAGAGCTGAAATAATCATTGGTTGGGATAGGCCTACTTGATTTCAGCTGAACAGTGCCTCAAGGAAGAAGCCAGGGCACAGAATACATGCAGAGCTGAAACTCGGTTTGAGCTATCTGTGAGGGCCATCACTGGGGGCATGTGATGATGGGGCAAATGAATGGGTGCTTTTCACTTACAGGCAAATCACAATTCTTCTGTTTATAATTCTTCGCCCAAGCTGACATGCTTGATGTTGTACGTTTGTGAACCTTGCAGTTAGGGATGTGGTAAGTGGGTGTTTTGACAAGCCACAGCCTCATTTGATATTAAGTGAACTCAGCTCCCAATTGAGCCATGAGCTTATTGAACTATGGCATATCATTTATCATGTAGTGGCATAGTCAGATACTTCAGGTGCTGCTGTCTTTGCCAGATATTCAAATTCTCTAATCTGGCTAGGAAAAGTAAAACGCCGTGGTTGCTGTTGCTACAGCACATCAGTGTTTTGGACTCTGCTACAGTCTTGCAGTTGCTACCCTCATTGATGTCACGGTGAGATAATTTGCAAAAGAGTTAGATTGTTCTTCGTCGTGCACCTCCATACAGACCCATGCCTATTATGTGGGGCGTGAAATCACATCCCGGTATTGAGGTCTGTATGTATTCCCCAACCTGGAACGGGGATGAGACTTGAATATATCCTTTCCTGCTCCCCTGCGGTGATCTAAGTTCTACATACTCTGTTTTACCTTGAGGACAACCGGGAGACCAGAGCTATAGCATGTGTCATTGATACCACATCAGCCTTGTTGCCTAGACTGCTACGGAGATTTAGTGCTATGAAGGCATCACTTTTGTCTTACAGCTGAACCGTTGTACGCTCCACTTCTGTTCTTACCGTCTACGTTCTTTCTAACCCATGTGCATCTATCCCGTTTCTATCCTGTACGCATCCTGTCCTTATACTCCACATCCCTGCAGATAGGAAAGAGCCGGTAGAATCATGTATGTGTGGCAAAAACACTGGACTGAATTTAGGACTGAAGTAGAACAAAACGCTCCTGTAGCAGAAAGCAAGGAAAGGAAGAGATTTGTGACTTCTAAGGTCTAGCTCTCCTCCTCATCCCAGGCTGAGCGTTAAGTCTGAGACGGACCTGCGTTCTCAAGGCCACTGAGAATGCCATTCTCCATAGGCTTGCTGAGGTTGAAAGATCCACACACCAAAAAAGGTTGTCTCTGTCTCATGTGATGATAAAGTTTGAGTTGACTTAAAGAATTAATTCAGGATTCTAAAAAATAAATGACAATTTGAGATCCTTCCTAAGGTTTTTGGGGTGACTTCTTAGCTACCATGCACACTGAAAAGATGATAAAAAGCCCCTAAATACAGGAACATGTCATTGAAAATGAGTTGGATGTATGCTCCTTAGGCCTTGTGTGTCACTTGCTTGTTTATTTTTTTAATTTATTGTGGGACACTGGTTAGGCCCTAACCAGCACTGATTAAAAAAAAAAGAATAATCTTTGGTTTGTTAACTACTTGAACTATTTTGCAGCAATACAAGCCACGGGTTGTATGGCTGGAGTAGGGCGTATTCATAAGACGTTTATCGGGAGGGTGAACTTCATGATGAGCTTGTTCATCGCTCAGCTTGAAGTCCTTACTTTTCCAGGACAGCATGTCTTGTTTTCTGAGGTTTTACAAAATAGAAAGTACAGTGCCAGGATTTATGATTATGAAACTCTAAATTGTATGTCCAAGCAAACGTGGAGGTGACAACTTTGAAAAGGGATAAACACTTAGAAATCAGTTGGCAAGGCTGCGGCTAAATCATATTCATATGCTTACACCAAGCAAAATGTAGGACAACTTTCAATATCCCGTGATTGTATTCTCAGTCTGAACCTTTCAGAGCTGTCTTAGGTGATGAACAAGGTGTTGTGTTCAGCAAACAGATTTGTTGCAAATTCTTTTCCTCCCAGCTCATTAACTACTGTCAACAATTGCGACAAGTTTGGTGATTCACACCCACCTAAGCGGTTAGCCAGAAATGGTGGGAGCAGGGGAGTTGTGCAAAAAAAAGTATGATAAACTCCGTGCCCTATATGGATCGGGTACTGTCATTTGCAACAGTCGTCAAGTCTGCTGTGCCAAGAGGTTTCCTAGGCTTTTGACAAAAGGTTGCTGAAATCGGTCTCCCTTGCTCTTACTGCAGGGGGTTTCATCCGCTTGGTTCACTGAGCAGCTGTAGTACCAAGGAGACCGTTCACACTCTGAATGCGGATAGCACTTTTTTTAATTTGTTTTACTGAGTGTTTATCAGTAAGGTAGCCTATGCGTAAGCACAAGCTTCTCAAGAGTGTGCAAATCCTATTGGGATGCAAATTACATGCTTGTGAGGAAGAATTGATTTTCTTTCTGTTTGTGTGTTATCTATTTCCATGCGTATTAGAGAAGGCTTATTGTGGCTTCAGAATCTCATTTCACAATGAAGTAATGATCCTAAAGAAAAGGACAAAGCTCTTTGGCATTCACATTGCACCACTATCCTCTTTCTGTAGAAACGATTTCCTTGAGCACAAACCAGTGCTTGCACTTAATGTGAAATGACATGAATTGCCCCTGCTGGGTATACGTTATAAACAGCTCCGAGGTCCCATGGCACATTCAGTTACGCGGAGCCTGCCAGGTTGCCACAGAATCAAAACAGTCGAGCGTGGTTCTAATTTTAAAAGTTGGTTAGTGGCCTCAGTAATGTAATTATCAAACTTCGGGGAAAGGTGGTGAAATCACTCTTGCCCTGAGGAGTGGGTTTATATTCCCTCAGAAAGCGATAGTCTCTGAATTTAGGCTCCCATAACCTATCTGGGGCCGTAACCAGCCCACTGTGGATGTAGAGGAACTACCCTTCATTGCTGTCTTTCTGCTTCCACGCAGTGTATGATTCTATCCCTAGGAAAGAGAAATCGGTCCTGAATATTTGGGGAACTCAGGCCAGGATCTCAAATGACTTGAGGCTGACTGCATTTGCGTTGCTGCACACACGCGTGCGCAGATGCGCGCGCACGCAGGGGCTTCTGCTTAGATGCTTGTCATTCTTCTGCAGTTTATTGCAGTAGGCTGTAGATGATGCTGACTCTCAGAAGCCTAAAGAATGTCTTAGCAACACGCATTCCCTCCCAGACAGTCAGTGGGCTTTTACAGGAATGTACGCAGACCTCCCCTGCCGCTTTATCTTCCAAAGAATACACAATGTCTGTATTGGAGATCACTCACATAATTAGGCACAGTTTGTCTTTTATAGAGCGAGAGATTATATTTTCAAAACTCGGTAGTTTCTTTTAAGACCACGAACGTATACGCTGTTGATATTTGGCAGACTTAGAATATTGACCCATAACAAGTGTTTGTGACAGTATTCGTCAATGCAGTTTAAAATGCCTTTTAGTAGCTTTAGTCGCCAGAAACAGCTGCCCACTGCAGCAAGTAGGCTGAAGGCATTTGTTTTCGCTTCAAAATAAAAAAGGGGAAGAAAGAAAGAAAAAGTATATTGACTGTAGTTGTAGGAGTAAAGCTCTATGCTATTCAGTAATAACTGTTCGTGAAAGATTGCTTCTGTTTACTAAAACAAATGTTACGTATCGTAGAGTTTGAGCTAACTGTTTAGTTCCACCGTACAAAAAATGAGTAGGTGTCCTGGAAAATAACTCTATGCCAATGTCCAGACTGGAGCAAATGAACTCAAAAAAATGTGTGTAGGCCACACGGTCATCTGAGGATTTGTTTTTATTTTTCTTAGTCCTTCTATGTTGCTCTGTTGTCTGTATCGTGATAAATTGTTCTTCTGTCAGCAGGACAAAATATTCTGAACAGCTGATTTAATCATGCATTTATTAGATTCCATTTGCTTCTTGAAGACTGGAGAATTAAGAAATCGTGGTGATAAGCACAGCAAGAGCACATAAATGGGATAAATAGGGGAGAAAGAGAGGCAAAGGGGAAGAGAGAGGTATTCCAGCCTGTTCCCCTGGAAAAACCTTACCTCAGCAGTCTGTACATATCCAATCCTGTAACCAGTTGAGAGGTCCATTAGGATATCTGTCTATTTGCAGACTTTACTGTGGTGAGGCAGAGCAGTTTGTTTCTGCAGCTGCGTAGTTACTATATTGCTGGAAATAACCTTTGCTGTCACCTTAGCTGTCATCGTCTCATGGGGCTGGTGGCATCTGTCGTCTTCTTTCTTTTATTAACCCACTTATCAAACTTATTACTTATGTCCCTTGACTTGAGATTGCCTGAGCCTTAAAAAATATATGAAGGAGGGGTAGAAAGAACTAGAGAAAATACTCGGTGATGTTCCTCAGCATGCTGACTCTCAGAAGCCTAAAGAATGTCTTGGCATTCCTCACCCTGAATAGTGACTCAAGAACCCAGCAGTGTTGTATACTATATTGTGGCTTCTGCTGTATTACTCCTGTTCTGATATTCTACTGCGTTTTCAAACGAGGGCCAAGGCTTAACTAGCAGTGATTTGTTCTGGGTTCAAACACAGCTCCATTGTTAAATCAATTTTGATAGGGGCAAATACGATATGGAAATCGGGTATTTGTTCTGATCTTCAGTGTTGTATATTGCCTTGCTAGCCGGTCAGTAAGATCATCCACTGTTTTTGCTGCTTCGTGACAGAAACAATACAACTTCTAACAGCAAACCCCATATTAAAATACACGTTAAGGAAATAAATACAAGTGTGCTGACACTAGAGCAAATAGTGGGTTGCAGTAAAACACCACGGTGGTTATGCTAAACAGTTTGTAATTCAGCATGCTATCTCTCCAAGTTGGGAAGTCAATTTTACTGCAAATACTTTTGAAAATGCCAAATAATAACTTTAGATTTAAGTAGGGAGCATCTGAATCGCAACCCAGCTATCACCCGGGATGGACATCCAAGTAAGAATTAAAATCACTATGTAACAATACTGGTGTTCTCAATCTCTTTTTTTTTTTCACTGGCTGCAACCTGCAGGGTAGTACTAGTGGTTCTTGGAAGAGATCAGGGCATATCAGCCTTCACCTAGTGGGGCACTGTCTGGCAAACCCCTACGCTCTGGTTCCCGGGTCACCCACATCAGACGCTTGCCTGAGAGTGCTGTTTCTTCCATCATCTCACATGTCTGGAGAGTTGTTCGTTTGTTTGTTTTGCACGGAGGTCACACCACAGAATACGTAATGAGGTCGGATTACAACACAACGTTGGGATGCTGTCAGGGTGTGCATCATCCAGTATCCAGAATCTGCAAGCACTCCCAAATTCTGTAATCTAGATGATGTCATAGAAAAGGAAGGACATCCCTCAAACATGTCACAACTCACCAAAACAAATTGCCGTATGTTTAATGCACTGTATGTTATTGACTAAGAGACCTTCCAGTGAAGATTTAACCTGGATGTTTTTCCTTTTGGAATAAAGCTGCTGGAAGTGCCAGAAACTTGTACATGCTCTGTGGGTGTGCTCAGGTGTACGGCAGACTGGGATGCAGACCAACAAGTAATGGGTGGAGTATCAGAAAGAAGATTGTTGACATTTGCAGACGTTGGAGCAGAAGGCAATGTGTCGTAAAGCAGCAGGAGAGAGAACAGAGACAAATCTCCATCCACCCAAGCATAAAGATTGATTTATGTATGTGTGGGAGAATGGTAAAAGGAGCTAATATGGTGACACGATCAACGTAAGTGTTACAAAACGTTTAATAAGCCATCCCAAAAGCACTGTTATGTAGGAGGGAAAATTTTGACCTGCAGCTAAACCCCAGGGAATAGTCATTCCTTATTCCTGAAGCTACCACTGGTGAAGGCAGATTAGATGCTAAACTGCTAATGAAAAATCATGAGAATGTGGGGAAGCTATTTTTGTGTACTGTTACCCTTTTTGCTTATTTTAGATCTCTTCTTGTATATCCAGAAGGAAGAAGAATGTATGACTATCATATTAATCTCTAGTAACGTTGTTGAATATATGCCAGTTTATAGAGTATTTAAGAACAGGTTTGAACAGAAACCTCAAATGTTTACAAGTTAGCTTTTTTAAGTATGATCTACCACTCTGACTTATATACAAAAGAGCCTGTGCGTGTTGTCTCAAATGCACACACATTCTTCAGAAATGGCTTTAAGATCCGTAAGAACGTCGGAAATATATGCAGTTATAACTAAAATTGTGTTCATTTAGCAGCTTTACTGCTTTCTTCCCATATTGCTTTCCCAGTGAAGAAACAAATATAAAAAATTTTCTTTTTATGTTCCTTCAATACGTAAATGTGCTATTTCCCAGATTACCCAGGGGAGGGTGTGGGTATAATTATATAATTCTAGACATGCGATGAGTTCCGTACCCCATGGACTACATGGAATATCCATATTCCTGCAAATCCTAGGATTTCCCTTACCATAATTTTTGTGCACACTCTTGAATCATATAAGGTATAGTTCTGTCAGCTTATCAGAACTGTTGAAAAGCTTTCCTTTTCTAGGAAAGGGCGTGCAAAATGCAATCTATTTGAACATCGTGCGGTTTATGTCCTACTGGTGGAAACTGTGTGTGTGCGCTGCCATAGTGTGTTCGTAATCATCAGTATCATCAGTGCTTTCGTAGTCCTGTATTGGGATGCGAACGTAGAATGTAAAGAAACAAATCACGCTGTTTCTGTGATTTTGTTTTAAGAGAGGGCCTGTTCATGCAAAAAGTACAGTAGATTTGAGAAGTCTCAGAACAGAAGTTAGGAAAAGAGTTCAATTTGCACAAAGGTTGTAACAATCTGAAAAATTACTTCCTCATTTTTAAGAAATGTTAAGTGTTCTACGTTGCTTCGCGAAGAAGAGCAGACTCAGCATCGTCCAAGTTGAGGTCTGCTATAGTTGCGGTAGATGACAGCATTGAACTTGTCTAAGCTTCTGCTAACTAAGCAGCTCAGCTCTCGAGCTAAAAATCAGTGCCCAACCATTTATCTGCTTCCTGCCCCTGTTTAGGGCTGAATCTTGGAAAATATTCTGCGCGTTGGTAATCTGTAATCCTTATCCATGGGTTCTCGTGTCAGTGAAGACTGGGAGTTTGTCTTTCATTGTTCTGAATTAATGGTTTGTGAATCAAAACTTGTTGTGTTGTACAGCGTAATGCTCAAAATAATTTCTTGTCAAAAACTACTAGTCTCTTCCATTTCTGGAGGAAACAATGTAGTCATTTTTATTAGAAAAAAATGGATAAACTCAGTACCGTAGATTTCGGAGCTGTAGCTATATCTTGGTAAATGTTAGATATTGATACTCGTTTTGTCATAAATTGAAGCTGGTATCAGTAACAGCATCCTTCATTGACTCAAACATTTGTAGAGGAGGTACTCCTGCTGGTGAGCAGTTTACTACTTGAAGTTTCAGTGATCGAAGTTGCTATGTTTGTTGTGCAGTGTGTTCTAGCTGAATCCTGCAGCACCCTTTTCCACATCTCCTTCCATTTCATCCTGCCCTAGTGATAGATAATCTCGTTATTAAAAAAAACCCCTTAGACTAATAGTATCTCACTTGCTTTAATAGCAGAAGTGGGAAATTAGCGTATAAAGAACTCTTTAAAAAAAAGTTTCTTTTAACATTCTTTACAAGTACAAATTACTGACTCGAAACAATTAAGGGCAAACTCAGCTGTATTCCCCGCACAGACTTCGCTCACATAGGTGGTCCGGGGTAAGGATCGTAGATTGTAAGAAGACATTGAAAGAAATGCCAAATGCTAGGAAAAGCATCTCGGAGTGTAGGGATACTGAGCTATTGACATAAAGTGCTTTTGGAATCTATAGGAAAGCCATAGAATCCCCTTTTTTGAAGTTTTGGAAATAATTACACAATGCTTATTCCAAGATCGCATTAGAATACGTGATCCTCCTTCTAAGGAAGGGGGTAGGCTTGATTACTTCGACTTACTTCTATCATTCTCTTGAATCTATAACATGCAACAGCTGCTTTATAAAGTTGAACATTAAAGAAAGTGTTGGTTAGACTCCTTGTCTTGAATTCTAGCTTGAATTTACTTGTGGCTAGTTTACACCCTCTTGCTATTGCTTTAACAATGCTCCAAAGTTTAAATAGCGTTTCTCTGGTGTTTACTGTAATGGATGTCAGGAGAAACACATTGTATCTTCGTATTGCTGCTTTGCTTTATCGGTACAATTTTAACTGATCTCATTCATTAATGAAAATATGAAGTGAGACAGTTAATAGGAGAACATCAATAGTGACCCCATTGCCATTTCTGCTTTCCACATCTCCTGTTATCGTCTCTCCTTTAGCCAGCTACTGCTCACCCAATATTTCTTGTCGTAATCCTTCTCTAGCATAATTATTTGTAATAGAGCGTTATATCAAAGCTTGAGTTAAGCTAAATTAGATTTACTGTGTTTCCTTGATTTCCTTTGATGTTATCACTGAAATATTCTGCTTTATAGATGCTACGTGTACTATGTTCTGGTTGTATCATGCCACCATTGCACTGATGGAGCATTAAAAGCCTTTACTAGAGTGTTGTTCCAATTTGATCCTCTAATTCTTTCAAACTATTCGTTCCAAAATACTGGAGAGAATCAAGAAAACTTATTTTCTTTATTCCCTCCCCCGCCCCCCCATCTTCCTGTTGATTTCCTTTACTTTATTTCCTAGGAAATTCCTTCCATATTTACATCTTTTTACCTTTGTACCTAGCAGTAGTACACTAACATCTCTAAGACTAAAAATGCTTTACAAATATTAATGAATAAGTGCACTGCACTTCTGAGAGGCCGCGAATATTATGTCAATCTTTACAGACCACTGTCGCCACCATACGCAGTAAGTGTTGCTTGCGACGGCTTCAATACAAGTATTTACTTTGCTTCATACTACTATCTGTATGGCAGCTGACAGGCTCACAACAAGGAATAGTGTCTGGTTTTCATCTAAAAACAAACAGCAAGCAGATTTTTATTTAATGTGCAAACACAGAAGGAAAACATGCAGTTGTCCTGAGGATACAGTCTTCAGTGCCTATGTGGCTGTATTGGAGAAGGATCTGAATCTTTTACGTTGATTTAAGGGGACATTTGCCATGCGTTAGAATAGCTCCCAAGTTTAACCTTTTAATATTTAAATCATATCTTTATCCTTTGATCTTCAATTTGAGAAGTTAGCTAAGCAATCTAGCAACAAGAAACGTAAGAAAAATGTAAATAGTTTTGTCAAAATACTGCAAAAAATAATGTGTTATATGTGGTTATATAGCTAGCCAGATTTCCTTTAAAAGATCAAGAATGAACCCTATTGTTGTCAGTTGTGGTGCACAAAGGAGAAACAATTTGATTTTATTTTTTTTTTAAATCATGATGATGTGCATGTAGACACGGGGTGGGCTATATGTTGTCCAATTGTAAAAGGTAACGTAGAAAATAGTAAGTTTACAAACTTGACTGTATTTTTAGAGCGCAAGAGGAGGAAGAAATTTAATGCGTACATAAAGCTATATAAGCTTTAATTACAATGCATACTTGTTAGAAAATATGCATCAACTTCTCCGTATTTTTCTATAATGGCTGTGATGGGGCTGTCTAAAGGGGTTTGTGTTTTAGTTAGCCTTTTTACACTACCTGTTGATTTCAACTGATCCATAAGACTAGATTCAAAATGAAACTTGTCTGTGATGCTTGTTGCATAGTATTTTCCCATTAATCAAAGTATCAATTTCTAAATGGGGATGACAAAAAAAGATTCGGCATATCCTAACTAGTGCCAATATGGGAAATACAATTGGTGCTCAAAAAGTCTAGGCCCATGCATTCACCTCAAAATAGCATGACGGAGTAAGTGTGTTTACGCATGTTTGTATTCTGTTTTCCATTTTGTGGAAGACAAAGTGTTTGGGGGGAAAAAAAAAGTAGTATTTTTATGAGATTTTTAAAATTAAAGTTCTATGAAATCCTGGTACATTCTGGTATCGAAGCTTAACTGAATTTTCTTTCTTTTAACCCATCAAATAGCAAACCCAAAACATCTGTTCAGCCTAATGCATAGGCTTCCTTGCATTGCATTGAGAGAAGAGCTGTCTCCCTCACTCCCCTCCACTAGCCTTGTGTTAGGTAGGGTTGAGGCACACAGAATTTTGGCTGTATTTCTGTCTCCAGCATGCCAGGGAGTAGTGTAAGCCAGCATTTCAGAGCACTTTGTTTTCTTCAAGAGGGTTAAAATCCACGCGTAAAATACCAGCAGAAGTGAGAACTGTATTGGACCTCTTAATAGTTTCATCAGGTCCTTGTCCTGCTCCTTGACCAGATGATAAAAATAAGTCTTATTAAAACCTGTAATAAAAGTCAGTCTGGTCTTCATGGGTAACTAATGGAAAAACACTTCAAACTATCCTATGTCAACTATTATTTCTACAGCACTCTTGTACAGTCGCATTATTCAGGCTACTCATGTCGAAGATATGGATTTAGCTGCCCTACCCTGCTTTAAATTTTCGGTTCTGCTATCTGATTGCTCTTTTTATATCTCCTTGTGAATAGCCAAGTATGTACAGAGAATTCTCGCTGAGTAGGCTAGCATGGTACAAAGTATACAGTTTGGATTTTACAAAGTCACAAATGTCAACATGACAAATATTCTACACCCCCATGCTACATAAAAGAAAGCTTTTTTGTGAGAATAACTGATTCTATTTTACAGTCTATTTCTTGGAATGTTTTAGATATTCTGTAATTCAGAAATAATGGAGCAAGTCAAAATACCTGAAGTCTTCCGGTAGAGTAAACTTTTGCTCAGCTAAGTAGTAAGGATAATTAACTTAAAAGGAATATAAAATGAAGTTCTAGCTCCTTTGTACACTGATTAGGTAAGATAAGTGTGTCCTTAAAATTAATTTTGAGTGGCAGTGAAGCTCTCTTTCTCTCGAGAGCACATGAGAAAAATTAAGTATTTATTTAGGATAAACTCTCAGTGACCTCTTGGTACAGAACACTGCAACATATAACAAGAGGGGCTAGCCTCTGAAAAGAGATGTATCAAAATCTGCTGCATTTCAAAATGAACTCTAATGTAATTCCAGTCATGTGAGGTAGCAAGAGATGGAAAGAGGTTTTTTGCTTTCAAATCAGCTTAGGGATCTTTCAGTACATCATTTCTATAAGAAAAGAGGAAGAAAAATAAGCCAAGAATCATTACTGGTGCGGTATGTAAGTTTGCATATCCTAATAGTTTGCTTTGTGCCCATTTCTGAGGCTGGCTCTTCAAACTTGCGGTGTTTTGGTTAGATAACCCGATAAGCACACACGAACTAATGGATGCTTAAGGTGTCCTTTCAGTTATTAATACACTTCTAAAAAAGACAGCCAGTCCAGCGCTCTAGGTGTATTTTCACGTGGTGCTTTCTGCACTTCATCTTCCTTTGCACCTTCCCTCACCTGACAGCCACGCTGCGAGTGATGACTCCGAGGAGTCTGACAAACCTTGCTGAAGACGGAACACGGCCTTCACAGACTGCAGTGTTTGCAGGGGCTAATGTTTCAACCTGTCAATGCTATCATTAACACTGAAGAGTCAGAACTAAGTTTTCGCAGGCCTCAGTCAACGCTTTGTATATTTGTATTATATGTGTATTTGTCATATTTATATATTCATAACTTCATGTGAATGTACATCGGTGCTCTTGTCCGTACACCAGCTTCAGAAAAAGCCAGGTCAGCTAATTTTCCTGATCAATCTGAAAGTTAACCTGATGGAAAAAAGGGAAAAGAAATCCTGAATGAATGATACGGAAATGATCCTGACCTTTGTGGAATTGTTTTGATGTTGTTTTGTTGCTTTTTTTCTTTAGGTGGTGTATGTGAATAGGGAGGGAAGAACTGCCAATAAAGCTAAACCGGACTAATACTCTTTCAGAAGGGTCATAGCGAGGATGCAATGCAAATGAAGTCCTTACATTGACATTTCCATTAAGCCATTTGGTACAAATCCTGTACTTTACTGAACTCTCTTGTAGCAATTATTCTTATGACTAGAATCTTCCAGTGTAACAGTTGAGGTTAATTTCGTAATTAAATAGAAAAGGAAACAAGGTCTGGATATAGTTTCCATTATTTGAATAATCTTTTATCACTTTTTCAGTCCTGCATTAAATATTTTATGTATCCCTTGAAAGTAAAAAGTCATGAGAATCTGATAGTTATCTGCTTAAAAAATATAATAAAGCTCTTTACGCTAACATTGTGTGACATGCAGTAAACACTTCGTTAACATCTCTTTTAAATGGAGGTTATGTTTTGTAGGTCAACTAGAAGCCTTAGGTTATCATTTGTATTGCAGCGACGCCCAAAAATCAGAACCGAGACCCTAGCGCACAGGCTCTTGTACATGGAGAGACATGGTCCCTGCCTTCAAGTTCCTCCCATCTAATTAGAAATGATGTATGAGCATGACACACTATAGGTGGGAAAGATGAGATTGAGGATAAGAGTAATTGACAGCATGATCAAGTTAGGTTACCCTTGTGCACAGAGCAAAAGGCTATAATTATCATAGCTATTAGCAAACACAGGCCCGAGGAATGTCTACCCTGCCACCCAAGAAGCAGGGCCGTATGGAAAGTCTGCCAGCTGACCGAGGCTTTTTTTTTCTTCCGAGATTCCTGTTTCTCAAGTTGATGGCAGGGGAGAGATCCCATACCATTACTCCAGGGTAGAAATGTTATACTGCTGAACAGTAACTCTAATGGCTTGTCAGAACTGGCACTCAAAGATCTGAAGTGGGACTCCTGCTATGCAGCTATGAATGAAGCAAGTCTAGCAACGAGGAAGGAAGAGCACTTTAGAGATTATGAGATTAGAACTTCAGACTCCAGAGAATTAGAGTGAAGAATGTTAGTTTAAAT
>NW_008824233.1:396249-396927 GCF_000699105.1 Pygoscelis adeliae | reverse complement strand
ATGCCCATATACATCAAGCCTTGCTTTCCCACATTTAATTTTTTTTCTCCCATCTTGTATACAGGAACTTTAAATCAGCAGATTTAAGTCAATGGAGCTGTGCATCTCCTTTGAAATTATTATTTAATTCCACTTATTTCTACTTAATGAGTGATGGTGAAGAACAGAATGTTTACAAGCCCAAGAAAGTTAAACCAGCTGCTTAACAGGAAGGATGCTGCAGCTTGCCTGGGATCTTTTTCTAGATACTTGTACTTCAATGGAAAATGTCCTACTGAAGTAGGTGGTTTACTATCAGTTCTTATGGTATCAGAGTTGGTGATTATAGAGGCAGCATAGACGTTCAGTGATCTTAAAATGAGATTTGGTCACCGCATCCCAAACATGCACAAGAAGAACAAGTGACTCTGATATCTAAAACTAAGAAAGGAAAGGAAATTGTAAGTGATCTTCGAGAGCAATTAGACTCTGTTTAGGTAGCACTACAATGAATATGAAAGGAGAGCATTCTATGAAATGCAAAGGGCAAAAAAGGGATTTCATTTGTTTGTCATCTGCTGATGACCAAATGACTGCAGTCATCAGATAATAACCCATGGAGGCTGTAACCTTCGAAGCATTTCCCATATCCTGCTTTACAGTCTTTATCAGGAGAACAAATTTCTGTACTGCACTCTT
>NW_008824233.1:362034-396225 GCF_000699105.1 Pygoscelis adeliae | reverse complement strand
TGAGTTCTCCTTCTGAAGTTCATTCAGAAAAACTTCCTTTTTTTAATGTTCCCCCCCCCCCCTCCCCCGATGTAACATAGCATCACAGTCTTTATTCAGCGGTTTCCACAGGCACCGTTGCTTCTCGAATGGAGAGTCATATTTCAGGCTGCTGCAAGCAGGGGCTGCTTTGTGCTGTCATTGCCGAAAATGAAGTTGCAAGGCAGGACCAGAAAGCACCTTCCACTGTCGAAATGGAATTCAACAAACTGCCTTCTGTATTAGTGAGAACTGCTAGTTTGGGACGTACTTGTGATGACCCGTGATAGTCATTGCCACCATATTCTTACAATTGGTCACTTATTAAAATGCAAGTGTGAGGAGTAATTGTTTGGGTGAATGCAGAAAGAGAGATGGTATCTTACGTTATGGATATAGAGGCATGAAGTTGCAGGTCTTCTGATGCAGCTCCTCAGCATAAATCCTTACAGAACCTTAAAGTTAAGGCAATTACAACTCGTGGAGGACCTCTAGAGAGCAAAAGTAGTATGTTGTCGTTCCTCTAGAGAGAGGAAGTGAGTCATGTCTTACTGTCCTGTGTCTGTACAGTACATAGATAAGTGAGTCAGGATGCACAGTACTGTCATGACAAGAAATCCATAGGCGTTGAAGGGGTTTTTGGATTTACATAAAGTTGACCCTCCTTGTCTAAACCTGATTTTTACAGTTCATGCATTCATGCAAATTTTTAATTTTTTTTTTCCAATTATTAAAGTGTCTGAGCACATAAATAACACTTTTTCCTTAACTTTGTATTGTGATTGTCCGAGAGTTTGGATGCTAGATGACCTGCACTTGTACTTGAAATTCATCCTCATGTATGGCTAAAATTTACAATCTCATAAGTAAATGCCAAAGGATTTCAGTGAAATTACAACTTACACTAACCATTATCATCTAAGTGCAGTTGGCGTTTAATAACCTATCGGTCTTCATTGTTGTTGCAGCCTAGGGGTTTAGGAAGGATGCGTCTTTGCAGAATGTCCAGGAATGTGATCTACTGCATTGCATACATCACCAAGAATGTTTATATTTAAGTTCCTTCTCGGTCTTTAACATGCCTATTTCAACTCCTTCATTGTTTATTTTTTTTTGTACGGCGAAGTGAGTGATACGCTCAACCTTTCAATATATATGTTCTTATAAAGATAAGATTTATAACGTTAATGATTATAAAGCAATCAAAATGCTGTAGAAATGAACTTTGCAAACAGTCACAGTTTACCCTTGACTTCCTTTGTCTGAACTTCTTCAAAGTCCTAAGTAACACCAGTAGTCTTGCAGTAAGTCGTCTGAACAATTAACTTACAAATAGCATAACGGAGCTCTGAAACATTTGTGTACAACTAACTCCAGATGTGAATGTGTTTTGGGTTTGTGGTTTGGTTTTTTTTCCTTTTCTTCCTCTTGCACATTTAAAACTGGAAGCAAAACATCTGGGAGAAGATGAGCGAGAACAAATGTAGGGGCACTGATTATATATGGTGAGTGATTATGATGTAGTTTTGAAAAATAAGCAGACTAAACTTCCCATCTCATCTTCATGGTCATTTAGCTTTAGTGTGAGAAATTGGAAGTTTCCTGGAACACTGACGCTCGTAGACTGTGTGATTAGAAGTGAAGCATTTTGTTCTGTTGTCAGCTATAAATTGAAGCCGTTGGTCAGCAGCGAGCCTTTGGCTGGCCGTGCAAGGTCTTACAGGACGGTCCGAGCCTGTGGTTCACTGGCCTCATGACTCATGGAGAGGAATCACATCATCTAAACAAGAAAGCCGATAGGCTGCTTGGTCCCTCAGCAGGGAGAAAACAAGGCCAGTTAAAAGCTTAGAGAGCTTTAGTCATCTGAGTGGTGTTTGTTCAAGCAAGCCCCGTTGTGTCATTGCAGCTTCTGTGGCACCGAAAGGGTGCTCTGCAAAGGTGAGCTCCTCCAGCAGGTACACCTTGCCAGGCTGCCCTGCCGACTGACACGCTCTGGTGGATGCCGAACTCTCTGGTGGGAAGAGTCAATATTCTGCCTTTTCTTGCTTTTTTGATATTATTCTGCCCATTTTATTCCTCTTCTGTCATTCTTAACGAGGAGTCAAAAACACACTTTCCGTTGAACCGATTCTGGTGAAGGAGAACGTTTAACAGAGTTCCTCACTAATAGTGTTCTGTTTAATCAGACATCTGCAACATCTGTGTCCATATGTTCCTATATTTGGTTTGTGGTAGTCTTACTCAGAGAGATGAGCGCTTGCTTGTTGTGGTTTAATAAAAATTGTTTGTGCTAATACTTTGACTTACAAACAGATTAAATATTAAAATGCTTAAAGTTGTAAGGACTTTACGAAAAGCCTTAACATTGTAGGTTAACTTGTCTTGAATTTCTCAAATAGGTGAACTTTTCTTGAATTACCTTAAGTGATCAACCTTAATCAACCTTAGTTAGTCAACCTTAATCAACCTTAAGTTCCTTGGATATACTGAAATTAGTGCTACTGGACAGCTACAGATCTGGAGATAAAAGATAAATTTTCCTCAAGTAGTCAAGGATTTCAGGGTTTATTCAAATTCTGCTGTAGCTCCTCTTAAGGCTAAATTAGCCCACGTGGATTTTTTGCTACAGGAGGTATCTTTTGGCACTCGTTCCAGATGATGAGGAGCCAGTGTGAGTATCTTAGTATGACATTGCAGTCGAGCAGATCTGGGAGAAGTGGACAGTAGTTTAGAGGATGTATGAATAAGGGGGTAGGGATCCCTTCTGGCCTTGAACTCCACTGAGGGCTATGAAACTGAAGAGAAGAACAGGACCACAAAGCCGTATTTTCATTTCTTTGTCATGAGTGTAAATCCAGAATTAGTCTGTTTACTTGACTTCAGTCAAATTAATCCAAATATTGAGATTTGGACTGATTAAAAAGGCCTGCTAGAAACAAGTTAAGAAATTAAAGGAAAACGATGGTTTGTTCACTTGTACCAAGATTATAAGTTGATTAGAAAAAGTTGGCTTTCCCATAAAACGTAAAACCTTTGAAAAACGTTTTCATAAAGAACTGTTGATTCTATTGACACTTTCTAGGATATTTTGTGAAAAACCTTCATGTCTCTTTACACCTATTTAAAACGTTACTCAAATCGCGTATTGGAAAGGCTGCAGGCATTTTCCTATCGATGTTAACATTTTGAAAATGTATATGCAGCTATATGTAATTCATTCAAAGAGAAAAGAGCCAAATTAAAAAAATCTTCAAAGGAAAACTTCTCCTGTTTAAAGAATTATTTCTAATTTGAATGTTTTATATTCAGCCTGTCCTATTATTTATGTACTTCAATAGCTCTTCCACCTGAAGATGTCAGTATCTTACAGTTCTTGAACTAAACCCTAGTGAAGTAGATTATATGTAAATGATTGAAGCCCTGAAAATTATTCATGTCAAAATAAATGCCTAATACTCTTTCATTCTAATGTGCTCTTGAGAGAAATCTACTACTGTTTAAATTATTCCTCTTTGATTGCACTCCCTATATTCTTTTTCTAATTTTCTTATTTAATTTGCTGTAGAAGAACATTTTTGTGTTAAGCTTTAAAAAGCGGAAGTGAGGATTATTTAGCACCTGCTAAATCTCTTCGATAATCTGAAATTATGTAAGAGCTAAAGAACCTAGAGGGAGAGAAGCAAATCTGGAAGGCTGCTATCAAATATTTTATGAAAGCTGTCAGGTTCTGGAAGATAATCAGCTATCAAGTAGCTTGTCCCTTTGCTAAGACATCTCATGGTGAAATTGAGCAGGCATATTGATGTAGAAACCGGAGAGCAAAGATGATCTAGACTTCCTTCTTTTAAGCTCTATTGCAAAGGAAATTTATTTTCATCCAGTAATCTTAAGTCTCTTTTACTTGTGATGCAGGGTACAAATAATGCAATTTCCTTGCTTGGACAGCTAGTCTTTTAAAAGAAGAAATCTGTACAATTTGGTATTGTACGTAGACATCACGGCTACTCAGAGTCGCAGAAAAGGCAAAGGTAGAATAATCGTGGTCAAGTCCTCAGTCAGTCCTGCTAAACTAAAGGAGAGGTTTAGTTCTCTGGTTCAGCGCGCAGGCTCTCTGTTTTGCAAACGGTACTCTTCCGAAAGAGAGCGTGTCAGTCCGTGGAGCAGCTAGTTGTTACCAAGTATGTCATCTATTTCTCATGTCCACTTAGCTGCAACTTAATTCTCGTAAGGAGATCAAACAGCGAAGTGTGCGTTACCGCTTTCATTTCGTCAGTGTGAAAACTGAAAAGTAAAGGTGAAGTCACTGGTGTAGGAGTTGGTATGAGAGCTCAGATTCCCCCCCTTCAAAATTCAACAGTGGTCTTTTATTATCATGAAGATAAGAAAAGAAATTAGCAGAGATTTTTTTTTTTTCCCCTTACTGACCCTGGGGCCTTTCAGTTAGGTCAGTACAGCTGATCCGAGTGTACCAGCAGTGTCCAGTAGGTGACACTCCAGCAGCATGGAGGTAGTCAAATCGTAATTAAGTTGGTTTGTTGCTGTATTATAGAATTGTAGTGCTTTTTAAATTGAAAATGAATATTTTAATTGATAAAATACAGCTTTATATTTTACTTACTCACCAACATATAGTTTGTTCATGCAAAACTATTTTCTATTAAATATATCAATTCCTGTCGTGATAAACGTTATAAAAAATGCTCTTATCACTACTCACTTTGCTAGCTGGCGGTTTAAAGGAAAGTGCTAAACTTTGTGGAAGACCTTCAGCATATTTATATTAGAAGATAATTATACTTGTTCACCGAAATAAACTCTCGTAGCAATTTTTAATATGACAGAGGTTCATCAAATAGTTGAATCAGTCATGGAAAAAATCCTAAATGAGAAATGCGAGCCAGAGAACCGACAGAGACCTTTCTGAGTTACGAAGTTAACGCCATCTCATCGCGTGCAACATAACTACGTGATCCTGTCTATACAGTTTGTCAAGATCCGTACCGAAGCTGGCTGGTTGCTTTGTCCCCCAAACTCCCATGAATCTTTGTGAAAGCTTAATACAGAATTTCATGTCTCGAATAATTTCAAATTTTCTAATTTCCAGCCTAAATGTAATAATGAACAGTTTATAACTATTTCTGCACGGTTTAACACACGCTGCACATAGTGAATTGTTACAGAAAGTGGTCTTGTCTCTTCTCAGCTTCATTTTGGACATCAACACCAACTGCAGCCCGTTTAGAGTTCCCTTTCTTTTAGTTTCCCGTTACAGGAAAAAGGCATGGCCGGTTCATGGCTTGCTGCTGGAAGTGTTTGCAGAACCAGAGTTTAATATATCGCTGACTCCAGAATAGCTCTATTGGGTACAAGAAATAAATTAAGGGTTGCGGCTGTATAACAAGAATAAAAATTGCAGGACTGAAAGTGAGAGAAAAGGCAGACATCTGCTAATCAAACACAAGCTGGTTCCAAAATGTATCTGCGATAGGAGAAGATAGCATTCCATTCCTCAAGTACCTTACATATGCAGAGTTTTTGATCCCTGTGATTTAACTGGAGTTTTCCAAGGTAATACCAGATATGTTGTGCTTACTTCCTAAGACACGGTTGCTTTAAATCTCGTACGTGCCATAGCCAAAAGATCATCCATGGCAGGAGTAAGACCTATTTGGTTTTCAACTTGATGTTTTACTACCAAATCTCATAAATGCATGTGATAGGACTATGAGAGTAAGAAGACTTAGCTGCTGTTTTGATAAGCAGAAGTGCACTTCATAAATCTGTGCTGTTCGCTCAGAGGCTCTGGGTCTCCGAGTACTCTACCCATACTTTAACATTTGTGCCATTACTCTAGATTTACACCAAAAAAATAGTGAACGAGGTTGTCCAGAATGTAAGTGTGCTGTTGTTGGAGTTAATGGAATAAAAACAATATACAAGTTTGCTAATATGTATGTGCCTTAATGTAAACTCTGGTTCAAGCACATTAAAAGAAATATGATTTTATTTTTTCCCCGTTCAGTTCAAAGGCTATTGGAATAAGCTTTTTGTTCAGCATCTCTTATTCTTCTTCAATATACATTAAGTAACTGTAATGAGACACAGTGAATAAGATTCATCCTTTAAGTGAGGAAAATTGGGGACAACTGCCAATGAAGTTGAGTCATGTGAAGCTCATGAGTTAGCTAAATGTTTTATCGCATTATTCTCTTCTCTTTGGTCAATGTTCATATCCCTGATTACCCACTTTTGAGTCCTTAGGGTGTGTTATTTTTCCAGACAGTGGTTTGGAAGAAAACGTGTTTAGGAAAGGAAAAAACAGACCTGGGTGGCAATTAAAATACCTGGCAGCTTCTTCTTGGTTTTAGATAGTGGTTTTGATTGCTTTACCTGTTCATGATAATTAGGTCCACATGACCTTCTGCATGTAGAGTTGACTGGAAAACCTGAATGCCTGATATTGAACTGTTACAGTTTGAAAGAGAAGAAAATCCCGAATCAAGATAAAAAAACAACAAGTATAGCGTTTTTGTAGCACTCAAATCCCTCCCAGTATTTTGTTTCCTTGGGAAACAAACAACTTTATGAAATCCTTGGGAATCTCAGCAGTTAATCGGGCTGTACAGATTCAGCCTTGTAGGCCCAGGTAGTGTCGCGGTATCAATTGTTGCTTAAACTAAGCTTGCAAAATACAAAGTCAGAGGTTGATGTCCTCTTATGTTGAAGGTATCAGCAGCTTTAATGAAGGTCAGTGCGGGTTGTTGCTTTTTTGGATTATTTTTTCTTCTAAGCTTTATTATCCAGGCAGGAAAGCTTAGCTTTTATGTGCCCAACATTAAAAAAAACTCCTCATGATGCGCTTTGTAAGAGTAGAGGTTTACCTCATTGTAGTTGCTTGAACTTCCCTTTCTTAGTGTAGCCAAACCCAGTTTGCACAAGCTATCTGGCAGCTTTCACCCCAGATCTCCATCCATAATCAATAGTAAAATTGTACTCTCTGCAAGCCCTTGAGCTTTCTAAATATTTCCCTCTGCTGTGTTTGCAACCTAGCAGTATGTTTTTGCTCACTGTAGTTGCATTGTGTTTTAGGAAAAAGAATCTGACATATTAATTGCATGGCGTGTAGTTTCACCCCCTCGCTTTGTTAGATTACTGCCCGTGACAGCCAAAATAACAGTGGGAAGCAAGAGATTTAGAAAGACCGCTCACTTCTGAATTCACTTCACATCAGGAAGGAATGTTCCATCTATTCCTAAAAGAAAGAGAGCCTTTATAGGCTATCTGTGGCTTCTCAGCCTGAAAAACTGTCGGCTTTAAAGTCTAGGCAAATATCAGGGGGGCTTATCACACAAATAAATGTGCCTTTGTTTTTAATCTCAGGTATGGAAAGCTCAAAATTGTAATCAGAGAAGACTGTGTGGACATTATTTAAGGCTATAATTTATCTAGCACCCAAAAACATGTCAGGTGTTTCTCAGTAAGAAAGAGGGCTGTGGCCATATAGATTAAAAACGATTATTCATGTATGTGTGCCAGAATCTTATATAAGCATAACAGTATCTCTAAAGAAAAATCATTAATATTAATTTTTTTTTTTGCATCGGGATTCAGTGTTTGGAATGCAGAGAGATCTGCTGGCACAATAAAAACTCATAAATGTCATTGCATTATATGACACTACTAATATATTTCATTGCTATGGAATGGCCTTAATTTACCAGCCCCTTTGATCCTAACACACAGGATCTGCTTCTGAACATTATTATTTCTCACACAATGAATTTGTTTTCTCTCTGCTCCCCAGCTGGCCTGGATGCAGTTCCATCCCCTTTTGGTTTTTCTGGCTTGGGAGTTGCTTTTTAAATGCCAGTGGCACATACGACAGCCTTTTGATCTTTCCCTGACTCCCTGCCCCTGCTACCTCAGTGCCTACCAAAGAAGCAGTAAGTCTGTAGAGAGCATCGCTTGTATGGTCAAACAGGTCTGGCAAAAATCAGAGTGTGACTAGGAAAGCTCATCAAGAATTTCTGTCATGTCAAAGCCGAGGGATGAGGTTAGTCTCAGTTAGTCAGCAAAGATTCTGTGAAAATGCATCTTCCCAGAACATCCCCAAGCCTTAATGAGAGAAAGGATTCATTCTCAAAAAAGTCAAGATGCTGTCGAGTTCAAGAAAAGTCAAATCTATCTCCTACTTTGAGCTTCTCAACTCCTACTTTGAGCTTCTCAACTCCTACTTTGAGCTTCTCAACTCCTACTTTGAGCTTCTCAACTCCTACTTCGCTGCTCGTCACAAGTTCTATAACGCCTCATATGAAGTTTTACATTCTTTTTTAAAACCTACAAATACTGTTTTTGCATAAGGAACAAACCTATGTAAACTAGATTCTGCTTAATCATAGGCTGAGGTGGAAAAGGCAAGTAGTTAATCTGGGAAGCTTTCTTTGCACCGAGCCCCAAGACAGGACAGGAGACGGAATTAGCCAAACTTCTCAGTTGGGAAAAAGATGATGATTTGCTAGAACAAAAATGTAACCAACTAACAGCATGCTGTCCTGGGAACCTGGTTACGTTGCTTTCTCAGTAGTCAGTGTATATAAAAAAAAAAAATTAAGAAAACGTTTTTTATGATAAAATTGTTCAGAATTGGCCTGAAATACTGACTTTTAATTTTTGATGTTCAGAGTAACCCTCTTGGCAAGGCTTTCTTCGCGCAATCCAAACCTGCATGGAGCAGGTCATATGTAAAAGTATATACAGGGATGTACGAGTCATCTCCAAGCCACATTTGGTTTATCAACAGAAGTAAATTGAAAACATTGATTTGAACATCTGGATACAATGCTTTTAAATGACTCTCTGCGGGAAGGCACAAGCAAGAATTGTGTATGTTGTGTTTTTGGGGCCTGTTTGCAGACGGGAATAAGATTGCCAAGAGTTGAAGACTCATGAACGTTCCTGTCGCTATTTCCTGTGCTGAGGTAAAACAGCAGCTAGCAGAATTGAACACCTTATTGTCAGTCAAAGCTAAGTTAGTCTATTCAGCAGTTACTCAAATGGTCTTTCCCCCTCCCCTTCACAGAGTTTTCTGGCAAACATTTTATTTTTTTCAATAGAAACGTTCTTCCTATACAGAAGAGAAATTCTCTTTCAGGTGGTATGTGTTTTCTTCCTTGTAACGTGTGAAATTGAGGAGGTCTTTTGAAGTACTCAGGATGAAGAGAAGTAACACAACAGAGGTTTAAACGCAGAAAGATCTGTTTATTGGACAAAGGATGTACGCGGTCAGGTCTCCAACATGAGGACTCACCTCTTCTATCGTCAAAGTGTATCTGACTTCCGTAGAAGTAAGCCTGTTGAATTCGAACGCTGTTGCTTGCCCAACAATTTGCTGTATGTGGCTGAGGTGGAAAAAGTTCTTCACAGCCATGATAAAATAATTTCTTTAATTGAAGAGGCAGATTGATAATAGCATAAAATGCGCACAGGATGAAATAACGGCTGAGACAAATCTGATAGTTTTAAATACTGTTTTGTGAAAGGATTAGAGTTTAAAGTATGCGCATGGGATTTTGGATGGTTTTATTCTTTTCTGCAATGGCTTCAGGCTCGATACAAGTGGACTTTTTTGATGACCACGTGCTGCTCACTAGTGTGAAGTGAACGTGATCCAAAGCAGTTCATATACATAAAAGCCATGAAGAAATGCTGTCCTGTAATAATAAAAGATGATAAGGGCTTGCCTCTGTTGCCTGCAAGATCTGTTCCAACAGTGACCACTGAAAGACAAGATGGTGGAGGCTGTGGAGGTGAGATGAATTTGCATTACTGCATTGGCACTAATTGGCATTTTCATTGGCACGATGGTTTGTACGCTTACTTGAAATGTGAGAGACTCGCGTTTAAAACTCTGCTGTGCTTAAATGGCAACAGAGTTTTGAATTCAAACATGCTTGAAGTATTTTAAGGAAGCCTTTTATCAAACAGTAACATTTTGTACAAATAAGTAGTTATTGGGGCAGGAAAGGGAGGAAAAATAGGACTCTACAGTCATACATGAAAGAGCTTGACTTAAGTCCTTGACTCAGTATATATTCTGTTTTATGTGACATTGTATAGCTTTGCTAGCTTTTTCCAGTGTGGTCTGTTTGCCTGAGGTATATATATTTATCAACTCGCCTTCCAAGCAGATCCTCCCGTGAACATGCAAAGTGATTTGAAACAGGAGGGAGAGGTTTGAAGACTGCTGAAAAAGCACGGGCGCTGAAGTGCCTAATTCTCTGGGAGACTTAGAGATAAAATGCCTGTGTGAAGACAGGCGTTACTTGCCATCACTGAATTAACTGCTTAATCAACTTTGAAGGGTAGGACTTGGCTTCACCTCTTCTTGGCATTTCTTCTTCATTCTGTTCTCACTTGACTGGCCTATCCTTTAGGCATCCGCAGAGAGTCTGGGAGGTTAACACGGGACTATGAAGAAGTTAGGTATCGCAGAATTCACTCGTACAACTCCTAAGTTCCTGAAATGAACCATCTCGAGTAGTTCATCCAGGTAGCGCTAAGGCTGGGAATACAATATGAGTGTCTGTATTACCTAGTCCTACTGCCTCTGATCTCTTCTGTGCAGTCCTACTCTTAATTCGTACAGGTCAGGCAGCTGTAAAAAAAAAAAACAAAAAACCTTATCATCTTGGGTTTGTTTTGATTTTTTTGTTGGTTTGATTTTTTACACTTTTGCAGCATATAGAAAAAAACCTCCCTTTGAGCTATTTTTCTAGTTCCTGACCAACTGTATTACCTAGTCCTACTGCCTCTGATCTCTTCTGTGCAGTCCTACTCTTAATTCGTACAGGTCAGGCAGCTGTAAAAAAAAAAAAAAAAGATCACAATCTTGGGTTTGTTTTGATTTTTTTGTTGGTTTGATTTTTTACACTTTTGCAGCATATAGGAAAAAAAACTCCCTTTGAGCTATTTTTCTAGTTCCTGACCAATATTCAAACCAGTCTTCTGAAAATCACATCTGAGTGTTGAAATTGTGTTTGAAAAATAACACTTCTGCTTAATAACTTCCACAGTTCCTTTTTTTTCCCCGGGAAAGAAAGTATCTATATGAAGAAGGTTATAAGTGACTGGGGAAAAAGGCGTTTGTCTATTAAAACTGTATGCATGACTGAAAATGGTAATAACTTTCAGTCTGGGAAAGACGGGGCTTTCTGCATTTGTGCTTTCTCTCACTGTTCAAGGTCGCCCGTGTAGAATACCGATGCTAGCACTTTTGGTATCCTGACTACTTACTATGCATGCGTTTGGTCCTGAGGGATGTCTTAATTATATGCACCTTTGCTAGTCTTTAAAGCAGTCTAGTGAAACAAGTTAATCATTTCCTGAACAAAAACAAAAATTCAGGAATTCCAAGTTGCAAAGTTAATTGAAATCAACTAAAAAATTAGGGTCTTGTAATTGCCGCCAGGACCATAGCCCTTGCCTGGTTTTAGGTGGTGTTTTCTTTCCTCGGAGACTCTTTACAAGTTCCCTTTTCCACAGCATCACGTTCACGATTATTTTGTTCACCCCGTCAAAATTCCATCCCTGCATCCTTGACTCAGCTTTAAAAAATGCCATTTCTATAGGAATTCCTGTGAAAGGGCTGAAGTTCCTCGTGTTCTTTGTGTCTCTGCCTCTCAGATCTCTACATTATCCTGGATGTTTATTGAGGACTGGGAATTAGTAGTGACTTTGTAGATGGTGAGGAAGAATTGCTGATTTCTCTTCAGTTTTAAAAAAAAATAAAATAACTGCAGAAACCCTGCAAATGACTCAGAATCATGAGCTGTGTGGCAACTCAATATAGAAACACAGGTTATAGGGAGTAATTAGGCTTTTTTTCCTTTTTATTCAGTCACATTAATTACTATTATCTGTATCTTGAGCTGTCAGTACTTAATCTCATCTTCTGCCACCAAGGGATTTTGATCCTAAATGGACCTCTGTAGATTTTTTAGAAAATAGTAACTATTTTTAAATAGTGGATTTAGTGAAAGGTCACTTCCCAAGTACGTTGGTTTCAATTTTTTTTAGTTCTTCAGTGTAGATATGCCACTTGTAACTTATAGCGCTTCTCTTTCACTTTCTCCAAGAAATCTACTCAGAATACTTGAGTAAACAAAAAATTTAAAGGGACAGCTTGGGTTGCTTGATCTGAGAAGAAATGGCCTGAAATTGTTGTGAAAAAACACTGCATGTTGACATAGATGCCTGTATTATACCTTTCAAGAACACTTATGTCTGCCTGAACATCTCAACCTTAGCAAATTTGTTTGCTCTAGTGTTAATAAGTAGGAGAAGATATACCCTAAGCATTCCTTTATCTTAAGGGTAGAGGAAAAGGAGTGAGAAACCATAAGAGAAAATATTTCAGGGTGAAGTCTTCTGGCAGATAGTTCTAGGTGGGTGCATACTAGTTTTTCTTCTGTTTGCCAGCAGAGAAACAATTCTTGTTATGAACCTTTAACCTGGCAGCCACAGTAAAATGCGCGGTCAACATCTAAGTGATTATTACCCATTGCTTGCTGATAGACTTCAGCTTCTATACCCAGTTCACGGTGTCCTATTCCCATCAGTCTAACACACACAGAATACCATTCAATAGAATGTACACAGGGTATTTAATTTAATGTGGTTTTGAGAGAATTAGTTAAACCTTTCACTTGCTGTTATGCAAACGGTAATTAATTTCAAATTAGTAGGCCAGAAAACTGAAATGTGTGGAGAGAGATGGATGTTTTGTTTTGATTTGTCTCCACCTCCACGCATATGTCAATATTACTCTACCATATATCTGGAGATCAGGTATAAACTGGCAAATCTTTTCTTTCAGGTTGAATAAATAGCAGTGAGTCAGCTCTGTTTTCCACTGTAATGACTTCTGAGGGTTAGAGAAAAACAAACTTGAAAACCACCAGAATTTGAGATCGTTAGGTGAAGCTCAAAGATTGTGTTATTATGTGATCCATAAGGGCCAGTTCTGCCGGTACACCTTGCCCAAACGTGCATCTTCTGTGCATTGCAGAATAGGAGGCTTACAATATATACTTGAAAGTTATATTCAAAGTTCTTGTTTGTGTCTTTTGAAAAATTTCTGTTTGCTTCTGTATTCTTCAGCTGTTCCTCTTTCTCTCATTCTGGTAGCACTGCTAGTCTTCATTTTGCATTTGATCACTGCAGAGAAAGGAGGGCAGCTGGTATATCTAACTCAAAAAAAAAAAAAGAAAAAAACCCCTAAAGATGACAAGCATACTAGCTGTCTTCTGAACCTCTTACATATTAGGGGTCTGATTAAAAACAAAACCCAAAAAAATCCACTGAAGCTAATAGGACTGACTCTGCTAATCTTGCTGGGTTTTGAACTAGACTTCAGTATCTGCTCTTATATTAGCCAGCAGAAAAAAAAAAGGAAGCTGTCTTTTTTAATGTGCTGCCAGCAGATGTCTCACACATTTTCTTACAAAAGCAGGATTAATGATTTAACTCACTTTGATCACAAAGTTCCAAGAAAGTGAAAGTTGATGAAATGTTTTTCATTACGTTATGGACAAATCTTCAGTAGCTTCAGCATCAACTATTTTGAGTCCTTTTCTGAGAGACAGGTTTACATAGTAATCGAACCAGAACAACATTTCAGGGGTTCTTTCAGTGTTTTCATGCTCAATATGAAACTTAATGTACCTAAAAAAAGTCTAACTCCTCACATTAAAATTAATTTACATTTCAGACTTTTTCATTTTTTATTTATTCTTATGCCCTTCACACTGCTCATGCAAAGGGACTCTGAAACGGCCTGGAAATTAGGATTTATCACAAATGTAAAGAGTTTGGCAGAGTACTGTTGATGCAAATGAGCTTGGCTGTGTTCTTCCATAATAACTGCTTGCATTATTATTCCTTCTGCTATCAGAGGAGCACTCTGAATTACCCTGTATTTTATGCTGTTTGGCGTTATAGAGAAATTGCTACTAAAAGCCTCAGAGATGCTGTTCTGCTGTGCTACATCAGCCATTTTCTCAGGCTTAGCACTTACGCTGTATGCCTGAAGCCTGCGCAGACTGCAATCTATTTAGTTCGCTTAGCCGTGGAGCCTGAGAATTGATTAATAAAAACAAAAGTACTCCCTGAAAAATTCTTAATAGCCTGATTAGTCTGATTTCAGAGATGTAATGCAGCAGTAACAGTAGACCAAAAAAAGTAGAAGTGTTATATCTGTTTACTTGAGGTACAAGAGTTGATTATACAAAATTGAGAGGTACTTCCATTTTCTCTGGGCACAACAGACATCTGTCTCCAGAAAGAGAAAAGCTGTTAAGGTGCTTTTGTGCTACAGTAGTTGCAGGACAGTGGCAGAGTTGTTATTCTGCATTCGGACCCAATAAACTCCTAATATCTGGAAAAAACAAGCTGTGTAACATAACCCAGCTGCTTATTCACGAGAATGCTGGTGCCACAATAATAGTGATTACTCTGAATATATTACATTTGCTTGTTATTCTGTGTAAAGGGGGAAACTAAACGAGAGGATGCACCCCCAACAGTCTAAGGTGCAGCTTTTTAGGTAGGCAGATAGAGATGCCTTTCAAGGCATTTCATGACTGACTAATCGTTTCAGTCTTTTTGTTTTGTACATCCCACATTGAGTCCAATGTTTCTAAAAAGGGAAAACTAAAAGCCTGGATCAGGGACACACACAAAAAAAAACAAATAAGAAGGAGGAGGGATATAAAAGCATGTGCAACAAATAAAATACAAGAGTGCAACTCCATGGTTTTGCTTGTATATTATGTGCCCTTCTGTCTATCTTCTCGTGTATTTATTTACACTGTAAATTCTGTATCGTGAGCTTGATAAGTAATAACAATTTGATGTGAAGCAGGCATGTAGAAGGTGAACGGAGTAGAGGCCATCATCCTCTGCCAAGCACGCTTGCCCTTCTAAAGCAAGAACGATCTAAAGATCACAAAAGCCAACAGGAGTAGTAAGGAAAAGGGTAATGATTCAGACAGCGGGCCCTATACTACTCAAGGGCAACGGAGAGCAGCATAAACTAAATACATAGTTCAGTCATTGCTCTCAAAGACCACAACAGAAATCCTGGGTGCTTGTCTCATCCTTGTCTCATAAGACTATTTTTACATGTGCCACCAATGTCATAAAGCAGTTGGGGATTAAGTTTTTCGGACCTGGGACTTTGACGTTGAGCTTTAAAATCTTAGCCTTTGCTAAATATCTGTTTCTGGATGGAATTGTGCTGAGCTGCCTTAAAATGCAAACATTTGTGAATGTAGCACCATCAACAGTTTGGAAAATAATTGTCCTTGGTTTTACGAGGCAGCTGGATTGAAAGATTACATGAAGACGGAGGAATGATATGCAACTTAGAGCCTTTCCTTCATTCTACAGCAATATTTTATTCAAATGGGAACAGTAGCTTAAAAACTCATTCAAGTCTGTTTTACAAATCCTGCAGAGGTCTCTTTCACCACTTCTGTAATTTTACATTATTGCTTAATGAGTAGGTTATATATAATCGTTACATGTGTTTTGTACTTCCCATATTATTTCAGCACTCCTATCTACAATACATCAATGCTAATGAATTCTTGTCAGCCAAAGAAATTCCTTTAAAATATAAATATTTTCAGTTGAAAGACTGAAAAGAAAACCCACCCAACCCACATAAACCCCAAACAAACCCCTCCCTAAAAGCTGTGAGTTTGGGTGTCTCCAGTTAAAATGGCTCGTAGAAGAAACTACTAAATACTTCAAATTCAACTTCTTCACAACATCGGTCCTTTGTAGGTTAGCAGCATGTAGTGGTGTCTCCTATACAAATGCGAGCAGTGCGCGACTGTGGTTGTTTCCCTAATGACAGACGCTGTCACAGGCTGAGGGATGGACTCACTGCTGTCGGTGAAACCAAGGAAAAAGAAGTATAGTGTGCGTAAGAAGTGACCTAATACGGCCCCTTGAATTTTATTCTGCCTTCATAAGGGTTATGGACTTAACTTGCATTTTGTGGTTTGGCCTCTAAGCTGTTCCTAATTTGCTACGGGAGCTGCTCTCCCCATCCCTGCCCTATCCTTCATGGTATGAGACCTATGCTTGCGGAGCAGACACAGAACACTTTGTGTCTGGCGTGATTTCTACTAAATTACCTCCAGGAGCAGTAATTTGTCATAAACATAGCCTCAGGTTTACGTGCATTAAAGTCAAATATTTGCCTCTTATTTCCACCGCTGCTTTTGCTGCCCTAGCTGCACCGCTTTTCGTCCCCGAAAGCGGAGCCAGGCCTCCAGGCATGTGCTGGTGCTTGTGGCTCTGCTTGCGGTCGCACGTTTTATTTGGGCTTCAGTGAGGCCTAAACGTTTGGTCTCGAGTAACTTGAATCACTGACAAAGGAAATAAGCTTGAACCACTGAAATTTATTGGAATGCTTACTAACGTTTGAAAAATGTGCTGAAATCTCTGCATTTAAGAGAGGGATTATTATGGCAACAAGCAGGATACAGTGGCAGAACAATCCACAGGCACGAATGTTTCGGTTGTGTCTCCAGGAGCTCCATGTCCCTGAGGAAGCGTTTGACGCTTCTTGGCTGACTGGAATATTTTGGAAGTAATCAGGAAGCCAGATTTATGGACGGTATTTGATTGTGTCGATATTCATGCAGCCTGTACAGCTTAGCACACTGCATTTTTTTTCTTGAGCGTGCGGTTGTGGTGCTCGGGGACTTGCCGCTCTCAGAAAACCCAGTTTTTCCTGAGAAGGGGGTGTAGCACCGGCACGCTTCTCCCTGTTTTCAGATTCGGCCTCGAGTGAACGGAGGCTACTTCATCTGATTTAAGCTATTGTTTGGCGCAGCCTTTTCGCCAGCGCGCTGAAAAAAAACCAGGCAATTGCCATCCCGTTGTAAAAACAGATAATCTAAGGTTAGACCTGACCTTGCGAAACGCCGTTTCAAAATAACGCCCCGGTAAACCAAACAAGCTGCGAATGACGTATATGCTATCCTCCAGCTATTCCCCAAGAAACACTGCACCAATACAGCATTTTGCTGGCAAACGTAAGCCGATTTGGCCGCGTATGTCATGTGTCACGACTGGAAGTGCCATCCCTGCTTATACCACCTCCCTGCCCGGGCGGCTCAGCCTGGCTTAGCTCGGTGCTAGTAGACCTAGTAGACATATGGAGTCTACGTTGTAAATCAGAAGAAATTCAACGGTTCTGTCAAACAGGGTTGCACTTTTGCTAATGATACTTTATTATGTTCTGAAAAAGAGATGATCCTCTGATAGGGTCTAATTAGGGGAAAAGGAAATATAATTTCTACGTGCTTTCTTCACTGTATTTCTGCACAGATGTTTCTAGGGTGGTTTCCAGGTAACTACTGAAATTATAATATAACTGTCGGGTGCTGATTACGTCTGTTCTTTAATTATCCATTGTTTGTACAGCACCAAGGGCTTACGCTATGCTATACTATACAAATATGATTAGAAAGTATATGATGGGAAGAGATGAAGTCATATCCCTTACAAAAGATAAACAAGCTTAAAATTTGTCTTTAAAATGAGTATAGATTTTGTCTTTCATGTCTTTCCAGAGGCGGAATTTTGTTGTAAAAATACAGTTCTTATTGAAGTACTGTGTATAAGGCCAATTCAATAATGTAAACTTCCTCAATTTTACAAATTCTTGCACATTCAACTCCAAGTCAACACCCCCTACCTCCTTTTATTTAAAAATCCATCACGGAAATTATTTTACTGAGTGAAATGGAAAGGAAAGAACCCGAATAAAATAACATTCATACTAAAAATGCACTGAAGTTTTATGGCAAGATCTTTAAAGGCACAAATACTGTTAGATTGGTAACGCCATTAATTTAGCATAGAATCATATGCATCTATAAGGCTTCTGTTTCTTCTGTAGGCTTTCCATTATCTGAGGACATTTGAAATTACAAATTGTAATTTAAAAATAAACCAACGCTTCAATTGTGGTATTAAAAGACACTTTCCCTTCTCAGGCTTCTCAGACTCTTTTGTTACTTAGATGGCAATCTCCATAGAATTTCTCACTTAAAAAATGCCATCAAAATATGTCAATTCAAAAAAAAGATTTTTTAATAGAGACTTCCTCCAGGGGACTTCCTCCAATATAAAAGCAGAAAATCATATCTTTGTTCTCTTCAGGAACAACAGTTTTAAATAATTCTTTTTTTTAAATCAATTCTGATGTGTTATTGACTTGTGAGACTTAGTCACGTATTTTTCTTAAAAGCAAAATAAAGAATCCATTTACAACTCAGAAGAAAAAGGTGAGAAAGAAAATGTTAGTGCAAGACAATAGTTGAAATATTCTTTCGTAGTTCTTCGTGATTTAAGTATTGTATAAATATTTAAATATTAAATGTAATAGATATTGAAGCTCAGAAATTTAAGGTAGCATTTTAAGCTGACAAAATTTGCAAAACCAACAGAGCGGGGAAGTGTTTTGAAGCAAAGCGTTGTAGCCAGCTTTGCTCTCCAGTAGTATTACGTGTATATAACAGTAAAAGCATTCAGAAGTCCATCAACATGTAATGTCCTCTTTAAGCCCAAAAGTTTAAATATGGGAAAAATGGCAGTTCGAGAGTCACATCTTAGACCCACTGAAATCCAGGGCAATTCTGTCACCGGTTTCAGTACAGATAGTAATTGTGTTCAGAAAATGTGTGTGATTCACGTTGACCACACGGACTGGTCGTACATGACGTTTCGAAGGGTCAAATCGGCTTCTTGGGTGTGTGATATTCTGCTTTTACTATCATCCGACATATAGTAATCATTTCCTATCTGAAAAAAAAATGACTGTCACAGAGACCTTACAGCCTAACAGATAGGATAAATCATGGTTCACTGGGCATGTGATTTGACAGGCAAAGGATTAGATGATTGTTCAGCCAAGACCTTGTTGGAATGTAGTGTCTTTTCCAGCTGTTGTTTGGCAAAGAATGTTGTCCTGTTTGTGTTCCTGTAGATCCAAAGGTGGGGATCTAAAGTCGTGGCAGCATTTTACTTAGAAAATTAATCAACAAATTAAATTATTTTAAGTATCCGGAAGAAGCTGGTCTGGAAATTTGGGGTTGGATGTTCTAAAACTGCTTTTTTAGAAAAGCAGAATGACATAAGCTGTATTATGGGAGGGATTATGAAAAAAAGGATGATTTTTTTTTTTAATTATATGATCTTAAATCTAGGTAACTCACATCCAAGAGTTTTGAAACAATTGGCTGCAGATCTGTCTGTGCTGTTGACATTTATTTGAATAGGTGCTCTGAAACATTCTAGGTGTTCCAAGAATCTTTAGATAAGAAAATGAGCTAACGCAGGTATTTTAAGGCTGCCAGTCCTATGTAAATAATAGAATTATTGATATTGACTTGCATAAAAGAGAAAATAAATAATAATGAACGGAGGAACCTGGGAAAGTAGTTCTACAAAACTAACTTGGTGTCTTCACGTGTAACTAAAAGGTTGTTGATAAAAGATAATAATGGTAAAGTAACATGCTTAGAAACCAGATATAATTTTAATGACAAAAATAGTGCAATATAAAATCAATATGAATTCTCTTTCAAATTATTTCAAACAACTACTAAGTCTGAAATTTGAGTGAAGAATGATAATCAAAAGTATATGGTGCTAGTTTCTCTGGATTTAGTGATTGTCCCTGTCATCGTATTGGAGGTATTTGCATGCTTACAGAACACCAGAATAGAAAATATACTTTATCTTCTAGTGCAATTTTGCATGTGTATGTAAAAAGTCTGAAACAAAACATTTCTTCAATGGAGCAAGAAGAATTTAAAAAGAAAACAAACAAAATCCTCAAATGAAACATGTTTTGGGAAAAATCAATGTATTGTACCTAGAGATACTGCATGAAGAAGGGGAAGAAAATGGATTCTTTTCTATTTTTGTCTATTTATAGAATTTATCTTTCAGCTCTAGATACAGTAAATCTGTAGGTACATGGTGGGGAGTGGGGAAGCTGTAGATGTGGTTGTCTTGTTCAGTTGCCTTTAGTTAGTAATTCTCCTGATTAAATCCTGTACTTTGAGTCCTTCATTTCAGTCTGCATAGGAGACGTAACTACTAAAATATTTCGTCTATTTCCAATTCTTCTGTATTGCCCTTGTGTGTCATAATTAAAACTAACATTATTCTGAATGCATTATTGTGTCTGTAGGGCACTTTAGAACTGCCTGCTCATGTTTTAAAATACCTATATTGCTATGAAAATTAGCATGACTGTTTTCTGCTTTATTTCTATAATTAGTCAAACTCTGGATATTAGCTAACACTTATTGACTAAATCCAATTTTACCTCTAGAAACTGTATTTTCCTCAGGTCTGAAACAGCAATCTTGAAATCTCTGCTGACTATTAAGCAAAGAATGTATTTTTTTGTTTGTTTTGATGTAACAAGTCTCATAAAGCAGTAGATCTTTTCTGTCTAATTATGAGCAATATTTTCTTATATTTGAAATGATGGTAAATGGTAGGATTAATAAAATCGCGAATCTGGGCATTTTTGTTCATTTTAAATTGTCCAGGGCAATAAAAATATAAGCCTGTCTTTAAAACCATTTGGAAAATTAAAGGCAACTGAATTATTTTAAAGACGTAGTTGTTTTGCCTAAAAGTAGGTGAAGTTATGACTGGTAAATTAAAAAAAAAAAAAAAAAGATTAAAATTTTAAATGTTACAAATTAAATCTCATTTACGGATTAAATACTTGGGTTTTTTTCAGTCATCTTATAAATGTTAGGGGGGAAATGATTTTATTGAAAAATGGAATGAGAAAGTTTTATCACCAGCGATAGGAATGATAAACTTATGGGGGCTTTGGGAGAAGCAGAGTGTAGGCTCTTCCTTCCTTGTGACCACAAGTTGGATTGACTGTAATCGCTGCTTCTTTTAATCTAACAGGAAGCTGAAGGGTTGGCGTGTTTGGCGGTTGCCTTCGCTGCTTTCTCCCTACAGAAATACCTTTATTTTCTTATTTTCACCATCTCCTCAGATATAAGGACCCGTGTTTTCAAAGTGATTTTTGATTTTTAGTTTCTCCTCCTTGAAGGTGGGCAGGACCACTGAAGCCCCTGTCTTAACTAGAAGCTTTGGTTGTTTGAGATTTCTGAAAATTATGTGTTTTCTCCTGTTCAGCTGGCCAGGGCTTATGGTGCTGGAGAAGATAAAACTAGACCTCCTTCCCATAAAAACCTATTTTGAATGTCTCTCTGATAACTACTAATAGGTATAATATTAATTATAGGATGTGAAAAGATTTCAAAATCTAATATCCAGACTAAAGACTTCAAAATTTAATATCCGGACTAACAAAGCTGAAAAATGTTTCTGCTGCACGTGATCATATTTAGCTTTTGAAAGTGTAACAGCTAGACAGAAATGTCTTCACTGACTCTTACAAATAAATGCTAAAATATATGCATTTTTATAATTCCAAGGGCCATTAATGGAAAAATTAATTGAAGCCTGAAAAACAAGAATAAAAACGAGTCTTCAGGAAGTTTCAGAATGAAAATGGAAGTTCAGGCTTCAGGGACATCCTAGTTCAGGTATGTGGACAGCATGTGATTGGAGATGGCCCTGCCAGCTGTCATCTTGCCAATAAAAATTAGCAGTTAGGAGGTATCTGCCGAGCAGGTCACACCCCAGGCAGTAGACAATGCTGCCGTTCATCTCGCCCTTTAAGACCAGAGTCATCCTTTGATATTTTTTTATTAGTCTCACATTTCAAACTATGACAAGTTTAAAAACTGAAACAAATATATTCAAAGCTTTTCGTGTAACATCTGAGGCCCACTAAATGGAATTAGCATGGGGAGCGTTGGCACTTAAGCCAAATAAAATGATTTGATCCATGTTGATTCATGAGCTTGTCATCAGCTAATACAGAAAACTGCGGTGATTGTAAATCATAGCGTGCTATGTGTAAATTGAATTTCACAACTGACTTGAGAATTGCCGCCATATCAAAATGTAAAAGAGAGAGAAAAGAAAGGGAAATGCAAAAAGGTAATAACAATAATATATTTAGGATATGGTGGCGATAACATAAAATATTGCTGCTTTTCAGAAGCCATTAATGAAAATGGAGAAATTTTCGATGGTACCCACGTCACTGGCACAGCTGGTGTAGCTAATGGAATGTTTTCTACATGCTCATACAGGCAGCTAAAGAAAAAGTCCACTCAATTCTTGAGCACACCGCAGGGTTCCAAAATCACTGTGCCAGCAGCCCTTCCTGCCACACGCAGGAGAAGGTTGTGGTTTAAGCGTCTCACTCATTCTTCATGACTGTCTACATTCCTAGCAATCTTTATCTCTCATAATCTTGAAACCATGACCTTTTCTGGCTCTCATCCTTTAAATTATAGCCACAAAGGTATAAAAGCTATGCTTTTCAGGTGTAAAGCCATAAAAGGCTATTTAATGTCCACGTCCTATTGTCAATTTCTTTGCGCCAGGTTTGCCAACTATTTTCTCAAGTGGTCTTCGTTACAAAATGCACAACCTTTGTTTCGGCCCCAAAATTAAGGTTACTTTTCCCTGAAATTGGATCAAGTGCAAAAAATGGGGGGAGCAGGAAAGAAGGGAGGGATATCACAGGAAGAAAGTTAGAAACAAAAATGCCTGCTGATCCTCCCTGGACAGATGGTATTCTCAGAAGAATCCATTATTTGGAATTACTTGTAGAGTTTTCTAGAATCTTTCAGAAGACCAAATTCACATACAATATTCTTCTTTCTTTAAAAACTAATTTGAAAGGATTGACTTGTTCTCTTTTTTTTTTCTTTCCTTTTTTTTTTTTTGGTGGGAGTATGCTGCCAGCATGCTTGCTGCCTTTTCTCCAGTGAATGGTTTTGCTGGTGTATGACTTTTTATACCATTGTTTTGCAAGTGAAACATTTTTCAGCGTTGCCTCCTAAGCTCTTCAGATTTTTGTTAGCCGTGGGATAAAGTGGGACAAATTCAACTGTGCTGGACTTATAAGCAAATTTGCAGCTTTCAATTAATTGTTGAATCTTCAGTTCTCTGGGTCAGCTCTTCTGCCTAACCTCTCGTTGAGGCTTTTGATGCTACCGTTCCCTGAAGAATGACAGGAATTCGTATGGGATTTATTGGCATCGGCCAGCTGGTGCTGTCTGATGCTAATGCTGTGATCTGTCAATCGCAGGTAAAGTAATTTAACAAATTGTGTCATGCTTTGGATGGATTATTTAGGGGCTGTCCATAAATGTAAAAATCAAATCTTATGACTTCTTAGTTGTTTGATTATTGGATCTTTTAGTAAGAGTATGTGACGCCTTTTTGAGAAGAGGCATAGTTCTCTACGCAGACCTGGTTTTATTTTCTTCGGCTAACGAGGTACTAGTTCACACTAAGTATGGCCAGATGTACTGGTCACTGCCAAGAGTGTTCTGATATTACATTCAGGAGTTTTCACAAATATCTTGCTAAAAATGTAAGCTATAATCTTGGATGTATTTCCCCATATCAAACAATACAAAACATCTGTGTGAGGTGAGTTCTGTGCTGCTATTGGCAGAGCTAAATTAGTGCTGCGTGAACTGAACGGAACATTCATACTTTAAAGTGGTTTCTGATAATTTGTGTGAAGTGCTGTAGGACTTTTAGTGTTTAAGATGTGATATTCCACATTAAGAAGTACAGTAGGTTTCAGCTAAACAATAAAAATTGTCACAAGAACTATATGCATATATATACACACACACAGTGTTAATGGTTTTTAATAAGGATGTGGTAAAACACTGAATCCTGGTGTTTTAAAGTAACTGTTCTGAGCACTAAGGTCTTTTCACAAATGAGCTTTTATAGTATTTCAACTTTTCTGAACCACGCAGGGAATAGTACTGATCAATGTTTAGTGTCATAGGCCCACGTACAATTTATGTGGTCAAACAGTAATTTTTAATTTTTTAATTTTTAATCATTTGTCTGCTTAATGGAAAACTCCCAGGAACTCTACCGAAGGACCTGACTTGACTCAGCTTGGGGTCACTTGTTCTGAAAGGAAAAAATCCGGCGTTTCTTAGAGTGGTCACTACGCTGGATGTATAATCATGTCTGCACAAAAACATCACAGAAGCTTTTTACCTTCAAATTATAAGTAGCACTTTCTAATAAAGGGAAAGGTTTTTACTAAGACGCAGCTTTCTCAAGGCAAACAAAAATGGTCAGCCATTTATTGAGTCATGGAAAACTATCCTTAATTAATTATTGTTGCCAAACTGACAGTAAAGAGAAAGCTGGATGAATTCATTATCTAGAAGGTTTCCTATTAAATTCTCAGTCCGAATCCATTCAGAATTTGTAATATTTCAACCCATGTCTGAAACTCACATTCTGATCTCACCAATGGAAATTTTTTTTACCTCCATCTGAAGAGTGGATGTGGAGGTGCAAAAAAGAATAACTTAGAACTCTCTGGGCACGTCCAGCTCCTGAACAAAATCATTTCCTTGAATCATCTTCTCGATTCCTTTTCCTGAATCAAGATTAGAATGGTTTGAATCTCAAGTCAGGTTTTTTGTTGTATTTAAAAGTATGTAGAAGTGTGTTGCAGGTGGAGTCTCCACGATGGAGATCCATCTCACATAGGTTATGCATGTGGACAGAAAGTTAGAATTTTTAAATTGCGTTTCTAAAAGGGAAAGTATGCAGAATGTGTCTTTTCTGCACAGAGTGCTGACATTTACTTTTTAAAATGAAGATTTTTGAAGACTATGTCAAAGCTCTGGCTGAGGTGGGTGCAATGCACTACTACTTTCCTCCAGCTGAACTCTGCCACAGGCGAAGAAAGAAGCACACGCATACATCTCTCAAAAAGCATTCCAAGTACTTTAAACAATGGGAAGGAACACTTTGTGCTAGAGAAGTTATGCCGTTGCCAGATTAGACTACGAGGGTCTCTGGAAAGGTTTTGGAAGACCTAACTAGTAGAAAACGCAGTTGCCTTGAAAGGCTGGAATGCAAAAGTGGTTGGTGATCAGCAGAGAGTTCTTACCTTGAGGGAAGCGTCAGGCATTTCTGGCCTGTAACACTGCAAACATGCCTGACAGTAGCTTATCTTGAAAATGCTTGTCCTATTATGTCTTACTGGTAATAAATGATATGCAGATAATTTTGCTGTGGTCACTCCCCCGAGCTGTGTCCTTGACATTGGTGAATGGCTAGATACCGTCAGAGGGAGGGCCTTTGATTTATGTTATTTCCACCCACCCCCGCCGCTGTTGTGATTTGTCAGAGTCAAAGTCTGGCCAGTGTCAGGATACAGAATAAGATATATCTGCGCAGCTGGGCTTTTTCTATTTCTTGTCAATGAGAAGGACACTTAACTAGCTGGAAATTACTGATAATTAAGGATGAAAAACAGGGAAGGATCTATTTTAATAGATTATTACTACTGTTTGTTTTAAGGGGTTTATCCCTCTACCTGTGGGCTACACCTGGAATAAAAAAGAAATACCTCAGACAAATCCTGTATGACTCAGCTTTTATTCGTATGTATATATTTAAGGTTAAAGTAACAATACCCGTACTGAAACCTTTCCCCAAATGACTGGGACTTTCTCCACCTCTAGGCCAGTGCTTGCCAACGCAAGCAGGATTAGAACAGCCACACGGAGCATTTTTAGCTAACCTATGAATTTAGAAGCTGTGGTGTTGCCCAGGAGGTATGCGGATAAATGTATAGTCTTGACATATATGTCCACGCAGTGCATGCGTGTCCTTTTCCTCTGTAAAGCATTGATTTTTATCATCACGGTCCAGCAATAGATTCTTATTATCAATATGAAGGTTTTCTTTTCTGTAGAAATGGCTATGGAAGAAGGTTAAAAAGGAGGAGAAATATGTGCATCTAATGCATATCACTAAGATAACCGAAGGGAGCCATGTAAACTAAAAATGAATGTTGAGATGCCTATCACAATTTGTATTTATGCCTTTTTAGAATCTCTTTGGCAATGCCGTACAGAAAAATGGATACTCTCTTTATTTTTACATGGCACTGCCGTACAGTTTGCCCACTGAATTAATTTGCTAATACTATGAATTATATGGTGTCTCTCATGATACAGCTCTGGGACATGAAAGGTTTTCGTTGCGCGGCAGGGGGAGACAGCTAGAAAGAGATGAAGAAAAAAGAATGATGAAAGGGTAGATGCTCAAAGCTTGCCAAAGGAAATAGAAATCTGATTTGTTTCTTCTTATAGTATTAAAAAAAAAAAAAGACCATTTAGTGAAATAGTACATTAGGAGCTCTGCGGCTTATTCCTCAATAAAGATCTCATTAAGCCAAACAAATCGTTCTTAAAAGCTCTGTGCATGAGATCAGATGTCTCAAGATACAACTACAATAGTTTATATTTGTATTAAACATATTAAAAATATGAAAGATGTTTTTTATGGGTTGTTGTAATGTTTAAAAGCCATCAATTAAAAATAAAGTATATTTAAAAGAAGAAGATATCAGGATCAAAGTGGTCCCTGCTGGATCACACTTTTTAATAGCATGGGTTAATGCCAATTTCTTAAGTGGCACTAAGCAAAAGTTCCAAGTGCAGTAAGCGCCGCTCTCATCTACCCAAAATCGAATGACATGCAAGTCTTTAAACTCTCTCTAAAAGTATTGGTTAAGTGAGGTTGTTCTAAGAATTATGCTTTGAGTTTGGGATCTGGGAGAACCTGGATCAGTTATTTGCTCCGACTTCCTGTAAACCTAGGCTATGTTTTTGTGGTCTTCTGCCGAGACCCAAGCTTGCTCACTTCATGCTTAGCCCAAAAGCCATGGGCTTTTGGCCATGCTATGATTACTGTAATTGTATTAACCTGGCATTCTGCTCCAGATGCGATGTGCTCTCCAGCGATGTAATTCTGGGGGGCTGTATAATTCCCAGTCTGGAAGTGGTTTACGTCTGGCTGGTTTGTAGCTCAGAAAGACTGAACTCGGATTCACCTGCAGTAGAGTTTGTAAGCGGACACAGCTTCTCTGCGTATCTTGTTCTCCATATATTGCTATTAAGGATAATTATACCTTCCCACTGCTGTATTTTACAGATAAGCACATTAATTGTGAGGTAAAGGGGAAGGGAAACCATAAACGTTCATTAATTAATTTGCTAAAACACATCCAAGGAGATTATGAAAATATATATGCATTTCTAAAAGCCTAGGGTTTTTTTAATTAATTCATCTACTCTGTTAACAAAATAGAACTAATTTAGTATTTATTAAATTTTTAGAACAGCTCTATTTAGTGATTTTATAAACACAAAGGATACAAAATACTTTGTCCATTCAGTGATACCAATTTGAAAATAAGAGGTTTTTAAAATGCTCCTGTGTTCTTTAAAGTGCAGTAATATTTAAGCTAGGTACCTACAAGACCGCAGAAGAGCAGGTACGTATGTTGCAGGGAAATTTTTAAGTTCTAGACCTCATCTCACTGACGTCAGTGGTAATACTGCTGCTGACTTCAGTGGGAACAGGTATTCATTCTAAAAGCATCTCTAGCATGCCAACTTTATGCAAGTGAATAGTTCTGTTGAACTCAAAACCAGTTTTATATTTAGTCTATTAAAAATACTTGGATCCTGCTTACAAGAGCTGGCCTTTAGATCATACAGTCTTTAGGATCAGGGGCCATGACTCCCGTGTTTTATTCAAGAGCAAACACTCTGCTTGATGCTGAAGTTTCCTCTAACAAGTGGAAACACTCCAAAATGTACTCAGGGTAGAAACAGCATTTGCGTTTTCTGCTAAACTTGAACGTCAATCTTTTCTGTTGATTGATTTGTATTGTTATAGACTACTTACATTTGTCAATCCTGTTTTTAAAATAAGAAAAGCAATACACTAAAAGAATATTTTACTAGGTTATGCAGTGATTTTTCTTTAAAGAAAATGCTGCTAATTCTCTCTTCTTACTTTGCTGTCAGTCATCTACAAGTTAGTAGCAGCTTTGAGTAGCACAACTCATTCTAAGAAATTTAATTGCTCTTTCTGTACAACTCTTTCTCCTACCCTGTCTCTTCCAGCAGAAAGTCCCAACTCCAGACACGTAAAATTAAAGGATTTGTTAAGGGTCCTGCTTCCCTATGTTTGTGAGGTTATAGACAAAATCTCACGTAAATCTCTAGCTCTGGACAGAGAATGAAGCAGTATGGAAGAAGAAAATACATTTGTCATAGTATGGTTTGCTGATGCATGTTTTGATCTGTTTCTCTTGACTTTCAGCTTCATCTTTGCTCTCACAAATGTTGGTTCCATTAATCTCTCCTTAACAAGTGAACTAAGAGAAGGCTTTTTCAGCCATGGCCTGCCTGTTTAAAACAGTATGATGAGGTCAGTAAGAACTCATCTATGATTTACGCTAGGCAACTGGCTATACTGAGAGCTGAAAGTACTGTTTGGTGAGAAATACATTTAAAGGTATAGAAAGGGTGGTGTAGATCTCATCTTATTGTCAAGTATTGCAGAAAATACTTGACACATTCACCCATTCGTTTTAACAAGCCGTCAAAATCAGCCTGGAGTAAGCCCTGTGTTCCTACTGTAATTCGTGACTAATTATATACCGTAATTCATTCCAAGTTACCAAGATTTGAAAGGTCAGTCTGGTTCAGTATTTGTTGCAGAGACATAATGCCGCTCAGAAAATACACGCGAGTTATGCTAGCAAATACCATTCCCAAAGCTAGGATATCATCAGTGACGCTGTTGGATAAGTAAGGCTTGCTTACCGGTCTTTGAAAACGTTTTCAAGAGGCGCCTGTCCAGAATAGGTCAAGACACTTTTCCATTTCTTTATAGACTTCTATATGTTCAGATCGATTTATGGTTATTTTTAAATGCATGTATTATGTTTCAGATGAGATAAAATTTGTAAGATCTTCTTGTTATATGTGTAGGATTGCTTCCTCCCCCCCAAGAAAAAGACCTGCAGTCCTCACTCACCTGAGCATTTACTTTCATCGTTGCTTTTACGTAGACATAGAAGCTTCACAGGTTTGGAAGCAAAAAGGAGTTACCTCTATAAAATCAAGGTTCAGAATTTTGCTGCCCAGTCTGTTACGCACGAAAGCAGAAACTTGCCTGAAAATAGTTTAATCAAGGTGGATAAAATCTGCCTTTGAAAGCATCACCCTAGATGATTTTCCAGCTTAGCTGTATATATAATAGTTGCCATCTAAAAAAAAAGATTATTTATCAACTATCGTGTACAGCAGTATTTGGGAGAAAAACAATTTTCCAGCACGTTCTTTGAAAAGAGAAGCACGCATCTCTGAAGCAATCCCTTTATTTGATTTTGTTAGTTTTAACACACTCTTCTATTTTTTTTCACTTGCCTCAAATCCGTATCTCTAGCTCTTGTGGTGTTCTGAAGGTCCTTTTCTCCTTCATGTGTGTCTAAGTCCAGCTGCACTAGCTGACACGTTTATTTCTAGATAAAATAATCACAGTGGTGGTATCTTTCAATAGTATCTTTCTGGGGAAAAAAAAAAAATTGCACATGAGTGAACTTGCCCTGTGTGAGACTGCATTGCTGATGTAATCCCACAACCATCGCCTGGCAATTTTGTAGGTGAAAATACCAGCGAGCCTTAGCTTTAGCAAGAAACATGACATCATCATCATATGATGGGGACGTTCATATATGGGGAAGGTTCAAAAGGACTGTCGTGGTTTAACCCCAGTTGGCAACTGAGCACCACGCAGCCGCTCGCTCACTCCCCCCCCAGTGGGATGGGGGAGAGAATCGGAAGGGTAAAAGTGAGAAAACTCGTGGGTTGAGATAAAAACAGTTTAATAGGTAGAGCAAAAGTTGTGCATGCAAGCAAAGCAAGGAATTAATTCACTGCTTCCCATGGGCAGGCAGGTGCTCAGCCATCTCCAGGAAAGCAGGGCTCCATCACACGTAACGGTGACTTGGGAAGACAAACGCCACCACTCCAAATGTCCCCATATATGATAATGTCCCCATGACATCATCATCATATGATGTCATGTCCCTTTTCTTTTTAACTGAAGCTGAGTCATACATAATTGCCTGTCTGTAGTGTACAGAAAGTCTTTTCATGTCTGTATAACATTTTTAAACTGATTTGCATGTGCATTGTAGTGTATTCTGATTGAATATATTCTGAATAAGTTTTACAGTAGTTTTAAATATTTTAAATAGTTTTAAAACAGAAAACATTAGAAAACTTCACAAATAATCAGACCGATAAAAGAAAAGCAGAACTGAAAAGAACAAAAAGTTCCTGAGACATTTTAAATGTTTTTCTAGAAAGTTAATATCTGTAAAATGCTGTCAGTCTAAATGCAAAGTTTTTTATTCCAGTCTGTAAGAAAGGGTAAGTGTAATACTGGTGGAATTAATCCTTTGATGCTATTACAGACACGACCACTAATTCTGTTCATTTTGGTGTGCTGAAGTTAGGTCTTTACGAAATACTCATTTTCAGCTGTCATGCAAGATTTTACAGCTGTGATGTATGTTTTTCAGTAAAGTCTGTCTATAGCCTAGTCTTCTGTCTGAAAGAAACGCTACTGCATGCGGTTGCTGCTTGCATGGTTTTCTATCCGAGAGACCAAGACAAGGTTCCAAAATGATACGATGACCAAAGTGAATATTCCGACACTTACTTTTAAATATGAGCAATTTTGAAACCTATGAGGGCTTAAAAATCATTTGTTGATATAAATTGATAAAACTCCATTCAAACTGAATGCTTCGTGTTCGCTCGCACCAAAAATAATTTGATCCAACGTAAATTCTACTTGTGTAAAAATCTAAAGTTTAACTTCTGAATTGTAATGACCTTTGAGAGAATTACATCCTCCTCATTCCCAGCTGGGGTTTATTGTATTTCTGATAAATTACTTTTCTCAAACATATATGAGTGGTGATGTGGTTTGCTTAGGCTAATATTTCATAAACTGTCAAAGTGACCACAGACCCTGTCGGAGGTTATAAGATTAAGTAAACCAAGCTGTTACTTCTAATATTGTCCCAAACTTTATTACACTTTATTACAGTTTATGGGGCTTAGCTCCTGAACGCTTGCCACTGGTTTTCAGATGTAAAATCATGACTTGGTCACTAACCTAGTGTTTGCATGTGGCAGCTGTTGTTATATGCCAAAGACACTGAAACAATGTGAAGGATCTGCTAAATTGGGAGAGCAAGGAAATCTACAGGACGACTTCATGCCCATGCATCAAAAAGTAATTGCAAGATGAGAACCGGTGTTATAAAATCTCTATGAAGTGACATAGGGGCACAACTGTTTGATTTGGGGGTGGCGTTGCAACAATTATCTCGTGTGTACATGCTTAATTTAATCAGAACTGCGACATCATCGGCTTTTCAATATGCACTTTGAGCAAAATGGGTACAGCGGTGGGTTCTTCCCAACACCTTTTACCTAGTAAACTGGATTGGCTAACAGAACGCTACAAGTAGTGTAATAATGTATTTAATTAATTTGGTTGCTGTTGACAGAGCTAGTATTTTGCCATTATTGCTCCACCTTGCTTGAGGCTGCGGAATATATATTTTAATTGATTTGTTTGATTTCAAGGCTTCAGCAAAAACTTTTTGGGTATGTTACCACTGGCTCAATGTTAATTAGAAAACATTATTAGTACTTTTGTTTCATGATTTTATTGGAAAGGGTGGCTTGTGTCCTTCCCACTAGTAAGAAAACGCTTGCAGACTCTTTAAAATAGAATACACGGTCTTGTCTGAGAATACATGTTGCATGTAAGACAGAGGACTCAAAAGTAAACTAATATATGCCGGACTAAGCCTGCTTTTATGTAGACATAACGTGTGTGGAAATAGCACCACCATCTCCAGTGACGCCGCAGGGCCTGCTTGCCTCCAGCACTTATAGTCTTAGTTTTGAACCGGCCAAGAATTTTCTAGGTGTCTTTTGATATCAACTGTAGATTTGTTGAAACTAAAACTAAGGGAAAGGGAGTGGAAAGAAAAGGGAAAAAAGTTTTTGTAATCAAAAGATTTTGAATTTGTCAGAAGAAAGTGTTTGCAATCTCCAGTATGAAAGACAATGTGGGGTGTCTTTTTTTTTTTTCCATTTGACTGAGTTCTTGTTTTGAAACATTAGGTAATTTTAACAAAAACAGGGGTACGTTTACAATGGTTGAGTTTGAACTGAAAATTTTCAAATTACTGAAAAAGTGTACGAGAGTTTAGCTGGCAACAGTTTTTGAGACTTTCGACTTCCTGTACACACGAAAAGTGGAAAAAACCGGTGTATCTCCAAAATGTTCAGAGACAAAAAAAAGTATTGTTGTTCTTACTGTAATGCCGTATTGAAATGCCGGGAATCATCTGCGTGGGGTCTGATCTCTCCATCAGATCTTGTTTATTACAATAAGATAAGCAATGCAGTTGAGCTCTCTAACCTTTCCAAAAACGAAGCAACGTATTTTTTTTAGATCAGTTGGCTGCCTGTGTGTGTACCCATTACTACTAGATAGCGAACAAATAAAAGTGCACATTGGAAATGAAAGGAGGCGAACAACAGAAGCGTAAGACATGAAAGCATTTGATATTCTGTCAACGAGAGGTGTAACATTTAAGAAGTAACTGGAAGTCTGCTATACAAACAAAAATCAAGTGAGAAATAGCATTACGTTGATTTAGAATATAGGAAAATTAGTCTGGAGGCTTGGATTTTATTTGTGGCTGAACTGTTGAATTATATGGCGTTGGATGACTTTTTCGGATTTCAATTTCATTTCTGTTCCTTCTCTCACCGTTAGCCGTGTATGTTTAGATTGTCACTGAGGAAGAATTATCTCTTAATAGGTGTTTTTCTGCAGAGTGACCAGTACAAGTGAGTCTTGAGCTTAGTGTAGGATTTCTAGGGACTCTGTCATACAATAGTAAGTAATCCCCTGATTTTATCTATCGGCTGCTGTGCGTGGGCGCGTGTGAGTGTGACCCAGCAGCCGTTCTCAACTGCAGAGCGATCTGCTCCCAAAGGCAGGCAAAATAACAGTGCTAGTTCCATCTGCGCATCCATTACCCGGGGTTGTCACTGGCAAATGATTATTAGCGCACGCTTTCAGGAGTCTTCATTCATTTTCAGTCGTTCAAATGGCTGTTTTGACCCTGGCATGCGAAAGTATATTACTCTCCATAGATTTATGTGGATTACTGTTTATTAACAATTAGGGGACTATCAGGGTCAAATTGTGACAAATTGGACCCCCATTTATTAACACACTCAGTCCAGTAATTTTTATAATCCTGACCTCAATCTGACCGTTCTTTTTTGCTGTCAGTAAGTAAAATGGAAGTATTACTTAATTCCTAGAGAAGACTGAGGTGAAATTAATATCTGTGGGGTTCTCTCCACAAGATGCTGTTGTAGCAAGCAGATGACAAAGCCCCATATTTGCCAAGAAAAGACGTGGGCTGCAACCAACCGCATAGCTAGAATTTTATGGATTTGCTATTACCGCTTTTGGGGTACGGCGTAGGCCAGAGACTCAGTTCTGTGAGGATTCTCAGGAGCTGGCAGAAAGGGTTTGTTCTTAACTTTGTTCCTAGCCTTATCCTCTGCCCATCAAAACGCCTCTCTAAATCCTCAGAGGAAGATGGGGGTGGGAAGTAAGAGGTTTTGCTACAGACCTGCGTATCTGTATTGCACTAACCCACTGCAGTTCTATTACTTCCTCCGCGCTTTCTGCCCATTTGTGGGGAGAGGTATGTACGATAACGCTGTCCAGTGCCTTTTAAAAGCTGAATGATTTAGGAAGTGTAATTAATAAGCCATTCAGTGGTGAGTGTTAGAGATTACAAACTTCACATGTGCACTCAGCTTGCAAAAGTGAAGTAAAAAAAAAGAAGTCCTGACAAGGAGTGCTTACACCTGCGAAAGGCAATGGCTCTGCGTGGACCACATTCGTTCCCACTTTCCAGTCAAAGGAGATTTGCCTCTTGAAGTCTTCCTGAGATATTGCAAGTCTTCTGACGTTTGTCACCTCTTTCTTATCACG
>NW_008824233.1:331262-362005 GCF_000699105.1 Pygoscelis adeliae | reverse complement strand
TACTCTCGTACCTCTTATTGTTGTATTTTTTCCATTCTCCTTTTCCAAGTCATTCTTCATCTGCTCAGGTTCCTTCACTTCTACTTTGCAGTTCCTTGGGCACCACTGTTACTTCAGTTCATACATAAGCTTGCCAGCTGAGTTTGGACAGAAATCTAGGTAGAAGTAGCCCAGCTTACAGCACACTTCAGGTGTCATTGTAAATCAGTCATCTGAATATTTCATGACTAGGTTGAGTTCCAGCCCAAGTACTTGATTTGCAGTCGTGGTTGCCTTTCTCAAATAACTGGAAGATCTATTCATGTACCAAGTCAAAGGTCTGGCTGCTTCCCCTCAGCCCCCCCAAATAAAGCATGCTCCTGTTTGATGAGCTAGTACAAAGCATATCTATGAAGGACTTAGGAAGGATTTAGGTGCAAACACTACCGTGACTTCAAAGAACACAATGAAATCTGAGCAAAATCTAAAATGTAAAGCTAACTGAAAAGATGCTGTAAAATAATATGGAAGTGTGGATCTACTTATATATATTGTACATAGTCAAATAAGTATAGAAACTATTCTGCTGAGAAAGGTGATCTTCTGGAGTACTTAAAAGCAAATATTTTCTGCTTCCTGTTTTAAGTGTGCACTATATGTATGAAATTACATTGGAAATAAAGCTGTTTCATCATTACTGCTTGAATAAAAGGAAGATCACGGGAGACAAAACTGAAACAAGAGAGTTTCGTTTGACTGCACAGAGCAAAACCATCTATTTTCAACGTGGATTATACATGCAATATTTTATACCTGAGACTAGATGTAGATTGCAGATTAGCTAATATGCACACTGTAGGCTGCACATGCATATAGCGTAATGTAAACATGACATGCTATTTATCAGATATTTATGCAAGAGTATTTTTGGCTTATATGAATTTGGATCAACTTCTAAACATTGACATGTTTACGTAGTATCTGACCAAAAGTGTTGGAAGGGGAGAGCTTTCTGTTACGCAACAGAAAAAGCAGGACAAAAAACTATAATTAAGATTTGCATTTCGGTCTCTCAGGTTTAATTGCTTTCTGAAGTTTCACCTTTGATTTCCAAATATTCCACCCTATCTCTCCCTGAAACTGATTGTGTTTTTATTTTGCCTGGAAAGTCTTGAGTGAAGGCAATTCAGCTGTTCCTGAATCTGATGAAACTGAGGGGTTAAAAAAATCTCTATACCAAGGTAAATATATATGTATATGCATTTATATTAAGAGAGAGAGAGTGAGTTCTTTTTAAACACTTTTACAGCCAAAACCGCTGGGAGTTGAAGCTTGAAATATGGCTTGGAAATTGCTTTCACCAAGAAGAAAGGCTTCTGAGTTCTCTAGAGAAAATTGGTTGTCATTGGTCTGAGTTACAAACATTTCAAACTGAATATTGAGAATGCGCTGGGTTTTGCAGGAGCTTATCAAATGGGCTCATAAATTGAGCAGATAAGGATGACTTGTTCTAACAGTTGGTGCAAACAGCTCCTTAAGGGAACTCTTTACTCAGTAAAAGTTTCATTGCTCCAACAAACTCTGGCTCTTAAGGTACACGTAGATGAATGGAGAACATTTAATCTAGTTGTGGTCAAGCTTTAAGCTGACAGCAACCAGCTAACTCTTTCTTAAACATAAATCTTTTCCTCCATTATAGTTAGAGTATATTTAGTAGAAAATGTTAACTAACAGGTTTTTCAGCTCAATTTACTACTTTAATCCAGCCAAAGCCTTAAAACAACCATGAGATGTTGTAGGTACATGGGCAATGCCCTTGATCCCTCTGGTTTCCATCTCTATAGGAACATTTTAGATTTTATGGCCTCTGGTCTTTTTTGCTGAAGGTCGGAAGTCTGTTGTAGGAGCTAAAAGAGAAGTGTTTGCCTGTTTTGTAGGCATGGTTGCCTCTGATGGCAGGAGAGACTGGCTTGTGACTACGCAACCATCCCTACAGACAGGCAAAAACCTCTTCTCTGAGTCGTGCTACAGCCTTGAGGACTCCTTTCTAGTGCTCTGTCCCTAAAAGCTTTCCTTCACAAACATGGGGGTTGTCTTTCAAAGAGAAAGACCTCTAACTCTTCAGAATTGGAATGAGGAGAGGAAGGAGAGATTTGAAGATAAGTACACACACAAGGACGGACCAGAAACTGCTATTCCTGAGGGTGCAGGGGGAAAAAAAAAAGAACCTTCTCCTCTGCTTCCTCTCCCCAGGTAGATATGAATCAGAGCTTTTTCTAGACTGAAACTTTTTTTTTGCTTCCCACCACAGAAACCAATCTTTAATTGTTTTATAAATGACAAGAAAAATTCGTACTGACAGCTGTCAGTTCTTTCCTGAACTACAGACATCAAACTTCTTTTTTTCTCCACTACATCGGCATAGCTATTTTCATCCTATTTTGTCAATGCTTCAGCTTTAAATCCAGTATAAACATGCACCAGGATATAGTGACTACAACCCGGCTAGAATCAGTTTTGCTCTGCACGTTTTTCTTTTCCTTGTTTAGACTTTGATTTAAAAATTAAGTAATAAATTTGAGTAATTAAGTAATAAATTAAGTGAAATCCTGATCCTAACACAGTCACAGGTAAAATTCTCTGTTGACATCAATGGAATTAGTTATAGCTACCATACTAGCGTTGAAAGACAAGATTATTCAGGAGCCAGTAATGAAACAAGATAAATTTAACTTCCTCCTTAAATTATAGTAATAGGTTACTATTTGGTATAAATAATTGAGAAGTGTAGATTATTACCCACTATGGTTTCTTGACTTAAAGAGGAAACACGGTGACGTGTCAGTAGTATAAAAGGAAAAAATTCTGACCACAAGAGTGATAAATGTTTTGATTTTTTTTTTCCCCCTGAATTCAAAGGGCCCAAGTAGATGGAAAGAGATGATGGTGTGTTTTTTTGACAGCTAGGTATTCTGTTATTCTAGAAGGTTCGCAGGAACAACAAACTTTAACAAGTACCACCTTGAATTTGACAAGTCTTTCATGAAAGTCATTATTATCTGCCAATTACTGTAGTAGTCAAATACACCCACCTTCAAGCACCTTCTGTTCTACATAAATTTCTGTCTGATGACAGCAGAATATCTTCAGTCAAAGTAGATCTTCAGATTTTTCAAAAGCAGAATGCAACTCAAAGAAAATAAAAACTAATATATTCTGATTTCTAACTCCTAAATAGTTTTCTGCTTAAATTTATAAATAGAGAAGTTAGGATAAACAATATAAAGCATCCGTTTAAGCTGTGCTGAGAATAATAGCATTGAGAGGACAAAGGAGCCAGTAGTCTGCTCGATGTTTGCTAAATAAAAGTGACTAGAGTACTAGAGTTCTTTGAATTATAAAAAACATTATGAAATAGCAAAATTCATGACGTGTCGACCAAAGTTCAATTCCTCCAAAGCAATAAAACTCTACCAGAAAAGAGGAGGACATTATTTAAGTAGGAGAACTCAGCTTTGTCACAGGGTCGTAATGCTACTCCAATTAAGACATGTGAAACTGTCTCCTCCACATTAACTGTATTTGTGGGATTTTATATCTTTTCATATGTTTAAAACTTAGGTATCTGCGATAAGCTGGTCTGCCTAAACCGTTGGGCAGGAGTACTCCAGTATTTTTACCCAAGGTTGTGCTTGCTTTATCCCTGACGCTGAGGAGGTAGCTAGAGCGCACCATGGCTATCTTCAGCCCCAGAGGCTCAGGTTCCCTTCCCATGGAAACTAAATTGTGTGTAGACTGGCAAGAGAAGAAAACTGCGTGCTGAGCCTTGCTTCAGCATGGCACTGGGATGGAAGGCCACGCGTGCATCTGGACCTAGGGGTTGGAGAGGACACTTAGGTCACGTTTTTTAGACCGAGATGTTTCGTTTTCATATTTCATTGAACAATCTTGTTTGGCTGTTTGTTTAAAAAAAATGGCCTTCAACTTAAATACCTGGAAGCAAAATGTTTTAGGTGATTCTGTTGGTTAATAAAAAAAGAACTTTTCAGTCTTTTGCTGAACTGAAGAGTAAAGCCCTGTATTCACTTGTATCTTTCCTTCCTGCAGCCAGGTACTGACCCTCAGGGGATTTTAGTCCGGTAGTACAATGTCTTCAAATCTCAAAGTTCAAAACCAGAACCCAGCTCCTTAAAATACAAATTTATTCACTTTCTAGCGGAGACTAGAGTTGTGAAGCTCAGCTACTGTTCCATGCCTTCCTTTGCACTCCTATTTTGTTTATTTAGTGTGATTTGGTCATTTGGCAGTAACTTGTGTAAATGCAACCCCTGGTGTAGCTCCCTTCAACAGCAGCAAGGAACGGTGTGACAATTAATGCCAAGCTTACAGTCAGATTTGCTTTTGAAAGTTTAACGTCAACTGTATTACTCTCGTGTTGTTTCAAATGCTGCAAAGATAGATTTTAAAGACGGCTGCAATATGCAGATGCTTTTTTAGCAAGCAGAAGAGTTCGACTGATTTTGCAAGTCTTACTGAGCTCAAGCACTTTATTTCAGTTCTAACCTGAACCCCTTTCTGCTTTTCTGAACAGGAATGAAGCACGCTGAGTTGCACAGGATGTCTGTGCGTTGAAAGATCATTCTTAAAGATACGGTGCCCCCAGACAGTCGCAAATTCATTTCTTCGACCCCAGACTCTCAAATTCTCTGTGAATTTTGGTCAGGAGGTGCTTTCCTTTTGTCCTTCTCACAGGTCTCTGTAGTATAGCATAGTCTTATAAATCAGAGGTGAAATCGTTCTAGCTGCGTTAAATACAGACCAAACATTTAGATGTCGGCCTGAAACAGACATAAAAAAGCAGCGCTCCATCCATTTTCAGGATAAACCTATCATGATGATCGAAATAGATAATCACAGCAGAACTGAGCAGGCTTTGTGAAGGAACACCAGCTGGTAGCATGCCAAGAAATTACTTCGCAATAGCAGCAGGAGTGGGCGCACTGATAGCGTTGTGCTTCTGCCATTCTCCAGAGTTCGTAAAACGTGGAATTTGAGGTCCTGTCAGATAAACAGCTTCGGAGAGGTCCCAGGGAATTCTACACCAGATAAATCATTCCGTGCCAACATCTATATGGTGGTTTGCGGCTTCTACAGAATAAAAGCGTGCTCTAATAAATGCTGCAGGATTATGGAATCTTTCTAATGTCTATATAATTATATTGATTTCATCCCTGCTGCCATTCAAAAAGAATAGCTCTGCATATATTACTGTTAGGAGAACTAGAAATTAGGGAATGCTATCCGGGCACCATATTTCTCTTGATTTACATCCAAGCAGCTTCCCCGAGTCGCACCTTCCATTCCTTATTTCCGCATGAATAGTTCAGTATCAGTCTCTTGGGAGTGTTGGGTTGTTTTCCCTTTTGTGCACTTCTCCACCCTCACGGATATTCTTGTTCTTTAGCACAATGTGTTTATCAAAAATATGAAGCTACTGCCTTGATACCAGAAACGTTTGGTGAATAAACTGCAAACAGAAAAAATTGTTCTATTAAAAAATGTTTGCTGCCTGATTTGTGTCTGCAAATTACCAGGGAAGTGTCATGTTTTGACTGCTGAGTTTTATTTGTAGTGAAATAGCAATAAAACCACAGGCCAAAAATCAGGGTTGCATTTTCCACAGGTATCTGCTGAACAGAAAGATGATGCTGATGCTATAAGCAACCCAGAGCGCAGGGGGGAAACTGTGGAGGAATTGCAATGTCCCCTTTTCAATCAATGTGAGTTCCTGGCCAGTCACGGTCCCTGACAAAGCAAACAGTTTCATGGTTGTTACTCACACAAAAGTTGGAGAACCATAAGACTCTTAGTCTGCGTTGTTATCCTGTAGCTACATTTTTCTCTCGGTCTTCAGCAAACTGCTACAGTTCCTTGTGAGACTGATTCATTTTCCCCCACCGGTTCATAACTATATGTGCCAAAGGATTTGCAGGTGAACAAATGAGCTTTCTGAATAAGGCTGCCTTACAAGTAGTTTTCTGGTTTCCCACTTTATCACCTGAAAACTCTGTCGTTACAGTATTTTACTTGTTTAGGAACCATTTATGAGCAAAGTGCTCATAATAATGATGTTCTTTGTGCTTTCTTTTGCGCCAGCGTAGCAAAAAACACGCTCTGAAAAAAAGGTGAATTATGTTTTTAAAAACTGGGAGAGAGGGACAATTTTGATGGTGCATCAGAACCTACACCAACGGCTTTTGGGCCGGGCGGCTGTCGTGCTCCTTCAGAACTCCCCTCTGTACAGATATGAGCTGGAGACGGGTTGTGACTTGTGAAATTTGGTTCCTCTTGCCTATTCTTCTACGTTATGAGAACAAAGATACTGAAACGGAAACTGGCATGCTGAGACTAGAAAACTATAGTGGAAAATCCTTCAGAAGGGGCCTGTGTTGCTGGAACGCCAGGTGTGTTTGTGCGCTGTGCAGATGCTTTTAAGCGCGAGTGCTTCTGCCAAAGGCCTTGTCTTACCTAAACCAAAAGAAAGGAGAAGTATAGACCTCTATTGCTTAACGTTTCAGGTGCACCGTATTCAGCCACCCAGCTTATATGGATTAGCAGATACTTGCAAATTTGTCTATGAACTGCAGAGCAAACAAATTAGGTTTGTCCTTCATCTTCCTTCTATAATCCAAAAACAAATCTGTGGGTAGGTTTTTTGCCTCCTTCCACTAAGAAAGGTTTTTATCCTGTTTGCTTTCTTATTTTGTTACTGCTATGTTATCTTTAACGTTGTCGGGGCCTTTTTGCTGGAGTTATCGAAGACAGAAAATGACACAATCATCCTCATCTTTTTATACTGCCTCGGTTGTTTATTTGGCCTCCCATAAATCCAAAATTTATGTGTACTCTATGCCGCTTATGCCAAAGCCGTGTAGGACGCTCACTGTAAAATCTACGATGGCTCTTATGTCATCGCAGTAACAATCTTGTTGCTTCTTGTTATGTTCATTGATACAATCTAGATATTCTTCCCTAGGTTTCTGTCATTGTGATAAAACATAGCTTGTATTCGAGGGTCGGTTTGTCTCTGCGTATTTGATAACTGTGTCTACCGCTTTCAACTAAAAAGGCTTTTGCCCCCCTTTTTAAGGCCTAAAAAGCATTCTCGATACAAATGGCTCTGCGCGTAGAACCACATTTTTGGCCTGTAGCACAGTGTGTTCTGGGTGGCAAAAAGAGAAAGGTTGACTGGTAGAAATCTTTCCATCTAAATCTTTCTTTTATTCGTGGTTTGCCCTTCTTGTTGTTCTGCAGTCATTATTTCTGATACAGTCTAGACTAGCTGTAATGTGTCTCTGTGGAAGTGATCCTTTTTAAAGTCCAATAACAAACTTCACGAATAAGCTTTGAGAGTACCCCTCTATGCATTTCTGGGATCTGCAAACTCTCTCTTACAAATAACATAAAAGAACTTTCCTGCTATATTTTCTCTACTCTTTATGTCCTTTGGATATCTGCCCAGCTCGTCAGTGCATACCTTAAAATAAAAATACCAGAAACCACAAGACACTATACTGCAACATCTTTGGCTCTCTGCACCAACCGTTAGAGGCATAAAGAACTGTGAGGGATGAATGATGCTTCTGGATGTGTGTTTCTGTCATGAAAGAGAGTTTATGGTGTTTCAGGAGGCCCTTGAAGTTTCATGGAAGGCCTACTGATAGTCTGCCCATATTGTATTGCCTTGGTTTATGCCACCAGTTTGGCTACGCTTTGGACGCTTTGGCCCTTTGTAAGTTCTGCAGCACATAGACAGTTCTGACTAAATTTGGCTCCTAAAAGGCCTCCGACAAACAGGCAAAAGGGGTTTTTTGCTATAGGGTAGAAACTACTAGGGTTTGAAACCAACTGCTTGGTTATTTTGAGTAGTTATTTATGATATCTTAATTCAAGGTACCAACAAGTCTGAGTTTCTGTCATTGTGTTAAAACATTTTCCTTGGAAGCCCTTAGTAAACTGCAGACTTTCTTTCTGATCCTTTGCCTTAATTTGCTGTTTTACGGCACCAAAAGCAAATCTGTGCTTATCTGTTCCTCTGAACTGTTGTGTGAGAATAATTTTAACAGTGTTGGAAGTTCTCTTTCTACAGTACGAATTTTCCTGAACCCATTTTGTCTTGATATATTCTCTAGTGTAATAGACAGACACGTGCACTTCAAATCTTCTACTCTTTCTAAGGTTTCTTCAGTATCAGTCTGGTTCAAATCTTCCCCCTTTCCAAGGTGCCGTACTATTCTTTCACACAATCTTTGTTTTACATAACTGCACAGAAATTATTTTAGAACATCAGCCTTTAGTGTTCTCTTTCTGCTTCTGGTGTTGAGACATGAATATATGAATAGGTTACAAGGTTTTGGGGATCATTTTGTGACCTGTGATGTTAAGCTGTTTGTGGAGTAGATGTTCACCAAGACCTTCTGGATTAACCATCTAATCATCTCATGACGATGGAAAAATCTTCCTCTCCTACGTAGGGTATTCTAACTTCATTGAATGACCATAGAAGTTAACTCACGTGGTATCTATTTTTCTTATTAACTTGAGAAACTATTCTTTCTTCGTTAGCTGGGTTGGCTTAATTCATACCTCTATCCTGCCACTTCCTTTATTAAGTCCTCCATCATCTGAACACCACACCCTGTTCCCCAGCAAACATCACAGCCGTCATACAAGCAGTCCAGGCCCAACAGTGGTCTTCTCTCAAATGGCATCATTAATATTTCTTAGTTGTATCTATACTACTCAGAAAGATGCCACCTTTAACCCATGGGAAAACACAAAACAAGCTTCACCTCATAAAAATGCTCTGGAAGCTAGTTGCTAGGCAGGCCTACACGGTTTTGGGTTTTTTTTTCCTGTATACTATGGAACTTCAAAACTCTGCAGTTACAGTTGTCTTCCTTTTAACCGTTGGGTCTCACATGAGATGCTACCTCAGCTAGCATTATTAAGAGTGCGGAGCGTGAGCAGAAAATGGAGGGTTTAGATAGAGTTACGCAATTTAAGGGCAGAAGAAATCACTTTGGTGTTCTAAACTGATGTCTTGCTTAACTCAGCATAGAATTTTGCCCAGTGATTCCTGCCGTAAGTAATGCTTTCTGGTGGGTGAGGAAGCTAGCAGTTGTCAACAGTTTGATCTTAAATACTTATGGTATTTTATATCTAGCACCTAACTTCCATTTTCTCTTCTTTCTCTCTCTTTTGTGTATGTAAGAGAGAGAAGTGTATTTCTTCAGGTGCAGATAAATGTAGGAAGTAGATGTTCAAAAACTAGAAAAGCATTAGATATGGTTTCACATATTTAACACCAATTGCATAACAGCAGGGAATTACGCTGCAGGGTGACAGAGATCTCTGCAAACCAAGGACACTCACAGAACCTACTCCACAGAAAAACTATGAGAATAACTTGTCTTCATGAAGGAAATGAAATCAAGTTTTAGTTTCTTTGTCTTGCAAGGTGGTGTTGCACTGATTTTTTTTTTGTTGCTAACAGGGTAAAATGAATTATGATAAAGTAATTGTATAGCTCATATCCAGGGCCTTGTATATTAATAGAATGAACTAAATTCGGGAGTAACTTTTGAAGTTGTAGTAAATTGTCCTGTGCCTATATCTGAATGAGTGGACTGACCGCTAGATAAGGATGAATGTTTTGGCTGCATCCCAGCTTGGAGTATTTCTTAGTGTCTGTCTTAAAGAACATGACATATATTGTAAAAATTAGGCATGTATTAATATCCTCAGATCAATGCGCCATCCCTCTGGGTGCATTGTGCTTTCAGCTCTGTTAAGTTTTTTTGGCGCTGAAACTAATCTACACTCCCTTGAAGCAAATATGCAAAAAAGGACTTTGAAATGTAGATACTTAGAAACAGTTTAGTTAGGTAAAAATTGCTTGTGGGAGCAATTGAGTAGGTTGTAAAATTCTTCCACTAATGGTAAAAAAAAAAAAATCTTGAAGGAACAAAAAATTAGAAAAAGAACCATGACTTTTTTCTGAACTGTGATGAATTTAATAATTGCTCCTGCAAAACGTAGGTTAGAATTTGCCTACAAATGAACGGAAATAATTCTATACAAAACATCAAACTGGCAGTGTAGGCACACAGTCAGTTATGATAAGCGTGCATGGCAGAGCATGAATTCACCTAGACCGATTCCTGCGGCGACTATTTCTGAGAAGTGCCATTGCAGTTCATGCGGTACATTAAGTGACTCATACCCAGGTATGTGGCTTCTGAAGCAAAATATTCAAAAGGCCTGATCTGACACATATTCAAATCAATGAGAAGCTTTCCATATGAAGCATATAAAATCACAGCTGATGTATATTAAAAGCTTATTTGACATATTTTCTCATTTTACCGGAAACCCCTTTCTAGGCGATGACAAGACCGGAAAGCAGGTTCTACAGAACATTCATTAAAGATGAAGGCATCGTGCAGAGACTCGACATCAGGCAAATGCATTCGGACAGAATTCTGAATAAATCAGTATGGTGAGCAAAGGGGAAAGAAAAGTTTCACGTACAGAGCTCCTGTACTGAGATATCAGCTGCTAGACATCCTTAATCTCTACACAAACGCTTATTCATGGTTAGGACAAAATAATTTTGAGGTTTAATATACCATTACTGCTAACAGATGTCATTAAAACATATGCATAGTCCAGTTGAGTCAAATAAAGGTTTTGCCCTGTGCTGCTTCTGTTCTTTGTCTCTGTGCATCCTCAATATTGCCAGGATTATGTATGAAAGAAGCTGAGGGATTGAACTGATATTGAATTCTGTCACATGGTAGCACTATTATTAGAGATGAAAGCCAGTATATGCTGCAAGACTGGGCCAAGAAATAAGGCATGAGGCAGTCTTACAGTCTATCTTGTTTCTCCTCCATTATAGTTGCAGAACATAGACCGTAAAACACTTAAGGAACTGGCAACCTACATTTTGGAACTGTGCAAAGACAGAGTTTCTTCGAGCGGAAGATTCAGAAATTTTGATGCCTGGCTACATTAGAGTGGAACAAAATGCTAGCATTTCAGAATTCTCCATGAAGAAAAAATGTTTAGTATTTTTAACATAAAAATGTTTTGTTCTTACAGTGACATACCTTTTGACTTTTTTTCTGCTTTCTCCTGAAACATAAAGAAGATGAAATCCATGTGTTTTCACAAAGTTTTGACTTCAGTAAATCTGCGTATTCAAATAAAACATGCTTCCAATGCTGTTTTTCCAACAAGCTGTATGAATTGAACTTTCCTTTTCAGATGGTTTAACCCAGCCCGATGATGTTATGTATTTTTCCTTTATGTATATCTAAGTATGAATGAACTTTTATATATCACAACGTTTTCCTATTATAGACTCAGGGTCCAGGTTTCCTATGAGGAGGTCAAAGTCATTTTTCACTTTTGGAGGCCTGGCAAGCTTGCATAGCCTGGTTTTCCACAGAGAGGTCAAAATCCCTCTGATGAAGGGGCCTCATCCCCAGAGGGAGGTTGGCCATCCATCAGCGTGTAAGACCCAAGAGCCACGAAGAAATTGCAGTGGTCTTGGACCACATGCATAGAAGTATGACATCTGCGTCTACATTTCTTTATAGAATTCCAGGCCGGTTCTGGTCAGTCTTTGTGTGAATTCCATCCCAAGGCACCTAGAAGCAGAGGGGATGATTTGGCTCTCAGCCTTCCCTTTTTCTGATTCTTGCACAGAGCAACGTGTGTCTTTGGCTCTTGCCTCCATTCCCCTTAGACCAGGCACCAGCCAGCTGGAAGCACAAGTAGAAACTAGAATATAACTCAACTAGCAGGATTTTTATGTTGTTATTAAACGGCTGTCCAAATACCGTGTAAGAGTTATTTAGAAGAATTCTTTCTCTCAGGTTGTAATGCAGATTTTCAAGCAGGTTCGTAATCTCACCTCTTTATTTAAGAGTATATTTGTTTTGAAATTATATTTAGTTCTTTATACTTGAGAAGGATTTGGGTTGATTGTTGCATGGCTGTAAATGGGAAGTGAATTTGGGTCATTATGTGGCATGTGATGCTTTATTTGGTAGATATTGGCACAAAAGTTCCAAGTCCTGTAAAAAGAATACTTCATACCACTGCAAAATGTTAATTGTCCTTTACAATGATGTAACAATTTTTTTGCTCTATAAGGAAAGGTACTTACGCAAGGAATATTCATTCAGGGAAATAGTGGAATACTTTCTGATAATTATATATGTTTTCCCTGTTACTTAGTGCTATGGCTTTAATCTCCAGGATTTCTTCCTGTTATTGTTAGCTAAGATGTGAGGTAGCACACTAAACAAGTACTGTAAGGAAGGAAAGAGAACGTTAAAAAAAAAAAAAACAAAACCAACCACCAGACCAAACCAACCAAAAAATTTCTCCAAGTCAACTACATGAAGAATAGGAAATGCCTTACTGAGCAATTAATGGGTTTTGGATTGTCACTCTGCTGCTTCTCCTCTTTCTTTCTTACCCTCATTTAATTTCTCATGGTTCAAGGCTAGAATAGCAGCTCAAATGGGTGCACTTTGCAAGTTAAATGCTTTATACAGGTGGTATGATTTTCAGTTTTAAGTTGTCTATTTAGAAAACTGTCCTGGTTTCAGCAGGGGTAGAGTTAATTTCCTTCCTAGTAGCTGGTACAGGGCTGTGGTTTGGATTTAGGATGAGAACAAAGTTGATAATGCACCGATGTTTTAGTTGTTGCTAGGTAGTGCTTACACCGGCCAAGGACTTTTCAGTTTTCCATGCTCTACCGACTGAGAAGGCTGGAGGGGCACAAGAAGCTGGGAGGGGGCACAGCCAAACTGGCCAAAGGGACATTCCATACCATGGGACGTCATGCTCAGTATATAAACTGGGGGAAGCTGGCCGGGGGGGGCCACTGCTCGGGGACTGGCTGGGCATCGGTCGGTGGGTGGTGAGCAATTGTACTGTGCATCACTTGCTTTGTGTATTATTATTATTATTATTATTATCATATTATTATCATTTTATTTCAATTATCAAACTGTTGTTATCTCAACCCATGAGTTTTTCTCACTTGTGCTTTTCCAATTCTCTCCCCCATCCCACCGGGTGCGTGGGGCTTAGCTGCTGACTGAGGTTGAACCATGACAAAAACAAAGGCATTTAGAAATCTTAGGTGTGGAGAACCTGGAGATCAAAGGTCTATGAGGAAAACAATGTGATGTGGGAGTGGTTTAATTTTAGAATCACAGGACCAGGTGATAATTCAGATTGGAAGAGACTTCTGCAGGTCACGTAGTCCAGTCTCCTGCTCAAAGCAGGGTCACCTATGTGGTCAGACTGGGCTGCTCAGGACTTCATCCAGTCAGGTCTTGAAAACCTCTAAGGACAGAGACTGCACAGCCTCTCTGGGCAACTTTTTCCAGTACTTGACTGTCCTCAGGGTGAAAACGTTTTTCCTTATATGCAGTCTGAACCTCTCTGATTTCGATTTATTTTGTCCCTCACCCTTCCATGATGCATTCTGTGAAGAGTCTGGCTCTGTCTTCTTAACGACCTCTTCATACGTAGTGGCAGGCTGCTATTAGGTCTCTATAAAGCCATCTCTTCTCCAGACTAAACAAGTCCCATTCCCTCAACCTTTCCTCACAGCACAAGTGCCTCAGCCCCCAACCATTCTGATGGTCCTTTGCTGAATTCTCTGCAGCTATCAGGGTTCTCCTCTGGTGTTTGTGGCATTCCAAGGATGACAGAGAACAGCCTTGGAAGGACGTTGGCCAGCTCTCTGAGCACCCCTGGAGGCAGCTCATCTGCTCCCATGGACTTGTATGGGTGAAGACTGAGGCAGAGGTGGCACTGAGTACTTCAGCCTTATCCGTGTCCACAGTCACTAAATCACCCGCCCTTTTCAGCACAGCTAATGTAGCAGTAGAATCTCTCTTCACTGCCCTTGATGTCCCTTGTAAGTCTAAACTGCAGATGAGCTTTGGCTTTCCTAACAACAATCCTACATGCCCCAGGCAATGTTTCTGGATTACCAGTTTGTCCTTGGTAGTGAAGAGCACATCCACCTGCGCATCACCCCTTGGTGGCCCATGCAGTACCTGTATCAAGAAGTCATTCCTGATGCCTTCCAGAAGTCTTGACTGCTTGTGTTCTGCCATTCTGCCCTTCCAGGAGACCTCAGGGAAGTTAAAGTCTCCCCTAAGAACTATGGCCTGCAATACAGAGACTTCCTCAAGTCCACTTCCTCACCCTGATTAGATGTCTGTAACAAACTCCCACTGCAACGTCACCATTACTAGCCTGTCCTCTGATCGTGACCCACAAGCTCTTAACCAGACTATTACCCATCCCACAGAAGAGCTGCATACGTTCAAGCTGCCCCTCCACGCAGGGGGCCTGTCCGCCCCAAGGAGATTGTGCACCTCCATCACAGCGCTCCAGCCGTGCGAGTTGCCCCACCGCATCTCCGTTACCTCAACAGCGTCAGTTTTGGGCCACGGGCAGAGCTCTGCTTCCTGCTGCTTGTTTCCCAGGCTGCGTGTATTTGCGTACGTAACCGTCTTCAGTCCTTTCGCTGCCTCACGGCTCCTGAGGCCCCTCTTGTACCCGTCTTGTATCTCTCTTTCTTATACCTCATATATAATCCAGTTCAGTTCTGAAAGTCACTGCTAATTGACATCAAAATCGGTAGACCTCTTTAGAGTGAGGTGTGAGATGTCACAGGCTAGTCTGGGGAATGAATGTTTGTATGATTCCGGTTTTGTATTGGTGCGTTAAAAAAAAAAAAAAAGTTTATGGTTTTGCATTTGATCAAAATATTGATAAAAAATCCCCTAGCTACCGTCCCTCTCGGAAGCCACAAAAAAAAAAAAAGAACAAGAGTCACAGCTTGTGTGTATGAAGCGTAACATGTCTACTGTACCTTTTAAAGTTCTTTCTAAAAAATACTGAGGAAAATTATGGAGTTATGCCAAAAATAGAAGAAAATTCATACCAGAACAGATTGGTTGATTGTCTTTAAAGCAAACTGTCAGCTGGGGTTGTTGCTAAATAAGTCAGAGAAAGTCCTAGATAAATGAATTGTATTTAGAGTTTCACACATATAGTTGTCTTTAAACAGGAAAGTTAAAAGTAGGAATGTGAATTTTCAAAAGGCTAAGAATATGCCAAAACATTACCCGCTAGTTATGCCTCTCGGTGTTCTTTTTCCCAGAAGAAGAAAAAAAAAAAAGGGGGCTGCTGGAAAACATTCAAAGTTGAAACCTTTTACTTTTAACAAAATACGACGCTGCCTCTTAACTCTAATTGAAGTTGTCTGGTACGTGCGCCACATACTGAGCCCACAGCAGATCACAGAATTATTGGCAGAAAGGAGCACGACGAGGTTTCTGAACGGCAAAGCTGGGGCTGGGTTCACCCCGCACACCTTAGCAGCGTCACAGCAGCATCAACTCTCGCAGCAGTTGTTGCCTCAGATATTTCAGGCTTTCTCTCTGGAACACCATGTCCTGTGATGCGAAGGAAATTGCTACCCTTTCCTCCCGTGTACCAAAATATTAGCCCCCCTTGCTTTGTCCTCCTTTCAGCTGCTAAGAAAGTCATCTGTTATAAGCTGAAGTTACGGCATCTGGTTTGTAAAATGTCTAGAAACTTCTTGGCGTGCCAAAGCGTTTTAAAAGAACATCTTACCCCTTCTACAGGGCCTCAGCACAGCTCTGCATTAATGATGGCTTGTCAGTTTGAGCTTCAGCCCTCCCTCTGAATTATTTGACGTGGCCACTGTTAGAGAAAATGAAAGAGAGAATTGCTATCTGTGGGGGGTTTATTTTAATTTTTTGCATTGAGTGGAACCTAGACATAGGTCTTTTTTCTCATTATGATAATTTATAACAGCGCATTTCAAGAAGGGGGAGGTCACAAGCCAGAGAAAAGGCCAAAACCACCGCAGGAGGACATATCACCTGCCAATACGGGACAGACAAGCGTAGCTGGGGTTACTGTGAGGGTGTCTCCGCTTTGCAGTGGAAAATACACATTCAGTACTCACAGAGACGTTCTTAATAGGAGCTGGCTAAGTTGGTTACTCTCCAGAAGTTGTACCCAGTATATGTACGAGTATCAGAGCTGGTTTTGTTTTCTCAGTACCGCTGAATATTGCCAGATAGGTTTCACCTTGGTGACTGCTTTGAAAACAAACAAAAAAGTACCCCCTGTTAAGAATGGGCAGACTGGCACAAATATTTAGTGTTGTGACACGTGGGAGCCACTAAAATTAGCGGCACAGCTTGGGGAAAGTAGACCTCTAGAGCAAAATCTTATTAAACTAAAAAGAAAACGTAAGATGTATTTTTAGCAGTAAGAGAAGGGCTTTTTGCAAGGTCTGCTCTTCCCCACTTTGCTGCTCTATGTGTGTGTTTTTGTGAAGTTTTTATACTTTGGTGTTTGCCAGGAGTAGAAACATGAGCTAGATTCTCTGCTAGTATAAATAATTTAGTTCCATGAACTGCTGCCTTTTACACCAACTGAGAATCTGGTCCATTTTTTGAAGATATGTATGGGCATATTAAAGTGACTAATCTTTAAAAAAATGTCCTGTTCAACCATTGCCCACCCTTCCGCTTCTCGGCTGCAGATTTGCACTTCTGAGCCTTGTTTTCAGTTTATTTTGGAATAATAAATAAACCGATTGTGCAAATCCATTCTATCTTCCTGACCTATTCCAGCTGCAAAGATTTCCCTTATTGCTTGCCCCCTCCCCTTTTTGAGCTATGATTTAATTGTTGGGTTTTTTTTTTTAAATTCATATCCCTTTTGCTCTCCGGTTCCCAGCTGCAAATTCCCAACGTTATATTCAGCGTTTTGGCCATATGTTTAAAATAAAGAGTCGTCCTTTCCCACCCCTTTGGAGAACAGATCCCTCCAACTCAACCAATAAGAATGTGGGGAAGGACTTGCTAAATATCAAAAGGCATGGAGGGGAAAAGGCAGCATTCACAAAGATTCCCCTGTTTCTTCTCTCAAGCAGTGCTTCCTCATTGCAGCTGAGCGTGGTAGGAAGTTATTCCCATAGGGCTGTGCTTTCAACAGAGTCAAAATTTACATTACGCTAGCCCTTTCGCTTCCCGTGTGTGCACACGTAAAGGAGATTATTTTATCTCTTGAATCTTGCAACATAGACGTTAGCAACTTGCGTGAACAAATACAAAGAGGACGTTTCCTGGCATGCAATGCTTTTCCATGTTAAAAAGGTGCAAAATCGCTGCATTTACTTACACCTTCCCTCTCCCTCACAGCGTATGGACACCACTCAAAGAACTGGAAACCAAATCCACGTTTTCGGAGGTACTGAGCAACCTCAGGGGTAGCTGATGTCATTGGGAGATGTGGTTAATGGCTGCCTTTTAAAGGAAGACTCCCGTACCTAGGATGGCTAAACTACCTGCTCTGCTAACACCTTCATATATCAGAGCTCCATCAATTTTGTACCCCTGAGAGCCATCAGATGGAAGGAATCCAGGAGTCATGGATGACAGCAGCCCTCGGTAGCCAAACCTTTCTTTTGCAGAATGGCGCCGGCTTGACCAGGATGGTCAGCCAGATCACAGGCTATCCGTGGGCCGTGTAACTTCAGCAGTCCCTTTGCTTTACTTGCTGCCATTGCTAGGAATTTAGATTATCCAGTCAGCTCAATGCCTCGCACGGGAACTGCGGTTTAGACTACTCCCTTAGGAAAAAAGCCCCACACTGGCCCCTGGCACATGCAGCGAACCTGTGGTGTGCTCCATAGTGCTAGTTTTCCAAGCCAAAATCACAAGATCTTTTCAGCCCACAAGCATCGCAACAGACACTTGCAGGCTTTTAGGCACTGTCTGGTAGAGCTAGTTTTACGGGAATTGAGTGCGAGAGATCAGCCTCTTTATCTTCAAGCGTGTGCTTTACCGTTGTCAGAATCGCTGATCTATTGCTTTTGCTGCCATCCTTGCGTTCACGTCTCTATTTCTGTATGAGTTCCAGTTAAAGTTATTCTGAAGGACATAGATTGTATCTCAGAAATTATTCTGCAGCAGCTATGGTTGCAGAGTGATTTTTACCTTGTATGGAAAATCTTAGCGTCAGCAGGTAGTAGCCCTCCTTCAGTATTCCACCTGGCCTTTTCAGTGCATGAGTTCAGAGTTGATAACGTAGAAAACACCAGTTAATGAACTCAAATAATATTTAAGGCCTAGAGACAGCTGTTCTAGAAGACTGGACACCCCCTACATCAGCAGTGGTAGAAACAATAAGCTTAATGCTTCTGCAGCCCTCGAGTAAATGGAACAAAACCATTTCTTATTGCACCTTTAAAAAGATATATCCTGCTTTTCTTTCAGAATATATTTGTTGTCTACTGACAAATTCCAGGAAGATCTGGTCCTGTATAAAACATATATGCCCCTGCTAAACTTCTGTCAAGAGCCACCTGCAGTACTCGCTGTCTTGACATTTCTTGGACTCTTGGCAAACTTTGTCTCTTTCCCAATCACACCTGGGGCGATGGAATAGAATTTCTCAGGTCCGTGCCGGAGCCCATAACTCTGGAGAAGAACCGACCGTTACCCAGGGTTACAGACTAGCGATAACGTAGCATGAACTGCTGTCACAGTTGTGATCCACAGAGATGTTCCATTTAAAATCCAGTTGTTGGAAAAGGCTCTCTTGGAAAGGGCCACACACCTTGGAAACGCGCTTCCCGCTGTTGGGCGACAGCTGGCCAGGTTTGTTAACCCTCCATCACGTTTTTATTCCCAGTCTAGAGGCTGTGAAGAGCAGAGATTATCTGAGATTCTGGGATAACTTTTAGAAGTACAGATGTTTCAAATATAGTTAGGGCAATACTGTAAGTGACTTGCTGGCAGTGTCTGTGTGAAGCATATTTTCAAGAGCTTGTCAAAGGTATCTAGAGGGGGGAACAGGCTTTTTTTGCAGTTATAAAGAAATAATGGACTTACCAGCAGGGCACCAGTATATTTACTTCGTGGCAAGTCATCTCTGGAAAAAGCTAATCTTTGCATGCTATAAAGTAGAAAAGAGCTATAGCTTACTTATAACGCAGTCATATTCTTCCGCAGAGCTAAAAGATATATTATTGAAATAGGAATAATATTGCCTTGGTTTTGTGAAATGAGGACTTCATAATTATCTCAAAGATTAAAAATATTTAAGTCAGTCCTTTTACAGCAGTGACAATTCTTCCAAGTTTTTGTACTTGTATCAATGTGTAATTTGGACCAAGAATAACAAATTAGTATCTCATAAAATACTAATTAAGAAGAAAAAGAGGGCAGTAGTAGTGGATTGTTGTGGGCAAAAATACCTTTTTTATCTCTCTAGCCTTCCTCTGCAGTCTCAAAGTATGAAAGAGCAAATTCAGCCTTAGCGTAAAATCAGTGATTTTCATGAGGCTGAATTAGGATTTGAAGCGAGGAGAACGGAAGTGATCCGTTAGTCTTTCTCAGCTAAGAGAAACTGATAAATGATGTTTGTGTAAAAAGTATGGCAATAGTTTTCTGAGGTTTAAATGTTTATACTATGTATTTACTTAGCAACTGCAATTACTTAAACGCCTTCCAAAATACTGACATTAACTCCTTTGGGTGACTGCACGTAGGTGAAAGAAAGTCTATCATTTAAATCATTTACCTTGGCCCTCTCAGACAATTACTGGGCTAGTTGGGTAACAGAAAACAAGACTGTCAAATAAGACTCGCGCAAATGTTACAGATTGTAAGTTCAAAGCCTCTGTTGAATTGTTAGGGTAACTCTTTGTGGGTGGAATTTGACACTAAGCGTACATGGTGAAGCCCCATAAACTGAATCTGAGCTCGGTGGAGGGAGAGTAGCGTAACCAGGGATAGAATTGGATCCAGTCTGATGTTTATCTAGGGAACAGTATGTCATTCTTCATCTCCTGTTGAACAGAAGACATCAGTTTTGGTCTACAGCTTAGTAAAGCAGTGAAAAATCAGCATCAGCTGAGAATCTGGCCCAAAGTCTGCTGAAGAGATCTGAGGGTATCACAGACAGCTGTGATACTACAGTTGTAACGTGTAGTTAGGTGGAAAGGTATAATTGCATCTTTACAGTCACATACCAAGTTGTCTAAGTCAGCTAATTCCTCTGGAAGAGGTAACTGCACAGATACGGTTCTGGTAAGAATACGGATATTCTTACCTACGTAATCCATAATCTATTTGTGGGGTGTGGGTTTTTTAAGTACTACAGCAGCAAAGGGTGGTAAAAATAACATAACGTTACCTTCTGCCTTTTCATAAGTCCTACAAAAAAATGTATAAGTAAATCATTACCGGTTGAAGATTGCCTGAAATACGACACCTTGCCTTTGATTTTCATGTCTTTGTAAAAGAAATGCGGGAACTTTAGAGTTTGGTCACTGTCATACCAAAACCCTGGGCAGCAATTATGTCCCGCGTTATTAGGCGTGCAATTGCCAAAAATAACATTAAATAAAAAGCTGGTTGGCAGGAACGAGATTTGCTTTCTCTTAGTACAGCGGTTTTTTTCTTCCTTGAAGCTCTAGAAAGGGGAACCAATTTCACTTTTAATGAAATAAGTGACAGTTCCCCGTTCATTTCATCATGCCTAAGATTACACTGTGTCTTGATAAGATCTGATGAAGCTTGATTCTTTTAATCTCCGTGCTACGGGTGTGTTGTCTCAGCGAGTATAGTCTTGCAAAGGGTAGGGCCTTGCTTCATAAGTAACCAGGCGAAATAACTGAGGGTATCGCAGAGGAAAGCACAATTGAACATGCAAAAGAATGCCAAAAGAGACCATTAATCCTGCTCGAGGTAATGGTTATGTGTTATTAAAGGTCAATGGGATGATGACCCCTGAGTACCACAGAGATCTTTTTGTACGCTGTGAAGTGTTCAGTCTTCTTTATAGACCTGTTCCCTCAACCTATGGAATAAAAGTATTTGCATTTCAGCGGAAGCAGAATTGAATTTATATCACAAGAAAGAGTACACGGTAAATTCTGAGTCACCAGAGGGCAGTTTGGTGGGTATGAGGGTACACGTTAACCTCATGCAATATTTAGTTTGCACACTTAAAATTCTACTAAACATACTCAAGCTTTCTGCCGGTGTCATCTACTTTTTTTTAGTTGAAACAACCAGACACTAATTCACTTTTCTCTTTTGCCAAAAACCCGGTTAAAGCAATACATTCCGGCATGCACAGTTAGTAAAAAGGTTTGGGTTATTTGAAAGTAGGACAAGAGAGTTTCAAAGCCAAGGAGAAGTCCCAAGAAAATAGCAGCCTTTTGACTCCTGCCAGCGACTCCATCCATCAACAGTGTTAAAATGGATAAAAATAGTGCATCTCTCCATTAAAGTTCTGTGCAGGGGAGATAAACCAAGGGAATGGTAGCCATGTCACGGTTTAAAGCAGTTCTGGCCACTGGAGGGCTCCTGTATTTTTCTGGCTGGTTGGAGGCTGGACTGTGCTTTTTGCCCGTGATACTGGTTCAGAGGATAGCTCTCAAACAGAGCTGTCAGTAACGGTGAAGCCATCTCCTATTGTGTAGAACAAGCAGCAAAGACAATAGGGTACTTCTGCTCAATCATGTTATCATAACCTCTAGCTGCAATCAAAAATTAGCTTTTAAAAACGTGAAGATTCCTGTTCTCCTCCTTTCTTCAACTCTAATGTCATTATACTGAAGCTTTGCAGCCTGCAGTGGAAAGATGTTTAAAACATGGAAATACCTGGCTACCCTGGGGAAGTGGATCAAAGATAACACCACTGACCCGTTTGAGCTCCGGTCCTTCTCTTTACTGAGAACTTAAGCATCACCAGCACCTCTGCTCCCGCATTGCTCGGAGGATTGCTCAGCCTGCCGTGCAGCCAGCGTGTGGAAAGGCATCTGGTTTATGCAACCTTTGTTGTCATATAAACAGAGTCAGCCCTGAATGCATTTTTCCATTCATTACCAACAGGGATTAGAATTAATTCCTTGGCTCTATAACGAGTGACTATGTATGAAGATATTAGCACAGTGACATATAAATTAAGTTCAACATTTTGGAAATGGGATATGAAGTAAAATGCTCGGAGAAGAGGATTTTCAAGAACTTTTGGCTGCGCTCCCCTTTCCAAGTTAGGGCACTGAACATAATGAGTCCTTGTATGTGGTACTGGTGGGAGCAGATCTGCGCAGGCACAGCAAAAGAACAGAGCCGTGTGGCAGGAATTCTTGGGGCTCCTTCTCCAGCATCTCACACCATGCCTGGGAAACTGTAGCGGTACTAATATTTCTTTAAAAGTCCTTTCACGACGCATCTTTTAAGGAAAAGGGTCAAGAACTGAACTGCAGTCTCTGAGCAAAGTCATGGCAGGTATGCGGCTAATGAGTTACTAGTTAGGCGACTGGATATAATTAAAAAGAAAAGCACCCGCAGGATTATGATGAGAGCCTCAGAACAGCTTTAGTGATGGAAATTACTGAATATTGAAATAATACGTGTTTCCTAAATCTGATTGAGACAGTCTTCTATTATTACGAATTTGCATTACTAGCCCCTAGGAGCTCTAGCTATAGATCAGGATCAGTTATGTTACGCAGTGTAGAGACTTCAAACAGATAGACGTTTGCAAAGAATTTTACTGTCCAGTTAGGAGATAATTAAATATGAACTTCAGCATGAAGAACCAGTAAGACAATACTGACTGCTCTGAGAAGCAATTTGACACAGATACATTAGAAACTCCATTACCACAGGCTATCTAAATAAACCTGCGCAGGTTTTCCACTCGCTGCTGTTTACTCGCTTTTTCTTAGTCTTTAGTGAATCTGATAATTCTGAGATCTCAGCATTGACTAGATGTTTGTGCACAACTGGGATTTTCATTTCAACTCTTTATCTTATTGTGGATTCTTTTGCTAACATTTTACTAAGGGCTTGTCATACGAAATGTATCAGCAGTTTCCCAAAAGGCTAAGCGAAGCATGCGATGTCTTCTGCAATTTATGTCCTTTCTTGAATATAATCAGGAAGATTATTTTAACAGCGTCTTCCTCTGCTGAAGCTGTGCTGGTTAGAGGATGACTGTACATGCTCTCTGTATTCTCTCATCCCTCAGAAAGTTATTATTTTAATGTTATAAATATCAGGATAATGACTCAATGGGCTATTAGGTTTTCTTAAACGTTCTAAAGCACAGCGTGGTCGGAAGCTTCTTTGAACTTACCACTTCACTGATTTTTCAAAATATACCAAAGCTGACATTCACTCTTAAATGCATCAGAGAAGCACCATAGATTTAGTTGATGAAAATCACAAGATCTAAGCTCACAGCGAGATCTCAGTCTTTCTCCCTGTGGACAGCAAAATGACAGGCTCGCAGAACCTCTCCCGATAGAAGAAACAGCCAAACATCTTCATTGCTTCTCTGTCTGAGTTCATCTCCCAGAACAGGCACCGATTTCTCGCTCCTCTTATGTTTATTTCATCTGGTTTTGAGATTACCCAATTTCTGAATTGAGAGGATCTTTGTGTAGAAACACAAAAGGACTTGTTCCTGTGAGGAGAGGATTTTAGGGCAGGTGTATAGGAGGACCTGTGCACCTGAGATCTGTCCAGTTCCCACTTAGGGCACCAAGTCCCAAAATACACTAAAATACTTCTGCTTTTCTGCTACGGTGCTCTAAAATCTTTAACTGATATTTTGTACGTTAACATTGCATTTCAAAACAGGTCTGTAAATGCCTCCATCTTGACAGCAAATTATCTGAGCTTCTATGTGACCTGCAGGTTTTGTCTGAATGGTTCAATCCGGTAGATGCAGGCTGCGTAAGTCTGCCACCATGTTTTATATCAGGTTGCTTACTTAACATTAGGTACGCATTGGAAGGACTGACATCCAAGTCTCTCCCCTACCAAGTGAAATCCTGAACTGTTAATCTGTAGTCTCAGAACGGAACTTCAACAGGAACCTAGTGATGAGTTCGTAGCCTAGTTGAGATATGTGGTAAAGGGTTTATCATAAAATTCAAGTGATCTTTCCAGCATCTGACAAGTGTGTTAAAAGGTAAAACCGGTCACTTCTCCTCCTACCTTTAAAAGAAAGGGCCAGATCCTTCACCATTTTTGAGAGAAAAAGCCAAAACTTGCCTCAGCAAGTGCTTTCAGGGCTGTGAAACTCAAATGGAAGGAGAAGTCAGCCTACCATAAGACACCTTAATTTTTTACAAGGCAAAAGCCCTTTGGTTACTACCTTTGGTGTCTTGTTAGCTGATACGGTGGCAGCCTTTGGCAGCCCTTACCTCTGCGCACTGAATAGAAGGAAATACAAGTACTTAGTTAAGGACTCTGAACTCTGTTCTGAGCTTGCCTAAAATTCAGGTGTTGCAGCAATGGGACTTGAGTTACCTAAACCCCTAACATTCCTTATTGTATTTCAAAACACTTTCTCAAAACAGACCAAGAAGTAGATGATTACAGGTGGATCTCCTATCTGAGACTGTGCTTTTAGTTTTCTGAAACCCCTGAAAAATCTTTCTTCCCTCTAAGCTCTCTTAAGACAGAAAAAAAGATTTACAAGTTTCTTTTGCAAATGCTGGCATCATTGTAATAAAAATGGTATTTTATCTGTGTGTTTTTTAAAGAAGCAAGAAACCAAATTGGATTTGGAAGGAAAGAACTTGTTCAGAAAGACAATGGACAACCAGTACTTCTAGCTCCTTACGAAGAGATATTCTGCAGTGGGGACTGTTAAAGTTTTCTCCTTGAAAACTTACTCCAAGAAAGAAGGAACATGCTGAGATAAAGTGACCCAGACAAATAAGCACGTGTGGTATTTCAGTGAAAGGGAATGACCCCTGCATAAAAAGTGGTAAATGTGAAAGGATTTACACGCTAAAGATATTTTGAGAATCCCGGGGATATGTTTAGTGAAGGCTGCAGCAGTAATAGCAGAGTCTGGGTGAAGAGCAGTTAAAACTAAGTGTTCCCATAAGCTCATTCTGTAACTCTGAAAAATCACTTACCTCTTCTTGGTTTTTTTCTCGTCAGTGATCTGTGCGTGAGGAAAATGCAAAAGCGTTATGAGTCTTCATTCATAAATATTAGTAAAGCACTTTCCATTCCCTGAAGATGTTATAATTATAAAAGATCAAGATTAGAGGACTTTCTCTTTTTCAGTGTGCAGTGTTCCGCCACTAAAAGAATAAAGATTCAACGTATTTAAGACGTGGCAAAAATTATGCCATGTACAAATGTTTCAAAATTCGGTCCTTACGTGATCTGAGTTTTGAGAGAGAGCGTTAATCAACAGTTTTTGGTTTGGGCCTGAGACTTGCACGGTGAAAAGAGGGAACAGGAAGCACCTCAGAACGGAGGGGCAGAGCTAAATGCCGAGAACGTTTGGAAGAGCTGAATGTCGTGTTATTAATCATATGCGGGCTAGAAGGAAATGGCAATAGCTATGGGTGAATCAGCAGTGGGTGGTGCCTTGGATTTAGAAAAGTGGTGTCACCTGTTAGGCTCGCAGCCACTATGTTTCAGTAAGATATTTTTTTTTTTTGGTTTCCATAAACACCCCGCGATGCTGAAACTCCGCTTTTTGTTGCTGATGGATATAATGAAATTTAATCCGAACTCTGTGACTTTGCCCACTTGGCAGAGGAACCACTTTAACTATAGAGGAAGTGTCAGTAGGAAATTGTGAAGTATTTATTTGAGTCTGTACTATAAGAGTGTTTCCTGAACCACAGCTGTAGGGACAGGCCCAGGGTTTGCACTGGTGAGAGGGAAATGGAGTTCTCCTGTTGGAAATAAATTAATTGAATGTCTGTGAAACAGGAGAATTTCTCCTGTTATATGATTCCCATTCCAGTTCTCCTCTTGCTGTGAGTCATTTATTATTGCTGCCACGCTTTATTGAAAAGGGTATTTTACACAGGGAAAAGTTTAAATAAAAGCAAAAAACTCAAGTAGGAGAGTGTAATCTTACGGTATTTATACCGAATATGAAGTGAATGGACTATAATAAGAGTAAATAATAAAAGAAAATTACATAATTCCTGAGAGAACTGCTCTAAACAGTAAAAAGTTAAACATGTAGCTCTATGGCATAAAGGAATGTACCATGAAATCAGAGAATCACAAGGCTGGAAGCAACTTCAAGAGATCATTTAGTCCATTCCCTTCCCCCCCAGGGATGTACCGGATGTATTTGTCATTGCTGATGCAGTTGTCTAGCTCTTTCTTAGTTTTCCTGTGGAGATATTCCAAAACCTCCTGAACCAATCTTGCCATTGCAGGACTTTTTATAATATAAAGATTTTCATAAATCTTCCTGGATCCAATTCAATCCTTTTTTTCCTTGTCTTATCCAACACATAGGTGAAGAAAGAGAATCACTCTTTTCCATTTTACAGCACTTATTTGTATTAGGAGTACAGGAATGCACTAACTTTCGCATAATCCTAATGCAGCATTTATTCTTTCCTTGTGGGCCATGTCTTCCAGACCTGTTACAATTTCTGCTGATTTCCTCTGAACTTTTTCCAGTTGTTCCAAGTTTTTACTGAAATGCAGAATCCAAGCTGATCGTAGTGCTGTAGTGGATGTCTAACAAGTGTTAAGTTCAACAATTTTTTATATATCTCATGAATACTATGATACTGTTTTTGAATTCAAGCATAACTTGTGTTCTCTTCATGATCCCGGATCTTTTGCATTTTTCCATCCCATATTTTTAGGCTAAAAATGTGTAAATAAACAAAGTCTCTCTTGCACTGGTCCCTACTGAATCACAGAGAAGAGGAGGGTAGGCCCTTTCACTTGTATTCTAATTCTGTCCTCTCAACATACTTCAGTCACCCCGGTTTGATGTCATCTTCATAAACATATGCTCTGTCCCATCATAGCAGTCTGTCGTGGTTTAACCTCAGTCGGCAACTGAGCACCACACAGCCACTCGCTCACTCTCCCCCCGCCCCCAGTGGGATGGGGGAGAGAATTGGAAGAGTAGAAGTGAGAAAAACTCGTGGGTTGAGATAAAAACAGTTTAATAGTTGAAATAAAATAATAACAACAATAATAATAATGTAATAATAATACACAAAGCAAGTGATGCACAGTGCAATTGGTCACCACCCGCCGACCGATGCCCAGCCAGACCCCAGCAGCGGCCCCCCCGCCAGCTTCCCCCAGTTTCTGTACTGAGCGTGACGTCCCATGGTATGGAATGTTTCTTTGGCCAGTTTGGCTGTGCCCCCTCCCAGCTTCTTGTGCACCTCCAGCCTTCTCCATCGGTAGAGCACGGGAAGCTGAAAAGTCCTTGACTAGTGTAAGCACTGCTCGGCAACAACTAAAACACCGGTGCGTTATCAACATTGTTCTCATCCTAAATCCAAAACACAGCACTGTACCAGCTACTAGGAAGGAAATTAACTCTATCCCTGCCGAAACCAGGACACCGTCATCACTGGAAGTACTGAATAGCACCAGAACCGGTGCTGGTTCCTTTGGAGCTTACTTGATGCAAGCTGCCCTTCTGATAATGAACCATTGATAACAATTTGATGAAAAATGTTCTAACAGCCTCTCCATCCACCCTGTATTACCTCTCTATTTCAGGCTTTTTTTGTTTGTTCTTAAGAATACCAGTTTAAAAAATGTTGAAAGCTTTTGCAAATTTTTCTCTTTCTACAGGACTTGTCACTTTGCTCTACAAGTAAATTGAATTGGCTTGGCATGATTTCTCCCTAACAAATTCTTGCTGGCTTTTATTCATCTCTTTCTTTTGGCCACAGTCCCTGGTTATCCATTCTGAGATTTGGGGTTCTTTTTTCTAATAAAGTATGCCATTCATTTTTATTTGAAAGTTCTGTTTGTTTCTCCTCTTATTTATGTCTGTCTTCCATGGGACCGCTTTTTATTTGCATCAGCATAGAGGCAAAAGAAAATGTAGACCTCTGTATGTACTCTGACAAAAGCGTTGGGTGGCCTTCCAAAGCTTTTAAATGTAAAAGAAAGAGTAATAGAATTAAGAATAGAGTCTGATATGATGTAGATTTTAAGGCTTTTTAAAGCAGAAAATACTTCTTCTGTCCAGTGGGACACTACAGAATTAAAAATAAGAGAAGACTGGAATCTCACGTACAAGTTAGAGCCTTGTGGTCCACATAACTGGCACATCAGTCCTGAATAGTGGTTTCCCTCACCTTACCGATTTCTGACGGGCAACCACCACATTCACATACAAATCAGAGATGGTACAGTTGAGATCTAACAACCCTTTAATAGAGTGTTCTTATTTGCTAGCAGAACAGCTAAATACTCTTTTTTTCTCTCCTTACTCTATATTGGCTTAACTTATTTTTATTGCTTTTTGCTCTGCGGTCCTTGTGTTTTGTTTCCTTGTGCCTGGCAGAACTCTTATGGCACGATGATTCCCTCGAGCGTGACTTTGCTGTTGCAGACATGCTACTGTTTTCTAATCCGACTTCAGGCTTTAGAACAACGTGGTGGTTTTCTTCATGGAAATGATTCAATGAAATACGTGTCATCAAATCTCTAAAATCTGTGCAGTTTGATGTGTTATGCTCATAAAAAGAAGATTTGAAGAAGATATTCTTCAAATATACCAGTTGGTTTATAAGGGTAATAGGCATATTATAAGTGCATTGCTCCCTGAACTAGAAAGGAGAAACATAAAATGAAATGGCTTTTCGGTGAGATGTTGGGTTGTGCCTGCGACGTGAGCTTAGTTTTGGAAGTATAAAGATTCGGAGTTTGCTTATTTTATGGCCTCTGTAATCACATAGGAAACTGCTACTTGTTTATGTGCTGATTCCTATTGCCAGGTAGGCAGTTTCTTCTCAATTCTAAATGAAAGAACATCTTGTTCTTTCTGTTCCAGTGCACAGTACCCACATGCTCATTTGCATTTCTAGGTGCTCATTATAATTTACAAAACAAAAAAGATCTCTGTTTTGCATAGCTAGTTTTCATAAATATCAATAAAAAGAGCCAAAGCTGTCAAAATTCATCCTTTTGGCACCCTCCCACAATTGTGCCAAAGGAAAAAGTAAGGCTTGAAAACCCATCGAGGGATAATAACAATGAGGAATCAGAACTTTTTGAAATCTTTAACATTCTTACGAGGAACCAGATACAAGATACCTAAGTTTATATACTCTGAATAATTTCTCAGTGATTTCAATCGAAAAAGAGAATGCAAAGAGTTGTAGCATAAATGTAATGATGATATGGACAATTGATTTGTATTAGTGAGCGATTTGAGAAAATTTTGGGGTATTGTTCCTGCGTACGCACAGTCTTCAGAAATCGTTACCTACTTTGCCTTACCCCCCTGATCTATGCTGCTGCCTTTGGCCAGTTATTCAAACCCTCTGTACCTAGATTGCTAGCCTAGCTAGAGATTGTAGCACAGGAGTGAAATGTTTGAGGTTTTGTGGCCGACTCAGTCTGACCACAGATAAAGTCACCCCAAGGAAGCCATATTCTTTCTGTTCATAATGGAAATTACAGCCACTACCTTGGCGAAGTTTGTTTCTACTCTCACCTGTTTGCAATGGCCTATAATTTTACAGCCAGAGACTTTCCTTCTTAAGGGTACGTTTATCCAAGAAAGCACATAGACAGTAACCAAGGGTGTGGATTTACTGCATGTAATTACCGTGCATTAAAATCTTAAGTGCATATTTTCGGCGCGCTGTGACATGAAGTGAACAGTGCTCCACAGACTCGTTCTTCGTGCGCGTTAATGCCGTATGCACGCAATGCCGGCGTGGTGAATGCGTGCCAGAGCTTCCCACCTGCTGCGGTAATTCCCTGTGGAGATCAGAAGTTAGTCTGCCCCAGGAGCGACATTTAGCTGAGAGTTTTTGCTCTCAGAAGCTGATCAGCAATTTTCAGGGAGCGAGAACAAAGGTCACTACAGGACTTCCATTGTTTTACCAAGTTTGGAGATCATTTTTGAACAGATAGTCAGTTCAAATGAGCAAAGGCAAAAAGTAAACATTCGGTTATAGAAATAGTTTTATTCGCAGAAGTGGTCTTTTCGAAACAGATTTTTGACTTACAAGCCTTTTCCTTTCCTCTTAACATTTCTAATTAACTGTCTTGCTCAGTTAATGGAATTTGAGCCTAAGGAATTTGCACTGTAGCTAGTAACCCAGACTCCAAAAGCAAACAAACTATCTCCACTAAGGTGCCTATTTTCAAAAATCACTTTTTGCAGACCTCCCAGGAGCGGGCAGTAAGAGATGTCCCTGCCAGTCACTCCGCACAGTTGCTCCTCTGTAGGCCGCTTCACTTTTTTTCATTTTGGGGATTACAGTGAAGAACCTTCTCCTTCCCCCACCTTTATCTCACTGCACGCCAGGACTTACCACGCATGTGTAGAGGTCCAGCATCTCCTGGAAGCGCTGGATTTACTGCCTGCGTGCACACCGCTCGTGCCTTGGCCGTCTCCCTGCTGCGTGACGGAGGCAGCGGGCCGTGAGGGGTCCCGAGGGGCCCCTCCAAAGGGAGGGGTTGGGAGGGGTCCGCTGACAGCTCAGGGCTCATCTGGCCTGCGTCCCACTCGGCGAGCGCTCACAGATGATCCCCCGGGACTCAATGTCGCCGGGCACGAGCGCAAGCCAAACTGCTTACCCGGGGAGGCTGTCACGC
>NW_008824233.1:320227-331191 GCF_000699105.1 Pygoscelis adeliae | reverse complement strand
AGAGGCTGTCAGGCTGAGCTCTCCTGCCGTAACGCTCAGGCCCTGCCCTGGCGTCAGGCCTCCGCTCTCGGTCCTGTCTCTCTGTTTTGGCTGACTTGGGTCGGGTTGGTTCCTGTGCTTTTTCCTACGTAAGCGTGTGCAAACAGGCTTTAAAACTCAGGCCGTGCTGTAACCTGGCTGGCTGTGAGCAAATGTACGGCTACGTTCGCGCGATGCGATGCTCGAGCTAATGTTCTTTGCCGATCACTCACGCAGGTCTGTTCGTATAGACGTGGTCTTAGTTCTCCCTCCAAAAAGTGGAGACAGTGATATGAACCATTTTTTGTTAGGGTTAACAAATATGCTAATGAACAGCAAGATAGATTATCTAGACACGACAATTATCATCATTATATGTTGGACTTTTAAGAATGGCAGAAGGTACCAGATGGTGACCACTAACTCTCGCTTGATAGCGAGAGGGAATTAGGGAGAGGGAGACCCAACAGTCCTGAACTACTAAACAAAAAGCCTTATCTGGCCGATGCCTGCTTTCAGTAGTTCAGGATTTCTGCCAGTTCACGTGTGAAAATGTATGTACTCAGCATGAACCTAGTACAGTTTTCCACATGGACCAGTAAGATCTTCATACGTACTTTCCTGATCTCTTAGCACTTACCCAAGCAGTGACAACATTTCCTTACATGTAGAGAGGAGTGGAAGATATGTGCCTCTTTATTCTCTAGCTACTTTCCATCTCTCATCTCTTGCCAAGCCTGTCATTTTGTAATATGTAACCTAGACACTGATACTGGGCAGCACACATAAAATATGTGTTGAACTGTATCGGTTGTAATATGCATAATTATCTGGAATCTACCTCCTTTGTGACCTGCGGAGGTATACTGAAATAATACAGAGCCTAAAATAAATCTTGTACAGAAGAGCAGAGTAGCTAACCAGTGACTTTTCCCCCTAAGTTAATCTTTCTTTTCTTCCTAAGTAACTGCATCGTATGAAGGGCTGCCTCTGTTCAGTCCAGAGACTGCTGTATTTCAAGGATGAGTGAGGTAATCTCTCTATATAATCTGTAAATTATCTGGTCATGTTCTGCCAAACCCGATCTGGCAGAAGGTAGGACTTTTCTATCTCCATGTTTTATGAAACTCTGCCTAAGCTGCTGAGGATACTTTGGTGTAACATAAATATTTACAGTACTATCGAGAATATTCCCCTTCTTTTCCCCTCCATTTGTCTCAACCCTGCAAACACACTGTATTGCACGGAGTGGCTGGCAACAGTTATGCATATTGTTTACTCAAGCTTTGCTTTCAGTGCTGGCTTTTAATGAGAAAGGTTGTCCTAGTAGGCATCTTGTCTGTTATAACTACTAGACACAAATACTGGATAAAAACCCTAAGCTTGAAAGATAACTTTTTAAAAAATATTTATTTAGCCTGTTCTTCTTCCTAGCACACATACTAATATTTGTCACAGTTGGGCAACGTAAGTGGAAGAAATTTGACCTGACAGTTCTCACATGGAACACTCTTCTAACATACCCAGCGGCCCCAAGCTCTCCCTGTCCTTGTAAAACAGTCCAGTTATCTCCCAGATAATGAGGTCTCACCCAATGGTGCCAGTATTACACTGTAAGTGACTTTATAGAGCAGAATTCTATAAAAGAAATCCAGCTGGGTAACAGAACTTGGTACCTTTATAGGCACTGAATCATTTTATCCCTTAGGGGTTATTTTCTTCGTTGGATTTTATGGGTTTGGCAGCCTTTAAATCTGTTGATGCAGTCTTCTGTCTTACAGAAATGCTAATGAAACCTGGTTCCAATAAACAAATACAATGACAAGAAAGAGCTTCCAACTTAACTACTCAAGCAATGTAATTGTTTGTTTAAGTGCAAGACGCAAAGTGTGGGTTATGGAGAAGAGGCAGTCATCAGGCAAGGTGACATTCTCAGCAATGATTTGGAAGCAAACATTGAGTCGTTGCTGATAAAATAGGCTAATGACATAAAAACTCGTGGAATGGAAAATAATGATAGGGACAGGACAGTCATACGGTGCAATCTGGAACTTTGGGAAGCTGGATCTGTGTATGTAAAATATGAGTAAATGCAGCCAGATGCAAAGCTGCTCATCTAGCAACAAAAAACATCAGTCACTGCAATTTCTACAGAATGAGGGATTATCCTAAATTTTTTTTTAAAGTAGTAGGCATAAGTTTGGAAGTAATTTACCTCATAGCTATCACCACAATTTTAATTTACATTTTATTTTGATTTGGTTGTTCATATACTCTGCGAGGAGGTACGTGTGTCCTGCTCTGTGTTTGTGAGTTCCTAATACGCCTCAGACCCAATATACTTAAAATGGTTATATCCAATTGTTTTTTTGCTGGAAGACCTGAGTCTATAAGCTTGGGTCCTTACAGTAGGCTGCTGTTTAAATAAAATCTACTTTTTACAAGTTTCATACAAAGGAACACAATATGCAAATTGTTTATGCATATCGTTTATGCAGGGACACAGGGAACACAATAAATAAATTGCAAGTTGTTTAAGATCTGCTGTTGAATCATTTATAGGACTTCAGTGAAAAATTTTTAATGACTTCTTGTTGTATGTCAGGCGGTAATCAGTGGGTGGTATAGGACCCAGTCCTAACGAATTAGCAGATAACAATAAGCCGTGAATATACGCTTAGAGTTAACTCAGTAAAAAAGAAATATTCTTTGTCTGGTATTCGGTAGTTTAGAGTTTAGTAATGAGATTGTAAATTTGAAATCAATTTTCTGTAAGTTATTATCTTAATCAGATGAAGTCACTGATTAAAGTGACAAAAGAACAAAGAATGTTTCCGGTAGTTTTCAGAAATGGGATAAATAGCCCATAATATAAAATGTCTTTTTTTTTCTGCTATCCAAAAGGCAAAATACAACATCTTCATATAGCAGGCAGCGTATTTTAATGGTACTGCCATTAAAAAAAAAAGGAGGAGCATAAGGATTGGGCTTCTCTGAGAGTTTGCTGTGTCACCTGGACCTAACCTGTGCTTTAGGTTCTCCATCTCTAAAAATGGAACAACACTGCCTGTATTTTTAAGATTCCCCCAAAAAGATAAGAAGTTTAGAAAATAAATACATACAATCTGAACGATGTCCAGATTTATATTTCTTCTTCTTCAATGTCGGGTAATCTTTCTATCCTAATGATATGGTGTGGTATGGTGATATTTGATGTGGTGTGATGTGTGATATGATCCTGACAGCTTACATTGTCAAAGCCTCGTCTTCCCTGTGTAGAGGATTTGAAGGTAGGGACTTGAGAGTGCTGATCAGTACGAGGTGAATTCACTTTACGCTGACTTTCTTTCTGACTTTCTTTGTATTGGGATTAACGCACTTGTATTAGGAGTACGGGAATGCGCTAACTCTCCTCAGTGGTCACAGACCTGGCACAGCTCGGCAAAGACATGAAGAAGCTAGGGAAGTGAACCCAAAAGCTCCACAGCATTTCAACCAAATGTGGGCAGCCACACCGACTAACTCCCTGCCAGTGGTTTGCCAATTTCCTTAATTCTGATGTGGGGAGACCAACTTCCCCAGCAGTCTCGGCCAAGGTCTCTTCTTCTGCTTGCCAGTCCACCGTGTACATAGTCCAGCATCATGATCGGGACCATTTTCATCTAGCTGAAAATTATATACGTGTCTCCCAATTCAGGAGATGAGGTGAAACATATATGTCTGTGCTAAACTCTGTAAATTGATTCTAAGAGGAACTATTGAGTATTGCTGGTTGGAGCTACAGTTTTAGTGTATAATTCTTTTTCCCTGTACAATTTTGTCATAGAATACTTGCAATGACTTGTTGTCTCCCAGTGTTTGGGGTTTTTTCCACAATAAACACATATTTGAATCTGTGAGAAGCTAGCTCTGCTCTCCACAGGTCCCTTCCATCCTTAACTATTCTAATTCTGATTCAGCTTCCACAAGCTGCATATTTTCATTTTTAAAAAAAAGCAAATATTCAGCTGGTTCTAGCAGACGCGTGGACATGTTAGATTTCTTCATAGTGTTCTTACCTGCATTTCTGATGTAGAAATTCCCAGAACTGGCTCATTCCCCCAGTGTCTTTCTCTGTACCGTTTACCCTGCAGGACCACCAATTTGAGGCTATATTGGACTCAGATGGAAGAGTATTTGAGACCATTTTCTGATACTGAAAATTTCTCCTGCTGTCACATATTCTGTCATCTAAAGTTAAGGAAGGATTATAATCTGAGGCCGTTCTCTTTTAAAGTCACTGGTCTTACAAGGTCGCACAAAACTTTTTAATCTCCCTTACGATTTTTTTTTCCTGCACTGTCTTTTCCCCGTACTTCATTTTTCTTTCCCTGCCACCATTCAGCACACAAATGGTAGTTTTCCTTCTGCATCCTCACAGTGCATTCTGATGTGTATAAGATGCAGCTTCTTCTTGCCCGCTGGTAATAAAGAAAAGGTTGGTTATCAGCACTATAGCGATGTTTTTAACTGAATGCTGTCTCAGAAAGGAAAGTAAAAATGTCTCCTACAGAAATACCCAAGCTGGATTATGTCTCAAATGTCTGTCTCTTAAAAACAATTCAGCTGCTTGACTCATGAACTGGAAAACAGCTAGGGTTGTAAGAAACATGATTTCATCCAAGTTCCATAATATGAACAACAAAAACTTCTCAGCAAAAAACATCATACTTAAAAATATGAGCAAAGATATACTGTAAAGAACAGGGAAAATCCTTTGAGAAAGATTTCATAAATATTCGTTACACTAGAACCAGAAATTTATCTTGCATTTGTTCATTACTTCTGACAATGCCTTTCTCAAAATTCTTAACTTTTAGTTAAAATAAATGTCTGACTGTCAGACATTCGTGGGCAACAGGTAGGCATAAACAGTTTATTTTTGTTTGGTGAAATATTGTTTAAGAATGAGTACATAACAGGGATGATTTGAAAGAAAAAAATGATACTTTTTTGAAAAATATATTTTTAATCTATTAATATGTTTGAGTTTCCAAATATTTCAAAAAGTTACGGAGTCATCTCTCAGTCTGAGTAACAGAACCAGAAACAATATTATTTGGCATAGATGATTCAAGCAAATGCCATCTTTTGCTAATCTGACATATTTCAACCTAGGACTATACCGTGCTCATGAATATATAGTTGGTAAAACAAATCTGGAGATACGGATCTGACATTTTTGTGCTTAAACTTACTTGCTTGTCAGAGCAGGAGAAACATGAAGCTTGTCATATTTTCTAATGCAAACGATGCCATTATGAGATTGTAGCAAAATGCTTCTACCTCATGAATTCAGTATTTGAGCCAAAATCACTTTCCTATGCTCCTGCTGTTGATTTTGAATCAAACATATTATTTACTCTTTTGAAAATCTCCCAGTGGTTAGGCCCAATTGCTCCAAATCCCAGCAAATCCAATTCGCTATGACAAAGTAAAAAACTTAATAACTTGTGAAAAGTGTGGTTTGTTTTTTCTTGACTGTCTTGCCACTGCGAACATTCCAAAAATATTCCTGCCATTAAGTTCTGGCTCTCTCTTTCCCCATTTCTAAAACCATTACTCAAAGCATATCCCATTCTTGCCACTGCAGGAATCTAAATGCCTGTGGATTTGCTGTGTGGTGAAAATGCACTATGTTAATTAAATGTTAAGTGTTGCTTTTCAAATATAAAAATAATTAAATTTTTTGCATTCGACATAGCAGCAAGCCATTCTGTTAAAATGGAAATTAGACACCAGCTTCAATTTTACCCTTGACAGTCTTGCCACATGTTTTGACCTACGGACCTGACAATATGCCTTGTGCTCAAATTACTCAAAAACAACCTGGGACAACTTCTTTTTTGGTGCACCAGAACCAGAATACGATTACAAAGCAAACAAATTGCTGTAAAAATCTGTCTGCAAAAGCAGGATGCCTTGTGGTTTATTATTAAATATTTCAAAAGCCAGCTTCTTCCAAACGTGCCACATCAAGGCTTTACTCACAAGCCATCTAGGTACTTCATTTTGGCTAGGACCACTATACGCTGGGTGACAGTCCTTGGGCCCCTAGGAAATGAGAGGAGCCTAGATTCTTGAGGGAAGGAGACTTTCAAAACAATTGTTCAAATATGAGCTAAACCAGCGTGCGATGTCGCCGCTGAAGAAACAGTCTTTGCTTTTTGGTACTGGTATTGCAATACGTTTGCTGAAGTCAACCGTTATTTTGACTAGTGTTTTTTGACTAGTGTTATTTTGACTAGTATCCGGTCTGTATCTGGTCTATTAGACTTTCCAAAACCTCCAGAGTAATCTAATTACTGTTGGAAGTACTAATGAATCAGCGCTTGGTAAAAATATAACACCAACCTGTTATAACACACCATTTTGTGTAAATCAGGCAAAAGGCAAAAATAAAAACTGTAAATAAGAGAATGGAGAAAGAGGTTGATTAAGCATCGTTGTTTATTCTTACCCCAAGTTCCTCCCACTGAATTGATGTTTCCTGGCCAAGAGTGAATATCTAACATTCATTTCCTATCCAGAATAACTGCGTATCCTGCTACTGAAATAAGACAAAATTCCTTTGAATAGGTACAGATGTTCTGAACCTCCTATGGTAGAGGCGGATACCGGTGCAGAGGTGTAGGACTAGGTAGTTCTCTCTCACAAAACAGGCAGCTATTATAAATGAGTTGGACACCGGAGCCAGAGATGTTTTGTTAAACTGGTATGTGAGTCAATTCGCTTTTTGATGGGTGGTTTCCATGGCTGTATGTGGATCGGAGTCTTCCGTGTTTCTGAGGCAGATTTTCTTCTGATTTCAGCTGTGCTTAATGCTTTCTTAAAATGGCTCCTCAGGAAATAGGAAAGGTCCTAAGGCTCTCGGTCTGGATTCTCAGAGGCACGTAGGCATTTCTCTGAATGATTTCAACTAGGGCAGAAATTCTGTAGGTGGATGGTGAGCTCATCTCACCGTTCGTTGCTGCTGCAAGGGAAATTTCCCCTCAGGCCCTCCCCTCACCCCTGTACGCCCGCCCTTGCTCTTTACCTTGCACTGTCACGTTCATCCCGGCTGGCCGGTAGAGAACTGGCCTAGGAAAAGGTGGGACCGTGCGGCAGTGTGAAAGCCACCATCTGTGGTGGCAGAAGTTGTCAGACTGCCTCAGCCATTTCAGAGACCTTCCCTAAATCGCTGGAAGTAGAACACCTAAACTCTTCAAGCAATTTGGCTTCATATCAGTAGTATAAACTCTCCACGCTTTCCCCTCAGCTTTTTACCGCCCAGACAAACAGCAAATCCCAAAGAAGTTACACCGATTTTTTTCTTCCTCTCTTTCTGTCTTTTAACAAAAACTCTGCTGGATGCACAGCGGCAAAGCTCAGGTCTGAATAGAAAAGCCTCCACCCAGCTGATGCCACGAGGGAAGGGTGGTTTTAGATTTACTTGCAGGTTCACTGTAATTTTCAGAAGATTACATGGGGCTGACAGTCTGCTTCAACTCACAGCCAATAAATACTGGCAGCGTTTTACGTAATGTTTCACTGGAGAATCCACTTCAGGGAGTGGATTCAGGGATTCAGAGAGCTACCTAACTGACAGTAACGTCAGTTGGATTTTGGTACCTTTTTTTTTTTTTTAGGAACTTGCATCTCAGCATGAGAGACTCTTTTACTGAGCAATTTATTGTTGCCTTTAATAAGGATCACATTGCCAACATTGGTCCCTGTTATTTTTATTAGTTCATTAACCCAGTCACTTAATTACCAGGGTAATTAAAATTTCAGAACAATTAAAAGCTTCCCTAATAATTTGCAAAACACCATTTTTTCCTTTTGTTCGAAGGGATGTGCTTCTGCCACTGAGGGGCCTGATGACCTGATGGAAATGGGTGACCTGCACAGGGCGTGCAGAAATGGACTGGAGACCTGAGAGGAGAAGGCAGGGCTGGGAAAAGGGAGGCACAAAACAGAGCAGGGGGAGGCTGGAATACAGAGAAAATGGTGTTTGATGAGAAACATCTTGGTGGACTTAGGGGAAAAAAGCAGCAAAAGTTTAGGCCAGCTATGAAAGTACTCCATGTGTGAATAAATGTAAATAGAGAATGCACCCCAAATGCGCTCAAGGAGATGGATGTGCCTTGTGACGCTTGCAGGTACGAAAGTTGTAGTTCACAAGTGCAAGTGTAGTTCTTAACATAGACTTCTTACTAGAGGTTTCCCACGAAGGTAAAAAATTTTTTCAGTTGTGATGAGTGTGCAAAGAACCGTAAGGCTCTTGAACTCAGGTTGCTTTCTCGGTCAGATTTGGTGACTGGAAGATCGAGCATAGAGGAGTCAAAAATGTCAAGCTCTAGAACCCCGAGAGATTTTTGACACCTGCAAAGCGTGGGCCACTTTCAGGACTGCTTTGAAAGGTTCACTCAGCTCTGTCTCTTAGCTTTCCGTTGCTTTTTACACACTTACGTTGCATACAAGCTATTTCTTGCTCTAACCACTGTTGTGAAATGATTCTGTTTGCCCTGTGACATAATTCCATGTAAGTTATCCCAAGCAATCCATACTTTTTAGACACTTCAGCGGCTGCCACCCCTGGAGACTAAAAAGCTATCTTTATTCATAGAACAAAATCAGTGTAATAACCAGCACAGTCCTTCATGTTTACTTGCTTTACTATAGTCCTGATTCACAGGGAGTACCTAATATTACTCCCAATTTTGTTCCTTGTATAACCTCTGTGCTTAGAATGACAAGTGTAATACTTACACTTCTGATGCAGGCTCCAGGAATTACATTTACATCTATCAAATGATTTTACATATGCTGGAAGTAGTACTTGAAATAGTGTTACATTATAGTCAACAGCCATAACTGGGTGCCACCCAAAAAGGCCAGTAAAAACATCTCAGGTTCATTTAAATGCATTTTATTACAAGACTTGCTTTAAGAAGTGAAAAAAATCTATTGCGCACAGAAATTATGCTTCACAATAAAACTCACCTTTGGTATGTACACTGTCTAGGGCAGGCTGTGAATTAAAAATGGCTAATATTAGGAAGTAATGTGAAAACCAGAAATATTATGAGTTACACTTTTTATCAACATGCATTTTAAAAGATAACGTCATTTTTGTATCTTAGTGGTACAAGTGGAACAGCATTTTCTGCTACAGTAAACATGAACATGCTTATTCCTTATGAAGTCTTAAACATACCGATCTGTTTCCCATAATGTTCTGTATGCACATCTTGCGTGTGTGGATGGACTTTATATAATATATATACCTATCCTGCTAATAATAAACAGATTGTGGTATTCCAGGGGGTAAGTGAGGCCCTATTTACGAACAAAGTATACCATATGTAATCCTCTTGCACTTCACCTCTTCCCTTAATAATATATTTAAGAACTTTCTTTTCAGTTAAGCGGTCAGTGAAGCATTAAACCTAAAACCAGAAATTATATCTAAAATCCAGCTTCTTAGCAACTGAAAACAAGGACAGCAACATTGAGTCATTTATTTTTCAGTATAAGATCATCTCGTCAAATTGATTACTTTTGTGAGTGTTTTATAAGGTTACTAAAGCACACTTTGAAGTAGGAGAGAGATACTGAAACTTGAAAAAGTTTCATCTATATCTCATATACATTTCTTTCAGGAAGACAACCACCTGCTATAACTTTATAGGACATTTCTGAAGGATTTCTGTGCCACTGGAAATAAAATTGAAAAAAAAAAACCCAAACCCCAGAGTAAATAATGGCCTGGAGAATCCCTTTTAAAAGGATGTTTTAGAAATGATTTAAAGTGAAGTGAGATCTGCAGGCTTGGTGGTTTTCCCAGAAAACTATGTATTTTGTACGCCGCTTTATTTTTTTCACTCAGCTTGGCATTTTTTCAAGAGTATTTCTGTACGCAGGTGCTAATCCAGCCTATAGCAATAACACGGAACAGAAAACTGAGTGCATTATGCTGTTCTTAAAAATTAAGGAAATAGTACGTATATTAGAAAGCAGTATGAGATGTTTAGTCTTTAGAAAAATAAGCATTACTATGATGAATGAATGTCGGTTCTTGGAGAGGATATATAAGACTGACTTTCTCAGAAACCTCAAATAAAAAGCAAGATCAGATAATTTTGATTATTCGCGTTATTAATGTAGGTTCCTGTATTTGACTGCATCCTCACGCTGTGGTAAACTATAGCTACTTTTGTGATTGTTAAATCGCAGAAAGGGAACTAAGGAAGTAGAAAGTACAAGAAATAAACCTGTGCTGAAAATCCTTCTGGATTCTGCTTAACTTGAAGGTGACCTTGACTCTTCCATAAAAGGAAGGAAATTGCTTTAGGCTCATATTCTAACTTGCACTGAAGGAATCTCTAAAGGCTTAGAGTTTTCGCTTTAACTGGATAAACAGGCAGATATTCACATGCAGTGAACCATCTCTTGCACCTGCCAAAATGTACTGGAAATCCTGTGACAACAGGTTTTTTGGCTAAAGTCAACATTTTGCTTCCAGACATGACCAGACCTAAAATGTGCAGAGGTGCAGAAAAATAAAAGGAGGAGAGGAAAAAGGCAATACGGGCTTTGAATCCGAGAAAGATTTGCTTGTTGCTTTTTGTGATTGTTTAGATGGGTTTATATTTCACTTTGCACCGGTCTGAGTATTTTTTTATTTGTAATAAAGTATGGCAGTCTCCCACAACTTGTACGTTTGCTCATACTGTCATTCCCAGTTGGCCTCCTCCTCCACACTTAGCTCCAAGCAAGCAGCAAAGGTATAATATGAAATGGACCTCTAGCCTGATATCGAAAGAGAAAAGCGAGGCTTTCGACGATGATCATTTAAATCTAGTTCCTGGGAAAAATTCAGGAGTACGAATGTGCAGAACGTCAAACAGTTGCTGTACACTCAG
>NW_008824233.1:306913-320182 GCF_000699105.1 Pygoscelis adeliae | reverse complement strand
GAGGGTAAAAACAAGTGCACCTCCATTGACTTCAGTGAAGTGACATGGACTTACAGCGGTAGGATTTACCCCAGCTTTGATTTTCAAGTTTATCCAACCCATTTTATTTCATTTTAGAATTATTTCACCTCTTGCCCCGGCCCTTCCCCTCAGCGACCTGTTTGTTTCTGGGCAGCTACGTACGGAAGCCTTCTTTAAAGTACTGTGTTTACAAAACAAAAAATGAGAATACATCTATAAGAACTGTCCTATTTAATCATGGAAATGCATGTTTTAAACAGTTTGGTTTTGTTCTTAAATTATTTTGTAGTTACCAAAGAGATTAGGGAATGGAACAAGAGGAGTTCTGGTCTTTGAAGCCAAGGTGTGCCTAGGTAGCTTTTTAGAAAATTTCAGTTAAGCTGTGTGACCGATACGCTTTTAGAATGTGCTGTGCTCGCAGTGAATGTGTCATATAATCTCATCAACATAACACAGCCATGGTTTATACTGTTATTACTTTAAAGAATTAACTATGAGATAAGTCATACAGTGCTTGCGGTAACTTTCTGTTGTTGTTGTTATTGTTTTAAAAGTAAAAACATTTGTGAACGCTCTTGTATATACAATTCCAGAGCCTGAATTACTACAGTATTTGTCTGGGTTTATTTTGGCACCGGTTTAAATGTTCTGGTCTACAGCATTTGTTTATTTGCTTAACTCTTGTCCTAAATTTCCAAAAGAAACCCTCAATTTCCATTCAGTCACTCAGCTGCTTTTCTGAAAATCAACACCGCTGTGGATTCGGGGAATATGGTAACAACGAAAATCTCTATGTTTGCATGGACTTCTTCTTATTCTTATTGTCACCCCAAGTCACTGTGACAAGTAAATCTCACAGACTGAGACTCTGAGTAACCAAAGTCAGCCAGAATTTTGCAGTGGAACATCCTAGACTCTCTGCCGTAGTGAATTCCCTAAAAGGAGTCAAAGATGATTTTACAGTCCAAAACCGAAAAGATTTCTTAAAAATAAAAACAGAAGTGATTTTAAATAGCTCTTGAATACAAACTCAACAGAAACAAGAATAGTTTATACACAAGTCTCTCCCTGCCCACCATGCCTTACTAGGCAGGTCCTAGCTTGTAGACTTGATTTCAGTGGACTCAGAAACTTTCTGACTGACAGCACTGTATCGAGTCCCTCAGGAGCTTTTCTATCACTTCTTTGCTGCCAGTTGTGTCTCATTTACCTTGTGGCTTCTTGAACCTTTTCCTCCCAAGCGTGCTCACGTAGCCCACCTGAATAAGGAGCAGTTTCTCACTCACCAAAGAAACTACCTGACGCAGTCATTTCCTCAAGGAACATAAGACAATTGTGAATGTAAAGGAACAGTTTAAAAAAACAGTTCTGGGTTGTTCTTTTGCTTTGGTTTGTTTGTTTTTTTTTTTAAAGAACTACTCCAAAATGTTTGTCACACTGTGTTTCGTAAGAAAATTAAGGTTTTGTAAGCACAGATTAAAAACTGAAAGCTCAGAACTAATACCCAGCTTTCCTACAACATTGCAGAAATACAGCTGCTGAAGTGTTGCAATGTTCCTATTGTTGCAAGCAATTGCAGGGAAGCCTAGAGATGTTTGCTGAAATCCTGAGAGTAACGATCATGTTACAGAATTTCCAGGGAATGGATTCCTGGCTGATATCATACACCATCTTGCTCAAAAGATGATTGAAAGAGGACATTTCCTCTTTCTCTGGCATGGCCATCACCTGTTATATTTTTCTTCAGGGTAGCTTTACTGGTTTCGAGTTAAATTTCCTTCACAGTGCACGTCCGAAGGAGGTCTGCCTCAGGGAAAAGCAAAATTCCTTCCTGCTGTTTCCCATGATGCTGGCAAATTTCTATTTTATGTGCTATTCTATCTCCTGTTTCATAATCTGATCTTATTTGCCACTCAAAAGTTTTTTCTTCAGGATGCATCTAAAGAGCTACTGATCATTTTTATCTTTTCTTTACCACAATTTTGCTTGAAACCATTCCTAATTTCTCCAGCAAGAGAGGAAAATATGATGGTATGGTTCTCATCACTGAAGTCAAGGTTGTGTCAGCCTTTCCATTATATAAACCCTTATTTTGAAGAGTTTCAAATTCAGCTATAAAAATGCAGTCTAGGCTGGAAACTGGCAAATTAAGTCTTTGCATGGGATGTGATTCTTTTAATAAAAATGTAAAAAACCTGCATTTGATTGCCTTTGTGTTTCTTAAGTCCCTGAAAGGCCTGTCAAGCTACACTTAGAATGCTCTTTATATGCTTGCAAGATCAATTCTCAGAGATGCTGAGTGTTTTTAGCTCTCAGTTTGCTGCAATTGCTCAAATTTAGATTTTTCAGTGTTTTTCTGAAACATTTTGTTCTTCTGGTTTTTATTTTTACTGTGTTGATCCTCCTACAACAATTTAAAAAATACTTTCTTTCCTTTTGGTAGCATATTTACATTAAGAATGTACATTAATTTCTTATTCACGTTTATTTCTATGCTATTTTTAAATAAAATAGTTCAAGATGCTTTGTGTTGGATCATAACTAGTGCAGTTCTAGCTTTGACAGTTAATTGCTACAGAGCAGTGGGACGGGAATAATTTAACTGACTCCTTTGTTTTTACGGTCAAGAGCTCTTATTGCAACCTAGTCTACTGCCAAATTTTACCCAGTAATTCCTTCACCAGACTCAGTAAGATGCGAAGGACAGGAGGGACATGCCTCAAGGTGCTGACCAGTGGTTGTTCTGGGAGATGAAAAATCAATTTAGGTCAGATGTTGAGGGAGGCCTCTGTTCTCAGACAGAAAAATAACTGGTGATTAATGTGGAGGAAAAGGAAGAAAGGGGAAGGTGTACTTCCCGGCAAAATGTGATCATTGACAATCCTTGTTTACAGAGTTACAGGGAAAAATACATACATATATATATATATTCTTCTGTATTGGACTTCTGCCTTGGTCAGGTGATGTCAAGTTTGAAAACGTTCTTAGAACACGACCTTTATTATTTTACTCTTTTTTTTACAGCTGATGATGGTATAGCCGTGTTAAGTGGAGAGGTGTTTTTACACAGATAAACAACTGAATCGCCTGTAGGCGAAGGAAACAAACCGTGAAATTAAGCCTGCAGAATGGGCAAAATGCCAAAGGAGCATAGGCCGCAATTCAATAAGCATTTAAGCATATGCTTAAGTTTATCCCTTTGCACCAAAGGACTTACATGGGCTTAACTTTAAGGATGTGCTTGCATCCCATTGAAATCACATGATTAGGTGCTTTGGTGAATGTAAATTACTCGAAACTATAGTGGGACGACTAATAGAGGTAGTATTTTGCAAGACCAGAAAAGGTATATTAATGGTAGATTACGGGTACGTACTTACTGTCCCCATAGAATTCCTCTTTCGTATCTATACCTTTATAATGTAACTGGTTTTTAATGACAAAATCTTACATTCTTCATGAACCCATCGATCTCAGATCTTTCCTCATCTGTTTTGCTGTTTCTAAGCTGGACGTTGCGCGTGTGTGTGTTTGTTTGTGTGTTTTTTAAAGAAAACTTTTCCTGAAATCACAGAATTACTAGATCGTTTTGAGAACGCACCCATTTTTATTTGGGAACTCAGTTGTGGACTTTGGCTCTAAACTTTGGATACTGAATTCCAGAACTTTTGACCTGACAAAATAGCCAAAATAATTTGACTTAGATTCTTCACAGAGAACAGCTAACTTTACCTCTCTCTGTGTCAGTGTAGCCATAGAGCTTTCATGTTATTGTAAGTATCAGCTGTTAAGTGATAAAGCCTCTCTTCTTAATTGAAAACTAATATTTTTCAGTACAATGCTTCTGCTATTTTTAATCTTGAAGTTTTATATTTCTTTCTTTTGCTAATCCACATTTTCTGCCTGGCGATATCTCTGTATTCTACTGTACTGCAAATAATTTGGCAACTAAATGAATGTTTGAAGCTGATTTAATTACATTAGCATGAGATGCCAATTAGATATTTGTAGAAAGATTTTGCTGTACGTTATTTCTTGAATAGCTGAACAAGGCGCACTGGCCCACAGTTACTCAATTCCAGCCGGCCTAACAATAACGTAACCTGAATCTCTTTCTGCATGTAGTCACTCCACACAAAGAATAAACAGTGGATGCACTTTAATTCAAATGGTCTCTTGTTTTAATCATTAAAAAAGATAAACTCCCGAGAAATGTCCTCATTTAGTTGTATTTTGCCTTCATTTGTATATGAAGCCTTGGCAGATTGACCAATTTTAGAGATGAAAATTGGATAACTTAGAGCAAAGGACTGGAAGCCAGCTTCCTTACATTCTCTTCCAGCTAGGCTATGCACTCAGAAACAATATCTCAAAACCTGTGTTCGTTCAAGTTAGACAGAGATAATGAGCAAGCGCAGCTCTCGTGAAGGCCAAGATGATGGAATTCCTAGTTTATTTCAAGTTTTTATGCGGAGAGTTTCAAGAATGGGATAAAAAGTTAGGTCTAACATCCATTCAGGCTGTCGAACGATAATGCTCTGATTCCAATAATGGCTTTTCTCCTAGTAATTCCCACTAAATCCCACTCTACAGCCCTAAGGGCTACAGAGCGTTCAGCAGTTCTAAAATACTCAACTTTTATTTAGGAGGCTGGTTATGAATTTCGAAGCCTATCTGTGGGCACATATTTATGAAATCTTTTACCCCAAGCAATCATAATGATACTGTCATTGAAGTAAGTCAGGGCAGCCTCTCTATAGTTTCAATATATTGATATAGTTCAAGTTTAAATATTGATATGCTTCTAAAGGTGCTTGGAGTCGTATTAGAAAGCATTTTGGTAACTAGTATGAAACCTGTGGAACTATAAGACTTTTATGTACTGTATTAGGTACTGTTGCTACTGTTATTCTTTGGCCATGGAAAGTTTGTCTGTGGAATTTTGCACTGAAAGAATAAAGAGATTTGCACAAAGGTACAAAACGGAGCCAGACGTGGTTGTATAAATACCGATGGCTTTTGTGGGTCCTTTGCTCTGTTGCAGCTGTAGCGGTTGAAGCGAGAGTTTCTCATCTGTGCTCTTTTGGCAATATCCTGCAAAGAACCATGCTATGGTATTGCACAGCCTGTTACTATGGAAACAAAAATATTTTTAGTAGTGCCTTTCAGCTGAAAATCTCCATATTTCTAACGAACACTGACTGAGCCTCACGGCACCTGTGGGGCAGGTCAGCGCTCCACAAGTGGGAGTGATAAGATAGGGAGAGCTAAATGCCTTCTCTAAATTCACAGATAACACTCCCTTCAGGGTGGAGTCCCTATCTCTTGGCTTCACCCCCTGCTGTAACTGCCCTTGTGGAGCACCTTTTCCCCATCAATGTGAGCTAATGTGCAATTCGGTAGATTTCACGAGCGAAAAAGATAAGCTGGATTTAAGTAGCAATGCCTTTTATTGCTAATCACTTGATTTTTTTTTGTTATTGAGCATAATAATAACTAAGTTAAATGTTTGGGGGGGTTGTCTGCATTGACTATTCACTTCTGTTTGTGGAAATGTGAAAACAGGATGTCTTCTAATGAGAGAAAAGAACTCATTTAAGGTATAAGTGGATTGGTCTACTATCCTTTTACCCTTTTCTTAATCAGAGTAACTTCATCTTTGTTGATAATCTCTTTTTGCTTGCCAATTCTAGTTCTAATCCAATCTATGTAATTAGTGCTTGCACAAAAACCTGTTTCTCGTGGTTCTTCGTTCCCTGGTACGCAGTGCCCTGGTATTTTTGGTACAGCTAGGACGCATCACAAAACATATGCCAGTACGATCACCGTTAATATGCAGTTTCATCACCAGTTGCTGTAGATCATATAGACCAGCGTGTCACCTTATTTGAGAACAGCCTATCCAAAGCAAGGCTTACACGATACATGGCTGAGAAACCTGTGTTGGTGCTGTCTTTTTGTTGGAGAGTACGTTTAATTTTTAAACCGAATTCCTGCAATACTACCTTAATTCTTCTTTCCAAAAAGAGCTGCCTGAATTTTCTCAAAACTAGGAAGAACTGTACTATAGAAGTCATTTTATACTCTCATAAAAATGTCTCCTGAAAACACCCCCAAAACTCCAGCTACATTGGCAGCTCAAGGGGTGAAATGAATCCAAAACGTAGCAAAAAGCAGTTACAAAACAGCATTTTGGCTAGAATCCAAGAAATCTGTTAGCTATTCTGCAGTGATATGGCTATCCTCCCAGCGGTGACTTAGAAAAGAAAATTGAGAAGATACTAAGGACTGGGAAAGTGATAATTTTATCTGGAATGTCATGGCCAAATTCTGAGGACAGCATGTAAACGTCTGTAGAGGGAGAAAAAGAGACCTCGCTTCAAAATGACCTCATCCAGAAGAAATCCGACTGCCATATGTTCGTTTGGCCTGCATTTGATACCATAAAGATTCTAAGACACTTGCAAGGAGGAGAGGGGGGGGGTGTCTCTTTTTTAGAGGAAGAAGCATATAATGCAGCAGCTGTAACTCTGCGTCTTGATTTGTTCATGCTAATTTTAAATCTGCTCCAGAGCCTTGCTGAGATGTAAAACACAACAATTTTAACCGGAAAAAGGGACATATCCTATAGCAACAGTTTACTGTTCTCTCTCTGCCAACCGGAGACCATCCAATATGTAGCAAGCGAAGATCAAGGCACATTTGCTCTTCTATGAACCTGGGAAGCAGAGGCAAAACAAATTAATGCTCCCACAATATTGGGAGATTTGGTAACAGTTTTTCCACTGTTTTTTGTGGTCACCCTTAATGAGTTATAGGAATATAATTTGCGATGTAGTTTTTTTCCTTTTTTTGAGTTTCAATCCAACTACTATGAAAACAATGATAAGTGGAATGCAAATTCAGTTCCAAAATATTTCTCTAATATGGGAGAGGCCTCTGTTCCCATACCCTTTTTAAAATGAAATGGCTTATTCAGAAGCGGTGCTGCTGAGGGGCTTCCACCCAAAACACATCAACACTTAATTAAATTATGGTGCTGTCTGAGAAAAAAGGTGCAGCGATTTTAGTGGCTGACAGCTGAATTTATACACATTGATTTCCATTAGCTGAGGCCCTGGTTTCACGATGCCCAGAGTTTGGCGGCAATTGGACTTCGTGGCACTGTGCCCTCGGCACTGTAGCTCGCTACTCCCAACTTGTGCCAACAGAGTCTAATTTGTCTGCAGGCTCTTTTTGTGGTATAGATGGGCTGATGTGACTTAAAATCTGTATTTTCTTTCCTCAGAAACTTCTCTAAGACAATTCACAGTGCAACCTTTCGAACTGTCACAGGAAAGGTGCCCTGGAACCTGAAGTCAAAAATAAGTGTCAGGAGGAAAGCTGGGGATTGTCGCCAAACCCTTTGTAACGTGAAAATGCAGCGTGGGGCTACACATGCTGGTTTGCTCTGTAAATGGGATTGTGCTCGAAGCTGCCTGCCGGTTCGTCAGGGGAGTTTTTATACCACGTTCCATCACTGAACTTAGCTGTCATTGTTCCTTTAAAAAAACAAAAACCAAAAAACAACCAACCCACAATAAAAACACCATTCTCTATTTTATCTTAGGATGTGCCAAGGCTTGTCTTAGTGTAGTGACTGAATAGTTTCTTTGAATTTACTGCTTCATTTCCATTGCTCCTTGTTGGCAGATACTAGAATGATGATAAAACATTGTTTTTTCCCCAAAGACTTTAGGTTGGGGCAGAGGGGTTGTAAGTTTAAGGTTTTCAATTTCATGTGATCAAAGGTAATTCACAAACGAAATCCACAAATGTGTCCAGTTTAGACTTCTGGGCAGGTGATGTTGGACAATATCATCTAACACCATAACTCCAGCACTGAACAGAAGCTAGTTTGGACCCCAGCACAATTTAAAGCGGTATCAGATCCCAGCAGAATTCCTCTTGACTGAAACAGCCTTCGCAGGATGCTCCAATATCCAGGGGTTGCGGGCTTATAAAACTGCCATGAGCTATTGTCCTACAATATGAAAGGCAATAAGGAGAGACAGTAGTTCTGTTGTACCACGTTTATGCCATCCTAGTTGGGGGGGGAGCTTCAGAGTCTGTTAACAAATCTTATTTTCATATTTTACCTTTTTTAAAGCAGAACAGGGCAGTAAGAGGACAAATTATCTCTTCGTGTCCGCAGCGATCACTTTAAAAAGGGATTACATGAGTGTTTGGGAAGTTAACTAAAAGGTTCTCCTATAAAGCGAAAGAAATGTCAGTATATTTGCTACCTCGGCTGCAAAGGACTGGTGGAAAAAAAGACACCTGCACCCCCGTTGCGGTAGTCTTGGAACAGTAATGCTGTAACGTAAATCCAGTAGGTTAGGCCCAACGGCCTTTCTCATAGCACGGCAGCTGAAATGCTTGCTTTTCAAATGCACCTGGCAGGAGAGATGTATTTATTCTAACACGATCCAGGAGCTATGGGGCTGGAACCAGGCATGGGCTACCTGGATTGCATTCCCCCCTCTGCACGAGTAGCCAAGCCGCTGCGTGATTTAAAGGCAAGTGACAAAAGGAAAGTGAGCCCAGGAGGAGGGAAGGGTCTCTTGCCCTCGCCACAAAGCCAATCATTTTCTCCAGGTCCTTTCTGCGAGCCCGAGTGTCTGCTTTGCAAAGGAATGACAGGCATCTCAGTGACCTGAACTTAAATAAGGTCTGGGAGCTGCAAAGCTCGGTAACAGTACTTCAGCTTAAAGCTTCTGTATCTTTTTTTTTTTCCCCTTATCCCTCCCCCCCTCCGTGTTAATGTCTGTGTATTCTCATTTGGGAAAGATGTTGGTCTTCGTTTTTTTAACAGTTGTGGTATTTCATTGAAAAAATGAATTCATAATACATGGATTTTTCTGTATCTCGTTTTGAAAATTGTTTTGGAATAGGAAAGATGTAATGAAAACCTAATCCATTAATTTTAAAAATAATACCTTCTTTGATTTTTTTAAGAGAATTTCTACATTCATTGTTTTTCTCCTCAGAGAGTAAAAAATACTCAAAATTCTTGTCATTTGTTATATTTCTGGCATAAAAGATTCCTCTGAAACACTGTATCAATTTGGATAAGCAACCAGATCTGCCCTTTGGATTCTCTTCTTGTTGTCAGTTCTCCTCTTGGTCCTAATAGAAAATACCACCACGTTTCCTTAGCAATTGCAGATCACGTTAACTGCAGATCCTGTTAAAGCAGTGTAGTAATACGGTATCTGCATACGCGTTCTCACTCCTGCGCTGTCTCACCCACATTTACCAGGCGGTCCGGAACAAAAGCAATCTGGGGAGGAACTCCTCAAATGCTGCTTTGCAAAGTGAGTAAGACCCTTCACATATTGAGCCTAATAAGGTTTTGCATAACAGAATACATGGAATCATAGAATCATTATTAAGGTTGGAAGAGACCTCCAAGATCATCGAGTCCAACCATCAACCCAACACCACCATGCCCACTAAACCATGTCCCTAAGCGCCGCATCTACACGTCTTTTAAATACCTCCAGGGATGGGGACTCCACCACTTCCCTGGGCAGCCTGGTCCAATGTTTAACCACTCTTTCAGTAAAGACATTTTTTCTCACGTCCAATTTAAACCTCCCCTGGCGCAAATGTGGCATTCATCGCTGTGCTTTGTGAGTGTCATATATTTAATAGTTCCTCTTCCTCCCAAATTTTCATCTGTTCGTGTATCAACAGGTAGATGCCCAAGCTTCCTCATTGTTCATGGGGAAATTAAATGTGCCGATATCAAGTGACTGCTGTAAAGAGAAAAATTATCAAAGGCTCAGTTCTTGTGGTTTTCTGCTCATGAGGTTAATGGCCAGAAAAACAGAAGACCCTTTTTTACTCAGCCTTACTTTCAGGGAAACACGAAACTGAGAACAGGCACCCCAGTAAGCAAGGAGCTCTCGGGAGCAAGGGGAGATTGGTGGTTTGTCTCCTACAGAGAAATACGGGTTGCTGATGTTACATAGAAGCGGAGAGGTTTTTGACAGCGTGGTGATGGAGTTGTTACATATGAGGGCCTGTGCAGAAAGTAAGAAAGAAGGAAATTTGAAGTCTATGGGAAGAAGTTATGTCAGGAGGGCTAACCCCACAAACTACATGGGAGTTATTACAGTTGAAAGGAGGATTTGCTGTTTCTGGATGGTGCCCAATGAACCTTTGAATGTTTCTCTCTCTGCTTGTTTCTGGAGATCTCATTGTTCCTGTTCTAACTGAGACTCCCTTTCCAGCAGTTACCTCGGTCTCCTTCCTTACGCGTGCTTTGAAACCTTAATTTGAGCACAGTTGTAGTTTTAAACGTACAGAATGCAACTGGCAGAACCGCCTAGTCTTTTTTCTTTTTTTTTTTTCCTTCCCCTTCCCCCCCCCCCTTAAAAAAAAGATGTGATCACCAGTAAGTTTGTTAAAAGAAAGGGCGATTGGGTCCTAAGAGCCCGAGACCCCTTTTCCCAAATGGAAGGGAGGGTTCAGAAAACACTGCTCAGGAAGCACCTTGCAGATTCAGAATGATGCTGTGACTCGCTGGTTGTTCCAGAGTACGACGGCAACTCTAACAAAAAAAGAAGTGATCCTGCTTCGCAAAATCTCCTCTAGGTCAGTGACCCCCATGCTGTAGCCCACCCATGACAAACTGCAAGTGTGTAAGGCTCATTGTAACCCGCTGGGTCTCACACAGCGTATTAAATATACATTAAAAATGTGACGCAGTGGAGGCAATGCTTGACATCTATGAATTCAGTCTATTCCACTGTCTTTTGCTTACCCTTGAAAACGGAAAGCAATTACTTGTGTTTCTAGCAGAATCCCCAAACAGTTTTTAACAAATGGCAGTACCAGCCAGTACCACTAATTTTCCTCTAGAGGCCCGGAAAACTCTGCAATTCTATATTCATTTACTAATTCATTTGGCAAACTAAAAAGTTCTCGTTGTTTCCAGAAATTGAGCTGCATCAGCTCAAAACTTCCTTTCCTTTATAATTGATCTGCTTTTTCTCCCTGAGTAGTCATTAAGCCTGTTTTTTTGTCTTTGCCGTAATACTTTCTTAGCATCTGAACATTCTCATGGCCCTTTTCTCTCATTAAGCACATATTTTTCATCAATTTTGTCTGGTTCCCAAGTTATTCTTTTAGTCCATGAATATAACTTCTCACTAGAGAAACTCTGCTATTTTTTTCTTGCTTTTGGGTTGCACACCTGTTTGCCTTGTATCACGTTTGAGCAGCAGAACGTGTGCCAAATTCGCTCTTTCTTCTTACATGATGCTACTGATTACTTCCAATCATTATTTCATTCTTAAAATATTTTAAAACTAGGAAATACCTAAGATTTCTTCCACGTTTGGGGGGTTTTTAACAGTGTCTGTGTGAACAAAATGATTCACATGGTGACACTTACTAGCTTGTACCGTTGTAATACCTAATGGCTCACCATCATACGAGAAATCTGTACCAGAGCTCAGAAGCGAACCCCTAAACCCCAGCCCACTTTTTCAGCCACATCCTTTCTTTCAGTAGCATGGGCTGGGGAAACTGTAAAAGGAGAAAAGAAAGGGGGAGAAACGCGACTGCTTTATAAAGCAAACCACTCCCTTTGCACTTTTTTTACATTCCTTTCTTTCTTACCTTTGCCAAATATGGTCTCCGAGCCCATGATTATGTTTGGAAAAGCAGGAAGAGATCATGCTGAAATGATGTGGGTCTGCCAGAAAAGAGAATTAAGAATAAAGCCAATAATTATCCAGTATTAACTTCTGCCTGTGTTATACAACTTCGCATCCATAAAGAAGCAGAGGAAAGTGTGACCTGATCTGTTTTAATTGGGCAGTACTAGTTGGATCTTTTCTCCTATTACTTGCTTTCCTTTTTATTAAACCTTTTCCTGAGAGATCTTTAGTGCTTAGTGAGGGCATTGTGGCTGGTATCAATTTTTATGATTCAAACACAGATTCTGCAATTTGTTTTTACCTCATATTCTTCTGTATTGTAAAATGTCAAAGGACCCGACCCATTTCTAACCCATCGGCAATTAGGTGGTAACCCTAAAGAGGCATGATTTCCACTTCTGCCAAAAACTGCGTGCATGTTTTGCTTGCCTCACACGAGTAGTGGGAGTGTTTGTGATAGAAATTTTGAGCGCGTATGTAAGCTTTTGCAGGATGAGGGTCACAGTCAGTGTATGGTAAAGGAGATCATGCAAAACACAGATTCCATTTCATTACACTCCCAGGTACTCTTAGGAGCCAGCGGGGAGAAGGTGTTTCCAAATGCCTCGAGGCAGCACTCGTACGTTGTGAAAATCCTTATTATGCTGACAGACTTACCCTAGGGTTACATATGTACAGAATTACATGAACTTGCTACATTTCTGCAAATCAGAAATGTGTTTTCCGATTGCATCGGTGTTTCTGCTTCCCTCTTTGTAGATGGTACACTGAAGAGGTTGCATTTGTGTATCATATTCCGTATAAGCTGTAACGGGTTTCTTCCCTGCCTGTAAGCATTTCTACAGAATTGCATGTATAGCATTTACAGCCTGTGTTAATGATGAGTATAAAGTTGTTTGTCTTCACAGAATTAGACATAATCGTAATACCTTTGCCAGCTCAAATATGCTGAGGCAATAAAGCAAATCCTGCTCACATTACTCACCGCAGTAATTCCCAAATAATTAGTTTGTCATACTAGGTAATAGATCTGTGATGTGTCTCAATCATAAACCACATACTGCATGGTACGGATATAAAACGCTGCTGCTGCTTGAGAAATGCAAGAACAGAAATCGAATTGCTGAAGTTCAACAAGGAGCCAGCTTCAAACTTACCTGTTTTCATATCCTGCTGTGGAGCTTCTCTTCCACTTCTAGTGTAAGGAAAATCTAGTTCTTTTCCTAAAACTTCCACTGGGTATGCTGGAAGAACCCTCTCTAGTGCATCCCCACCATTTGACATTGCACAGTTCTGTCAAAAAATGCATTAGCAAAATCACGCCTCTTTTGTATGTAATTGTACTTATCATACCATTTTTGTCACTCTAGAGAGAGCATCAGAAACTACGTGGCTGTCGTTAGCTGTGTTCTTCTGCAAGCAGATTTCTCTTAGACCTTGCCTAAGTGGATTTCCTCGTTTTCCACTTCAAATTGCATATTGGTTACTAATAAGCAGTTATTTATATGCATGCTTGTTTTATTTTCCCTCCTCTACA
>NW_008824233.1:292925-306832 GCF_000699105.1 Pygoscelis adeliae | reverse complement strand
CTGACTTTCTTCTACCCTGGCATAAAAAAACTTCCCAGGGTGTAGTTTAGCCTGTAAAGTGTTGTACATAGTGCTCGCAGTGTTTAGTGAATGTTACATGCGTAGGAAATTTACTGCTGGAAAATAAATCGTCCTGAATTGATTCCAAACGCATTCAGCAAGTGTGTGTGTGTGGATGTGTTTGTGCTTGGGTTTTGCCTATGTGAATTTAGTTTTCGTATCCAGAAACTGGTGCTCAATTACCATAGAAACGGCAATAATCATACGTACACTAAAATCAGCTCAGTGCATGATATGACAGCAATTTGCATCAGTGTTCAGTTACGTTTTCTTCCTGAAGAATTTCTAAAACAAATAAATATGTCCTTAAGCAAATCTCTACGATCAGTGCAATAACAAAAAAGGAGACAGATTGCTTGAAGCACAATGGGTCGTGCAGTAATTTCCAAATGGCTAATCATATTAACAGAGAAAATACTGGTGCCAGTTTTACTTTAACTAGTTAAGTTTTATTGAGTGCTACTGTCCCTAGCTGCTGCCCTTAACTTTGCATGATTACAAAACCATTTACAGTTTGAAACTGGTTTTATAGTTCAGCCTTCTTATAGGCAAACAGCTGGCAAAAAAATCATTAAATAACAACACTTAAAATGCAAGATGTGGAAAAGAGATCAGAAATATAAAACATATTTGGTTTTCTTAAATCTGCGGTAATGACCTCACTGGGTTCTCCGAAATGCAGAATAATCTGGAGCTGTGAGACTACCCTGCCTGTTACGAAAATCAGTGGAATAACCTCAGTCTCGGTGAAATCCCACTGGGGAAGTCATCTTTCTAGTTGATACTGTTCTAGAGCCAATGATCAATTGGGTTGTGGGGTTGTCCCCAAAAATAGGCATTCTCACCGCTGTTCCTGTGCGTTGGGACAGAACTCTTCATAAGGTGTAACTGGCTGTGACCCAGATGAACAATGTGTGAGAAAACATTTTGGAATCTCAGTTTTAGGCAGCTAACTGGGATTGAATTTTCCTGTGTATGCCTAAGCAGACAGCTCTCTCTGTGCGATATACTGGAATTCTGTGGTTCGACAGTCTGTGGCAACCAACAGGTGAAGAGAAAGTCCTGTAGTTTGGAAATCAGACGAGTTACACACGCAAACACTCGCAACTATATGTTAAGTGATGTAAGAGTCTCCACTGACAGTATGTTACTTGTTACTATGAGTTAGATCCAACCTTGCACACTTAAATCTTCTTACCCCCAAAATTTTACCCAAGGGCCTCTGTTTTCTGAGTATTATGCTGTACATTGGAAACAGTAGACTTGGATCAAGGCTCCAGATCAAAGTCTGCTCAGCACAATACCTTCCGCTTGAGAGTTAATACGTCCACAGTATTGGTCATAAAATATGGAAAGTAACCAAGGTTCCTGTTTCGTGCCACCAAGCATATCCAAGTTACTGTATCCGTGGAATTAGGGCCTGCAACCATGGGGTAGTTGTTTGGTGTATTTCAAACGAGCCATCTAAGGACAGAACTGAGGATTTGATATTTATTGTCGATAATTGTGAGCGGTCTGCTCTAACCAAAAGATTAGTCTGGTTTACTGTAAACCAAGAAATTGAAATGAATGTCTTCATCAGTACGGTCAAAACTAGACGAGAGAGAAAGAGGAGTTGGTTGCAAGCAAGGCCATTCTAGAAGAGACCTCCTAGGTTTTTGGCTCCAGGTTTCTGACATAACAGGCAATTGCGCTTTCAAGTCACATTTATAGGGTTGCCAAGTCAATCTTTAATCAGTGGCAGTCTGTATATTAAGCAAACACAGGCCGCTCTGCTTTTCGGTAAGCAACTTGGGTGGTTTGCCTATATACAGACCATGATTTTTACAAATGAGTTTGACCATCCAAATAATAATTCTAAGAACTAATTTTAATCTATGCATTCTGCTAGTTCAGATCAAAATATATTCTGGGGCAAGTATGCATTCAGTTAATCAATGTTTATGGTTTACCTCGTTTAGCTCAGTCACAGGTCACCTAGTGAATTACACAGCATTTCCTCTACTTCTTCCTTGATCGTTCGAAACCTAATATTTTGCTTCTATGTAAAATAGGTAACTATTTTTATCATTAATGCTGGCTGTCATATTTGGATTTTGCCTCTGATAAGTATTTCTATTAACAAAACTGCACAGAGAGGAATGCAATCAGAAGGTGAAATACAGATAAATGCTGGGCTACTGGCTTTTGCAATTTTGTCACCATCTGAAAATTTACTTATGAACTCAAAGCTGAACATGAAAGAAGAAAAAAACATGACTTGAGATTATTCCTGGTAATAAGAGCGGGGGGAGGGGGGGGTGTCTTGCTTTTTTTCTTGAAAAATAAAAAGTTGGCGTGGTTTAACCCCAGCCGGCTACTAAGCCCCCCCCAGCCGCTCGCTCACTCCCCCCCGGTGGGATGGGGGAGAGAATGGGAAGGGTAAAAGTGAGAAAACTCATGGGTTGAGATAAAGGCAGTTTAACAGGGAAAGCAAAAGCCGCACACGCAAGCAAAGCAAAACAAGGGATTCATTCCCTACTTTCCACCGGCAGGCAGGTGTTCAGCCATCTCCAGGACAGCAGGGCTCCATCACGCGGAACGGTGACTTGGGAAGACAAACGCCATCACTCCGAACGTCCCCCCCTTCCTCCTTCTTCCCCCAGCTTTATGTGCTGAGCATGACGCCACATGGTGTGGGATATCCCTTGGGTCAGTTGGGGTCAGCTGTCCTGGCTGTGTCCCCTCCCAGCTTCTTGTGCCCCCCCAGCCTGCTCGCTGGTGGGGTGGGGTGAGGAGCAGAAAAGGCCTTGACTGTGTGTCAGCGCTGCTCAGCAGTAACTAAAACATCCCTGTGTTATCAACGCTGTTTCCAGCACCAATCCAAAACGCAGCCCCGTACTAGCGTCTGGGAAGAAAATTAACTCTGTCCCAGCCAAAACCAGCACAAAAGTTGAAAATAGAATGCATTGAAAACTCAAAATTCAGAAGACATATGGAATCCAAAATGTATTAAACAAAAATCTCTTTTAAAATCTCATTAAAATTAGATGCCTGACCCATGATCTGAAGGCATAGAGCTTTGGCAATATTATAAATGTCCGTGAATACATTTATAATTGTTTACCTTAGAGACAATATTAGAAGGAATTTTCCGTAGTGACAGAAAGAGAACTTGTATTTTAATATCTCTTTTCCCAAAACCAAAAGAGGGATACAGCTTTAATGGACTTACAAGTATACATTTCTACGTGTCAGAAAAAAAGGCTTAGACATTCCTTCTTGATTCTTATATTTCACACAGTTCTATTGCACAAAATACAATTTGTGTTTTTAATTTATGACAATTGTAGTAGTGGAAGTTTAGACTATACATGCTGTTACTGTGTCCAAAATTCCGAGGTTTTATGGTAGCAGGAGTTATCGGTCATTTAGTGTGGATGAAAGAACCTGTGGAATAAAGAGCATCAAAAATCAACAGAAACAACTATTTTTTTGTATATATGTATTAATATATATATACACACACACACATATACATACACACAAACGTTGACCTACCAGCAGCTGCAAGTTATTTAAGATTTAAGAACAGATTTCGACAAATACATTGAGAGGTAAAGTCCACTCCGAGGGAAGAAACATAACTTGTAGATCAAATAACTCAAGACTTTTGTAGGCTGATACCGAAACTGCTGACACTCGGTTGAGGAAATGACAGTCTCTCAGGGCTTTTTCCTCTTCTTTTTCCTCTTCTTTTTCCTCTTCTTTTTCCTCTTCTTTTTCCTCTGTTGCATGTGGGGGTAGTTTCTATTTCATGGCATTTATAAGGCCTATCACTGGGGAACGGAGAAAACAAAAGTAGTAAAATTCCCTCTAAGCCGTGGCAATTGTTTTAACAACAGCGGAATCGTGACGCTACAGCGGCTTGTGTCATTCCAAGGGCTTCATCCATAGCTCACCAGAGAGAGGACCGTTTCCACGGGCTTCAATGGATTTCACTTCGGGCTTTTTCTGGACTAGACTAATCAACCATTCCTTAGTCAAAATACATTCCTCGTATCTCTAGGCACTGTGCAGTAGTGTGTCTTTAGTTGCACACGGCAAAGCAAATGATTTTTTCCGAGACTGCATTTGGGAAGCTACCTGAAGTTGTCAACATGCCTATATCTGCTCACACAAGGGTATTTGCACAAAATTTCAACTCATCTGCAGCCTGTGGCACAAACTCAGTTATTTATTGTGAACTCTAAGGAAACTGCAAAGAAATAGGAGATGCCTGTTCTATCTTGTGGGCGCTTCTAAAAGACAAGGAAATGGTTGCTCTATAGAAACACATACGGGCTTTTAACAATGTGTGCTTTGAGCGCTCTGCCCATTACTTTTTCCGCACAGGGACAGGTATTTGCTTCCCTATGTAACATGCAACACCGCAAAACTCGTTAGGTAGCATAAAAGGATTACTGTTCAGTGTATAAAAAGATTTGTCCCTGGTGGAGCTAAGCTTAATGGTACTGTCAGTAGTACGGAGCTGGCAATGAAGTATCTGCACGGGTAATTCATCCCAAATGGGAAAGCAAGGAGACATGAGGTTTTCATTTCAATTACTCCCTATCTGTGGTGGAGGAAACACTAACCCACCTGGGAGAGCAACTTGATTTTATTGCAGGACTGTGTCTGTCTAAAGTCCTCTCACAGGAGCTGGCCGGTGTATAAATGAGTCTTGTACAATGCTGCTTGCTTGGAAAGAGGATGAAGGAACGAGCAATTAATGAGAATAGATAAGAACTGATCTGTGCTGAGGTTAGAGGGCAAAATAACAGACCACGTTGATGACTCTCAAGTTTGTTTTTATAGTAAAGGAAAGCTTTCTTTCGGTGATCTTCCTGAAACAGGATTTAAGTTTCCCCTTTCCCCACAGTGTTTGGTTACTTGCGGAGATGTTTCAAAAGGCTTGCGTGTAATTGAAAAGACAGCCTGATGCGAGTCATTAAACATGCTTGACAGGAATGTGGAGAGGGGGATGGCGCTGTTTGGAAGAGAGAATCAGTGGGCCTTCATCCATGAGCACGGGACGATGCTGGGGTTGTAGCTAATCAATCCAAGCAGCGATATGTGTGATATTACCAAAGCAGAACGCTATAAAGGGTTCTTAGGAAATTCTTAATTTATTACGTTTTCAGTTTGGGAAAGTAGGGGATGGTATGTTTTCATAAATTCTGGCAATCATCCAGGCCCAGCTGAAATCCTGTTTAACGTATGGAGCTATTGCTAACTTTCAGAACGCTCGCGAGTCCCCGGAGGAAGTGCTAGAAACCCCCCTACCTGCAAAATTTAAGCTCGTTGTTAGTACTTACACTGTAATGGTGCCTTGAGGCTGTAATTTGCATGACATGCTCTTATACAGCATTTCGGCTGGAACTTATTGCCCTCTGTAGAATCCGAGAGGTCACATTTTATGCTTTTTAATTAGTAATTGAACTTAATCAGCGATTTTTGATTGTCCTAGTGTTCAGAACACACTGCTGCCTACAGATTTTACATTTCTGCGTGATCCGCTGAATTTCATTCTGGCCAACTTTTGCAGAATACTTTGATGAACGCATTCTTTTTCTTCATTACCTTCTGGTTCCTAAGCAACACTTATTTTCTGCCAAATTATTTATCCTTTTACCTGATGCTCTATGACACAAAATAGACACTAGTTCTGCTGAATACCGTAAGTGATTTTAGTGTTGCAAGGGGTTTTTTTAAGAAGGTTTCCAGACTTGGCTCTGAATCAATGTAAGGTTAAATGTCACTTATATGTGTAGCTGCTGTGTTAATTTTGGAGAATCGGTGATTTCATCCTAGATCCTAGGAAAACAGTGCCTGCATCAAACAAGGCACGTGCAACCATTATTCATAACAAGCAATAGACTTAGCAACACAAGGCAAGATAAGAGCTTAATAAAAGAGTAACTCCTGTCCACCGAGGAGTCCCTTTCCAGTGGGCTATAAACTGGGGGCTCGCAAGGCTGTATCTGCACAGCAGCTTTAATAAAGTTTACATGTAGCATATGTATCTCCAGTTATATCGTGTACCCGTGCCCTACGCGGTCGGTGTATAGATATAAGAAAGATAAGTAGCAGTGTTTCAGCCTCATGGAAGAATTGGCCGAAAAAGCCAAACAAACAGTTGGTGGGCGGCGGTTCAGATGCTGCAAGTGGTCCCCAGGTCAGGCAAGCCTGCCAGGAGGAGGTTACAGTGAGACGGCTGGAGGTTTGGCGCAGACTGGATCTTGAAGGCGTTCCCTCCAGTTCAGGTCTGAAACACGTTGCTTTAGCGGTTTTACGGAGAAGGCTTCTGGTGGCCTTGCCGCTACCCCAGCTACAGCGTTTCTGTGGATAGATGAAGAGGTCGTTTCTACTGAAGGGCTTTCTAAGGAGCGGTAGAGCCCGATTCATAAAAATGTGAATAATACACCGAGGAAATTCATGCTACAAAACAACATACATTTTCAAATTCATAATAAATAACATTTCTTTTGAAATATACTCTGTTCACACATGCTTAGATAATTTGCCAAACTTTCATGAAGTGCTACTTTATTTAAATATCAAAGAGAGATTTATAGCACACTTCTTAAAAGCCTTGTGGGTTTTTTTCCCCCCCCTCTTCTATCATGTTCTGTCTCTTAATGTGTGTTTTGGTTATGCATGTAAGCAGAGAGTTTATGAATGGGTGAGGCATACAAGTAGTTGCCTCAGGAGTGGACAGTATCAAATTCAGAGTAGAAATAAAATACAGAAGGTTGAGTGATACTGATTAACAACTGGAATAATGCATCGGGCCTATGATGGATACTCTATAACTTTTAAATTAAGTCTGGGTTCATTTCTAAAACATATGCTCAGATGTCAGTACGATCATAAATTCAGGGAAGCTCTGTAGTCTCTGATACATGAGCTGCTACGTAGATGATCATGGTGGGCTCTTCCAGCTTTAAAATCTATAAATAGATATAATTCTTACTGTCTTCACTAAGTGCAGCTGTGACTGCTTTGAAAACCCCACTATTAAACACTGACAGTAACCAAAGCAAATGGAAGTCCTTACAGCAGGTACTTGCAAAAAGCGAAATAGTATCGCTAGAATGTACTAGTTCTCTTGTGCTATCAAATAAACAGTCATTAATAATACATGTACGTATTAGCAATATAACACGGGGCTACGTGGCCTGAAAAGAAATGGTTTTGATTTTTTTTATTAATATACTTTTTAACAACTTAATTAGAGTATGGAACAATTTCTGCATGAGGAGAGACTAATTAAACTTGAATCTTTCAGTGGCTTTCTCTTAAAGACTGGAAGGGCATCATGGTTATCCATAAAGTCCTGAATCTTGTGGGGAACGTGTGTACTGAACTGTCATTCATTCTGTCATGCAATACAAGGAAAAGGGATGCAGAGCAATCCAGCAGGCAGTGGTTTTAAAATAAATAGAAGGCGGCATTTCTCGCAGTGCATTAGCCAAATTGTGACACTCACACCAAAGGTGACTCTAAGATCACAAATAGGAACAGGTTTAGTATCAAACTATACGATTTCCATTTCAGTTATTGATTGTGACACAAATTCTGAGTCCCAAAACTGCTGGTTGCTGGAGGGAACCCTTTTCTTTGACAAGAGGCATTTGTTACCTGCTCTAGGCGGATAAGAATACACCAGACCAGGCTTCATTGCTTTTTCCAGTGCCTACAGAAGGAATGCAGTTAGCATTTTTCCGATTTGACTAGTTAGTTCTGCTTTTGAGTTTAGTCCTATTGTTTGGCTTGTGAATAGCTCCAATTACTGAAACACAGAGATGCCATTTATGATAGATTACCTAACGTTTTTCTACAGTAATGACATTCTAGCAGTTAATCGTTCTGAACTAGAAACCAGCTGAACTAAGTGGCCTGGTCAAAGTTGGAGTGAGGTGTTGGGGCGGGTTTGGGGTTTTTTTTGGTGGGGAGGGCGAAAGACTGGGTGTTTGGGGGTCTTTTGTTGTTGGGAAGAAAGGATATTAGCAACCAAAGAGCATTTCCTTGTAAAACCTATGATCTCTTTGTGTCTTCTTTATTGACTTTCCTCCCTAAATGTATAGTTAGTGATGTCAACAGTTTGATGTTGAAATAAGCAAACAAAATCTCAGAAAAACAGCAGCAATTGTCCTGTTCAATACAGCTATCTTAATTTCATCCAGCGGCTTAATGTAGTCCCCCCCAGCCCCCCTGCGAGACACCTCTTTGGCAGGAGTGTGGCGAGGTGATTGTTCCACCTACCCTTGAAGAAAAGGGATGAGATAAGAAGTGGCAAGAAATTTGAGCAATTCACGCAACTCCACTGCACCATTCGCTCTCAGCTTAGAGAAAAATCAGAAAAATCTCAATGAGAAATTTACTTTTGTTTTTAACTTTCTACCTTTGTACACTTAATTGATGGTCAAAATGCAGAACAGATGTGTTTGTTGCAGAAATCATTGTGGCCCACGACCAATCTTGTGTATTCAAAAGATAATACTTTAAAGGACTGCAAGATTTTAATGAGTTTGGATGATTCTGTCCTGCTAATCCATGTGAACCCTAAGCTGAGACGCTGCTGCCAAGAGCAAAAAAGGTTGTTTTTTTCCTCCACTTGCACCAACTCCATTGAAGGAATTGAGAAGTGGATGAAAGGAAGCACTTGATCAAGTATTGTTCATGTGAGTAACACATCCTGGGAGCAAGAGCCCAGTAACTGTTCTGTCACGCTTTTTTAGCATGCTCGCTGAGAATTTTTTGCTTCATCTTCCATGTAGATAAAATAAAAATTCATCTATGCCATTGTTCAGAAGACACTTGCCCATATATGCTCGCTCTATCATCAGTATGGAAGCAGGTGCACTAGTTTAAAAAAATCAATTATTTCTTATGTCAAATTGACTCAGAACTTTTTAGAGATTTGCATAGGAAGCAAAGGACCAGCCTGCTGTTCCACAGAGCGACTTGCCAGACCAAAAAAAAAAACCCATAAGCAAAAGAAATTGTATGATCAGTATTATGAAATAGGAAGGCAGGTGATTTCAGGCTGGTGTGAAGAATGGTGGTTGTGAAAGAACAAGTCTAAAGAAAAGAGTTGTTGTTATTGCTTTGAGCTTTTGGAAATGGCATACTTTAAATTCCATGCGGGTATTACTGGTTGGCAGTATATTCTCTTAGCATAAAGCATATGTAAACATAGGCAACTGCTTATGCTTTGGTCTGCTGTTTAGTATTTTTTGTCAGTCAGTGTGTTTTCCATATTAGCCTAGAATCAAAGAACTCAGTGCAAATCAACCCAAATCCTGTGGTTTAAACAGCCTATATAGTACAAAATGAGGTCCCGCGCAATTCTGATAGTTCCAAGTGGGTCTTTAAAATGTCATTTTCCACATTGTTTTTTCACAGCCAGAGAAACCAATAGCATTGGTTTCGTGAAGTATTCTGAAAAATTGAACTGATTAAATACAGAATTTCAAGCAGACCTATATTTAACAACAGTCTCTTGAGTTTCTTGTGCTGTTATACAGACCTTCAGGATCTCCTAAGGCATCCGCATACCTGTTGTCAGACCTCGTCAGTATAGTATGGCTTTGCTGTATACTAGAGCTCAGCCATCTCTGATAACGACTACTGTCTTTTTACATACCCGCGACCGCTTAGTGCATGGTACCTTTCTCATGGCATTTTTCTCGGTATAGACCTGCATTCTGCAACCACTGTCAAGTGAGCAGTGAATATTTCATGAAATATTTATTTGCAAATCTTGAATCTCCCCAATCGTACATAGCTTCTTTGTTTGACTGTGTGATTAGTTTTTAACCATCCACGCTTCCTCAATGACACTGAAATAATTTTCTAACAGCACATGTTTCAGTTCAGGCACAATTTTTTTAATTTTTCACGAAATAAAATGTCAACACTGAACAAGTTGTTCCGCACTGGGGCTTTCGTGTGATACGGCACTATTCTAGTCAATCAGTTCTTTATTAGAAATACTCTTTGGGGGGCAGTAGGGCATAAGAAGGATAATGGGGATGTAGGGATAGTGGGAGTGGTAAAGGCGTAAGAGAAATAGAACTTAAACATGTTCATCTTTAGCTCTAAGTCTATGTGTCCAATAGGCGGTCTGTAACAGATGTCCAAGAGTTTTCTATCTATAACTTTGTTTATAAGCTTTATTTGAACATTAGAATTCAGCTGAGCAATCCCGTCATACTGCGTCATTTAGGAAACTTTAAAAGCTACAGCTGTGAAATACTTTTTCCACTGCCATTGCCCTGCTCTAGTTGCACTAAAACATCGCAGCCGCTGATCTGTCACATTCTGGCCCTCATTCACCTTCCCAGGCTGCAGCAACGCAAACCAAATTGCGTTCCTTCTCTTTAGCGAACGTACCAGGAACCATTACTGTTCCGCTTGTGCGTGCCCCTCCTGGAACTTTTTTGACTGGTCGGTCATTTTGTATTAAGTGTGAAAGAGGGAAAGGATGCCGTCAGTTCTGTCGATTAATACCGGCAGCCAGGCAGAGGAAGGAAGGAAAGCAGGTAGAGCAGTCCCCGCGGCAGCAGCAGGTGGGACAAGCAATACTCGCACGCTGGGGTGTCAGTCAGCACGCACGTACTTACTTCCAGGCTCACCGCCATAAATGCCATCTCCTCTTCGGTGGGTATATCAAAGACTGCAGAGACGAGGCTGGGGAAGGAAAGAAGAGCGCTCTGAGAAACAAACGACACAAGGTTATATTAGCACTGTGCAAATAAAATGATTCGGTTGGTTTTACACACATAGAGTGTCTGCCTAGTAAGAAACAGCAACAGAAGAAAATACATTGCACTAGTGTGCACTTAGAACCTCAGAAATTGCAGCAAATATAGGCTCATCACTATTCGTGGCCATTCCTCACAGAAAAGGGAAATTTCCAGAGGCTCTGAAGCCAATATTTTCTTTAACAGGAGTTCCAACAGTTGCATAGCCTGAAAATTTTGTAGATTCCTAAGAGGCCAGCAACCGCTAAAACATTTTGGGGCAGGACAAAACTATAAATATCAAAGTAGATGCGGGATGTGCCAGAATATTTGTCACTATTTTTAAATATATCTGAAAGGATGAAGCCATTATTGGCTATATTTCCAAAAGAACTAGAATCATAGAATCGTTTAGGTTGGAAAAGAGCCTTAAGATCATCGAGTCCAACTGTAAACCTAGCGCTGCCAAGTCCACCACTAAACCATGTCCCTAAGCACCACATCTACACGTCTTTTAAATACCTCCAAGGATGGTGACTCAACCACCTCCCTGGGCAGCCTGTTCCAATGCTTGACAACCCTTTCGGAGAAGAAATTTTTCCTAATATCCAACCTAAACCTCCCCTGGCGCAACTTGAGGCCGTTTCCTCTTGTCCTGTTGCTTGTTACTTGGGAGAAGAGCTAAGGAGGACGACTGACAGAAGTGTAACTTTAGACTATGGAAACGAAGAATGAAGGCTGTGGTAGACATACCTGTGAAAAATCTTTCCTATTGCCCTCCAGGCGAGCACAGGACAGTAACTGTAGGAAGCACTTGTAAGTGTATGCAAACATATTTGTATGTGCTTGTTATGGTTATGTTGTAACCTCCCTTTTGGTCAGGCACAGCTGGTTGAACTATGGGACCTTCTGAAAATTTATTTAGATTTGTTTTAATTGCCAATCATTATAAGGTATAATTAAAACTCATTACCAAAGTAATCTCTGACGTTACAAAGTGTGAAGTTCTATATGCATGACCTGAAGCTTGTATTTGGTATAGCAGTGAGTCATCTAAATGCCATTTCTAGTATTTAACAACTATTTGAAACATCCTGAGCCTTACAAGTGCTTCATTAGCATTCTTCCTTCTGAAGACCATGCACCATTCCAAGTTAAAAGCATCCCTCCCCCTTAAAGCTCGCATTAGAAAGGGGCAGCTTTGTTGCAGCTGTGCACCCGTAACCTTGAAGTCAAATACTTCACGAGGCCAAAAGCAATACTTAGAATTATATTGTGCTACGCTTGTACCCTTTTGACCAATCTGTATTTTCAGCTTTACTGTTGTCTGGAAAAAAAACCGTACTGTTTTGTGAACGACAGGCAGTTGGTAAAACACTTGCAGCAGGCTGTGGTATTGTCCCTCGAAACTAGAAAAGTTTTTTTCTTTACAAAGAGAAAGATTTGTCTTCCACTGCAAAACTTTAGTTAGTCCGAAAAGATCCATCCTGTTTACATTTTCTAGATTTATGTTGCATTATAAGGTCGTGCCTTGCCCCAGTTCTCTTGCTCTGGCCTTTTTAACTGCACTAATATTAAGACAAGTTTTAAACAAGACAGGTGACCTTGTGTGTAAAAACCCGTGATCTAGGAACAAATGAGACTGTTCCTTCTGTAGCAGTTGTGGCAAGGAAACCATGTTGGAGATTATGGCCGCTCTCTGGGAAAGAGATTTTAACAATAGCGTGCCAAAGCTTCAAAGCAGTAACATGCTGATGGCTATGGCAGCCTCTAAATGTGCGCTGTAACCTATTCAGATTATTCGGCTCTTCAGAAGCTCGGTAAAGCCAGAAAAATGTCCACGCCCCTTCTAGAAAAGTATCCAGACTGTAGCATTATTAAAAAAAAAAAAAACCAAAGGAGATTTTGTGTCTACATTTGTATCTGAGGTTAAGGGCGGCCTTAACTGAGAACCAGCGTTGTTGCAGCAGAAACCCGCCAACAGTGCTTCTGTTAGTGGTAAGCCAAGGAGTCTCTCTGTCCAAGAACGCTTCCTGTGGACTATGCGTGTCGATGACACTATCAGAGATGTGGCGCCAGGGCCAAGCGCAGGCGCGGCTGTGACAGACCACCGGAGGCGGTCTATAAAGCTTGCTGGCTTTTCAGTCCTGGGATGGTGTTCAGAAACGTGTAAGGGAATCATAGAATCATACAATCATAGAATCATTAAGGTTGGAAAAGACCTCTAAGATCATCGAGTCCAACCGCCAACCCAACACCCCCATGCCCACTAAACCATGTCCCTAAGTGCCGCATCTACACATCTTTTAAATACCTCCAGGGATGGTGACTCAACCACTCCCATGGGCAGCCTGTTCCAATGTTTAACCACTCTTTCAGTAAAGAAATTTTTCCTCATGTCCAACCTAAACCTCCCCTGGCGCAACTTGAGGCCATTTCCTCTCGTCCTATCGCTTGTTCCTTGGGAGAAGAGACCAACACCCACCTCGCTACAGCCTCCTTTCAGGGAGTTGTAGAGAGCCATGAGGTCTCCCCTCAGTCTCCTTTTCTCCAGGCTAAACAACCCCAGTTCCCTCAGCTGCTCCTCATCACACTTGTTCTCCAGACCCCTCACCAGCCTCGTTGCCCTTCTCTGGGCACGCTCTAACACCTCAACGTCCTTCTTGTAGTGAGGGGCCCAAAACTGAACACAGTATTCGAGGTGTGGCCTCACCAGTGCCAAGTACAGGGGCACGATCACTTCCCTAAGCTCCCCTGGAGCTGCTCCATTGCCCATGCAAAATAAATTATTTTGTCCTCATCCTCGGGGCAGCAAAATTCTATTTTGCCATTACAACTGAGAAGCCCTAGCTGTGAATAGATGCATAGATGCTGCAAATGCAGCTCCTTTGCTTCATAACGGGTAAGTAAATCTACCTGCCATGTGGTGGCATAGCCACTCTCTGTTGAGAGGGGTTATATCATCTCTAATGTCACTGAGAACTTGTGTGACCCTTTGTTCAGTAAGGACTTTCCTTGGCATCTGCTACTAAAATGTCCCCTTTTCCCCAGAAAGCACACTAGGTAGCGTACCATCCA